>NC_140933.1:127787562-128340062 GCF_014529385.1 Adiantum capillus-veneris | reverse complement strand
CTCTCTCTCTCTCTCTCTCTCTCTCTCTCTCTCTCTCTGTGTGTGTGTGTGTGTGTGTGTGTGTGTGCAAGGTGGCACCACAAGGTGGAGATTCCAATGAGGGCCACCTACAGAATGGGAGCAGCGCTCTCTCTCTCACGAGCGTGTAGCAAGCCAAGTTTGATAGTTAAATAATTATTTTCAAAATGATGGCGTCTTTATCAAAATGATCCCTACCTGGTTTGGTGTTGTAACTAGTCCGCGCCAGCGCGGAATGGTTCCAGCACCAAACCAAGGAGGGGTAGGGTCATGCGGGGACGGTTGTTTCCTTTTTCTTTAAAATCAACTAACCGAGGGAGCGGATGTAGCAATCAATACCATACGGAGATAAGGCGGCACAGGCGATGGTTTGCGGCAGGAGATCAATCAATTATGTGCCCTTGAGCAAACAATCATGACGCGGCATAATGTTGAGGTGTTGAGTACGGATGACGATACAACCACTATAGTGTGATGGAGAGCAATGCTAGGCCTTTTTATTTCCATGATTGAAGGGATTGGGGCATTAAATTGCAGCCAGATATGTTGGCATGTAGACGAAACAACTCTGCTCTTGCGATGGTAAACTCATAACCATACGTAAAAAGTATACTAGTATGGTTATTGTAAACTAGTAAACATCTCTACCCTTGCGATAAAACTTTTGAGCTAGTAAACTAGAACTTGCCACAACCCTTTTACTAACTCTTCTTGAAATACCTTGCAACTTCGCTTTTGTCTTGGACTCCTCCCTTAAAATAAATTTCAAGACCTCATGCATGTCAGCAACTATGTTCACAAATCCAGAAGACAACAATCAGTTACCACAAGGTTAGGTAGATCTATGACAAATAGATATGTTTATAGCCTCTCAATCAATTTAATTGGCTTGTATAAGCACCTGCTAAATTTTTGGAAATGAACTCTATTTTACTTAGATTTTTCACTTTTGTGGCTTCTATACAAAAAATAATTCAATTGCTATTTAGATGCCTAAACAAAAAACCCTCTTAGGGAAATTCACACAACACATAGTATGAGTTGATAAAAAATGTCAAGAAAATAAATCAAGGGTTGAAGTTGTATTTCCTGCATGGCCATCTCTAAAGAATAATTTAATAAAATGTGGATAATTTTATTGAATTGATTCAATGGTAGACCAATTTGTTTTTGAATTACAGACTCGCACTTCTTTGAAAATTCCCTCAATATGTATGTAATGAGCCTATCACACTTCTATGTTGCTTACATAAAGACTCTCATGTTTTAGACACATCCCAACAAGATGTTCAAAAAGTTTCATGAAGTTTTTATGTCATATGCAAAAGTTATCCTTAAGATACTAGAATCTAGGCATGAGCCACTTTAAGGGCACCAACCATTTTTGTGGCCCATTACAATACTAGTGTTAATTACAAGGATTAACTGTTAGTCAAGTATGGTAAAAAGTAGTAGAAAACTCATACCTCGATACTCTGGTTAGGATGGTCATGAGGCAGTTGGGTTGCTTGAGCTCATCATGCATTGGGCACATCACTTCATCATTGCCATTGCATACATCATTGATGTAGTTGCAGTGGGTGCATCCACGTCTTGATGGCAAGGGAAAAGAAAGGGGAACTAAAGGATATTGCACTGCGAAGTTGAGAGGAGAGAGAGCGAGAGTGCGCTTGTTTCGGCTTGCTTTAGAAACTTGTTTTTTTCTTGCTTACAAAAGTGAAGTTGTTTCAAGCTTTAGAAGGCTCTCATATAGCATTATAGGCTCACGAGGGTGTGTGTTGAGTACTTTTAATCTAGGTGCCAAATTTTTGGTTGGCTTTTTTTGAGAGGAGGTATGCCACATGAAATTGAATTATATATGTTTCAAGTATGAAGTGATTGCGTGTCTTGAGTATTCAATTTTCATAATGGTTCTAAAATCTCTTTTTTTATCGATTAAGTGTCAGATTCGTGGTAGTGAAAGTAATGTGCATGGCATAATTTGTTTCTTTCATCCTTGTTGCTCTTGTATCAATCTGCTCGGATTTATCTTAGCTTGATTTTTTTTGCTCGATGATTAGAAACCCCCGTCCATCACATGGCTTAAACTCCATGCTAGGTGGGGCGTTGAGAACTCCTCCCCTATGTTTTCATGCTCTAATGTGTATTGAAATTGTTGTGAAATTTTATATTGTATAAGTCTTGCATAGACCCCTTGGGTGGGGTATCTCTCACCTAGTATCACAATAAAACTTTATAGGGATAGCTTGATACTTGTTGGGTTAGTTACGCATAATGCACACATTCATGAATGTTGTTTGGAAAGAATATTGTTTTCAATGAGTTCCAATAAGTGACATTGATCAGTGATAATACTTGCTTGACATATCTTCTTGTGCAAACTTTGAGTGGGATTGATTTACAAGGGGCTGAGTGAAGTAATAAATAATTGTATTAAGAGTTTTTTATTTCATGCTTTTTAGTTAGCAATGACTCCTTAGGTGACTTCTGAGTTCTTTAGCAAAGGAAGTGAAGTTTTGGCTATAGTATTCAACAATATGGCGAGGTGATCTCCAAGGGATTTGAGAGAACTCTTTTACCTTGACATTGTAGCCAAAGTCTTCTTGATACTAGGGACTAGATTTTTGGAAGAGCGTTGACCATAGCTGCCTCATTCATCATCAAGAAACTTTTCATTAGTTATTTATTTGCATTGATGATAGACTAAAGTATTAGTTTACAACCCTAAGGCTACTCCAACTTAGGATGTAGATAGGTCTAGGAGATATTCATTACTACCTAGCAATGCACACAAAAATGCATAGAGCTGTTGACATTTTCAAGAAGTCCAAGGCACTTGCAACCTTTATAGGGAAGAAATGTTGAGAGGAAAATTATAGACCCAAGTGTTGTATGAGAGGTCTGAGGCAATTCTAAGTAATGAGAGTAAAAAGAATATTTAGAGACCTAGATTTGGGACATGTATAGTGATGTAAACTTGAATAAAGAGCATAGGATCAGTTTGGGTATCCATGTGTACTAAGTCCTTTCTCTCTTTTCTTGTGTTTAGATGGACCTTCTTAATTGTTTACATGAACTTCTAAGTGACTTTGCAAAATATAGTGTGGGAACTATATGTTGACGATGAACTTGAACATTGAATGCAAATACCTCATACGTACATGACTGATCCGTAGCTTTGGGCTAAGAAAAAGTTTCAAGAAGACAAGATCCAGGTGCAAAGGTATGTTCTTTATGTCAATCTTTGTTCACTTTCGGAAGTACCTAATCGGAACATCATTCTTGCTAAAAAGTTCCTTATGCTCAATCAAAGATATGGATTTTGTGAGAAAGTCATATTCAAGATTTGGAAGAAGTTGAGCAGTAGAAACCGATTCTACTATGTACCTCAAGACTAGTTGAGCAAGTTTTATGGCCCAATCATTAAACACAATGTTATTATTACTTTTTGATGAGTATTAGAAACCGATTCTACTATGTGTCTCAAGACTAGTTTAGCAAGGTTTATGGCCCAATCAAAAAACATAATGTTATGATTAGTTTTGATAAATGTGAGAAACCAATTCTACTATGGACCTCAAGACTATTTTAGCAAGGTTTATGGCCCAATCATTAAACACAATCTTAAATATACATTTGATGAATATGAGAAACTTGGATGTGTTTGCGATTTTGCCCAAGCATTTCCAATAGTATTGAATCCGTGTAAGATCCCCAATTTTTGGGTCTCTTTTAAAAATAAGAAAAACAGCTTTCAATTTATGTTTTGCCAAATTTTGACTTAAGATGCTTGATTGACAGTATTGGAAGGTTCTAAAGTAAAAATCAAGGCCGTTTCCATGTTCAATAGGTTAGAAGAATGTTTGGTTCAGTTTTGAAAAAATCTGCTATTTTTAGCTTTTTTGTGCTTTTTATGCTTTTCGGTGAAAAGCGAATCTGCTTTCTTATTCCAATGGACGAGGGGAACCCGTGGTTCAATTTTAGAAAATTTTACTTTTTTTTTCTTTTTACGCTATTTTTAGCTTTTCGTGCTTTTCGGTGTTTTTGAAAAGCAATGTGCTTTTTAGGATGACCTAAATATAAAAATATTAATTTTAGTCTCTGTCGGATTTAAAAATGATCACCCGGAGCAGAAACGGGACCCTCCTTTCCGATCGAGGGGGGGACTATATGTCTCATGAGTTTAATGCATTTTTGGCTAGTCGTGGGATTAAACACCAATGTACAGTGCCTTATACGCCTCAGCAAAATGGTGTTGCCGAGAGGAAAAATAGTTCATTTATGGAAATGGCACGATGTATGGTCAAGAGTCAAGCTTTGCCGCATTCGTTTTGGCTTGAGGCCATCATGTGTCTTGCAAAAGCTTTACAATAATCTATGACTCCATATGAAGCATGGCATGATAGAAAGCCTTCTATTGAGCAGATGCGTGTTTTTGGTTGTTTGGCATATGATTTGGTGCCACAAACACAATGCAGGAAAATGGATGATAAGGCATTCAAATGTATTTTTGTTGGTTATAGTGCTGAACGCAAAGGGTATAGGTTGTATCATCCGCAAACAAAGCATATCTTGGTCTCACGGGATGTTGTGTTTGTGGAAGATTCTTTTCAGCCCTTGCTATCATGTACTAGAGACAGTAATGTAAGCTCACAGGACATTTATGACACTTTGTTGCCTCTTTTTAGTGGTGCAAGTTTGATTGTAAATTCCAATGAGGCAAATGTACAGCCTATGGGAATTCTAAAAATGTTACAGATCAGCCTATTATTGATGCAGATGTACATGATGTTTGATGAGGAAAGGACTGAGAATGAGCAGGCTAGAGGTATGCCTAAATTGCTAGTGCATACTTTGTGTGACATTAAATTGGATGCACCTTTGTCCAGTTGTACTCGTTCAGGTTCTCGCCATGCATCTTATGCATCACATTGTTATGCTTTGACTGTGTCTAGCTTACCTGATGTTGAGGAACCTTTGTCTTTTGATGAAGCACAAAATTCAAAACATTGAATGGCTTCCATGCAATCAGAATATGATGCACTTATAGAAAATGACACGTGGACTTTATGTGATTTGCCTCTTGGCAAAAAGGCCATTGGTATGAAGTGGATTTACAAGTTGAAATGCAAGCCAGATGCTAAGATTGATTACTATAAGGCTTGACATGTTGCAAAAGTTATGCACAATAGAAAGGCATAGATTATGAAGATACTTTTGCTCCCACTTGTCGTATGACTACTGTGCATTTTCTATGTGCATTGGCAGCTCATTGTGGCTGGGATGTACAGTAGTCAAACTTTGTTACTACTTTCTTGAATGGTGACATATATGAGGAAGTTTATGTAATGCCTCCTCGCGGTTTTGTCAAGAAAGGACAAGAGGATAAAGTGTGCAAATGTAAGAAAGCTTTGTATGGGTTGAAGCATTCTCCTCATGATTGGTATGAGAAGGCTCACACTCATTTGGTCAAACGAGCCTTTTGTAACAGTCCAACAGAAAGCACATTGTATGTAAAGTGTGAGGATGATGTACTTCTCATTGTGGTTCTCTATGTAGATGATTTGATGATCACTGGACCAAATGAAAGACATATTGCTAAATTTAAGGCTGATTTAAATGCTACTTTCAAGATGAAATATTTGGGGTTGTTGCATCATTACTTGGGTATACAGTTTAAGCAGTGCGATGGTGGTATTGCCTTGTGTGAGAAAAGTTACATAGAGACATTGCTATGTAAGTTTGGACTTGAGGATTTCAAACCTATTGCCATTCCCATGGAAACAAGTTTGAAATTGAGTCTTCATGATGCTGATGATCATGCAAATGTCACTCTTTACCAAACTGTTGTTGGATGCCTCATTTATGTATACAACATGAGGCCGAATATTCAGCTTGCAGTCTCACAGATCAGTAGATTCATGCATACCCAGGGTGTAAGCATTGGCAGGCTGTCAAGAGGATTTTTTGCTACTTGAGTGGCAGTTTACATCTTGGCTTGTTTTATCCCAAGAGGGGGGATCATTGCCACCAAATTTACATGCTTTTTCATACTCGGATTGGGCTGGTTGTTTTGACACACGAGTGTCCACAAGTGGTTTTTGTTTCATGCTTGGCAACTCATGCATATCATGGTTGAGCAAGAAGCAACCTACTGTGGCCACTTCCAGTTGTGAGGCTGAGTACAAGGCAGTTTTCATAGCTACAGTTGATTGTGTATGGCTCAGACGCCTTATGGTTGATTTAGGTGTTGGACAGGACACTGCCAACACTATCTACACTATCAGTTAGAGCACATTGGCAGCTGCGAGGAACCCAGTTTTTCATGCTTGCACAAAGCACATTGAGGTGCATTACCACTATGTCAGGAGAGGCTCTCAGCAGGAGAGATCAGCTTGGCTTATGTGCCAAGACAGGACAACCTTGCAGATCTTTTCACAAAGGCCTTGTCTTGTGAGAAATTTGAAGCTTTCCGCAAAGCTTTGGGCTTACTCCCCTTTGTGAACTGATCATGTCCTCAGGGCATGGCACTCCCCTATACTCTATGTATCAAATCTCGTACAGAACATCACTCCCAGGGGGGATTTGTTACCATATACATGCGGTAGTGATGTGTGTGAACACACTTAGGACCATCGGGGCATTTTTTCCCTCGCTAGGAGGTATTTTCCCCCGTGCATTGTATATACGCCCATCACTCTAGGACTATCTTATCTTTCCATTGCACACTAAGTAACACACTCTGTTGTGTGCCTTGAGCTTCCTTTGTCTTCTCCAAGTTTTGTCTGTTTTCCTGGAACCCTAATTCCAACATTTTCTACTCCTCTCAAAGACATGCAAACCACAAGAAACGTTGCAATACCTTCGATAGTGGGATTGGGAGAATACCTAAAGGAGAGACATCCATTGATCAAGAAACCAAACATAATATTCATAAAAACACAAAGCCATGAGAGTCCAAACGGATTATGTTGATGAGGGCTTGTATAGATTCACCAATGGGGATTCACATACCTTCTATAAGTGTGTAGAACCCTATGCTGGAGAGTTAAGAACCTCTATGCATTCACATATACAGGTGTCCAAGGAGTGGAAGTTTTGATGGTAGATAAGTAAGGACGAGAATAAAAACTTGTTGATCCATTCGACCTAGAAAGGTATACATACAAGGCTACTCCGATCTCTACTTACTTTCAACCAAATACGGGGCAAAAATGATGCCAAAGCACATGTCAAAAAGGATTCCACTAAGGTTTTCTTATAGATGAGAAGAGAGAGCAAGAAACGTCTTTCAAGAGACCACAAATTGGTCAAATGAGTGACTAAATCAAAATGAATGAGACCATTTCAAGTGGCCCAATGTGTTAAAACAAAGTACAATGCGTAAAGGGATCTATATGCTCATGTCTCACTCTTCAAACACATTTTGACAGCTGAACAAGTGGCAAATTTCGACACACAGTACGAGGGATTTGGGCTGACCTTGGAAGGAATGGCCTTGACGTGGTTCCAACCACTGAACAAAGATGATTTTTTGAACATAGCACAACTCTTGCAAGAATTCACAGAGGAGTTCTCAAAAAGGGGAATCAAGTAGAACACTGTGTCACAAATCTATGCTTTCAAACTAAAAGTGAATAAGAAAGTGAAGGAAGCTTTGCTTCACTTCAAATAGTACATAGAGAGATCTCCTATGGGAGAGCTATCGCGAAATGAGAGGCTATCAACTCTCTTCATTTTAAGGGCTTGAAGAACAAGACTCTCAAAAAGGACCTGCATTTGAAAGCATGTAAGACATTTGAGCAAGTCACTAAAGAAGTTCTTTATCTAGTTGACAAGTGGAAGGCCTGCAGAGAGGCGACCGAAGCTATAGACAATGCGACAAATAGTACCTCTTCTCCAAAGAGTGAATCCGTGACAAAGCAAGAGGTTCAAACTTCTACAATTCAGAGCATTGATCAAGTGGTTGAGGAGGTGATTAGAAGAATAAAACAAGATTACAATTAGAACCTGAATGAAAGCCAAAAACCCGCAAGAAGGTGTGATACTTGTGGAGGGGATCATCCACCCCCATGGTGTAACACTGAGCCTAGGTCACAACATATACTAGGGCAGCAACCACCTCCTCTGAATGATGGTAGAGTAGTAGTCAAATACACTCAACCAACGTCTGTGCCACAACCCACAAGAAATATGTACTCCATTGACAAGAATACGCTCATGTTCATAGCCAATCAAGAGTATGCTACCTTTGATAACTATATTTGAGTGTTACCTTCATAAAATCCTTGTGCTTCGAGTAGCCAAATTGGAATCATCCACTACACTTGTCTTTGTTGGGTAGCTTCGTTGAAGCCTGACTTTGGTACCTATACCTATCGTATTGCTTGTTTCTTTGAAGGTCTTTCCTTTTGCCTGTCGTAGTTGTTCTTTCTCCTTATTGAGGTGGTTGGCTTTTGGCGATAGTTCGGTTTGCTCTTTGTTGAACTCTTTGGTTGAGGTGAGTAGGTCCAGGCTATTGCTTTAGGCTTTTTGGCCCAAACATTGGTGTTTCCTTAAAAGTAGCTATGAGCAATGATTGACTCATTTGATGCGATCTACCCTATTACCTTCGATTATTGAGGTTGGAATTGCAAGCAGTGTATCCAAAATTGATCTTTGACTCTAATATGCTCTTTGGATACCATCACTTGGTTGACTCTCTTCAGCTTCTTCTAGAGGCTTTGTTGCGATGGAAACTTTGGTTGATAAACTTTTCGTTTGGGTTTCCATTTCATTGTCGATGGTGTGGCGCTTGATGTAGAGGCTGCGTTGGAAGTTTGATGGAGATTTGTTGAAGATAAAGTCGATTTGCGATGTTGATCTACTTTAGTGTTTTCTTTGGCTTTATCTTTCTCTGATGGTTCGTTGTTTCTTTTTTGCATGAACTTGAGATGCTTCTAGGAATCTTACCATCGTTGTTGTTGTTTACACTTTTGGTTGTTGTTGAAAGAAGATGTTCATCCAACTTTTTGTTAGGACCAAACTCTCTTTGATGTGATGGGACTCGATTATGTAGAAGGTGTCCTTGAACTCCCCAGTACTCAACTTGAGTACGGCTTTTGACACGCCAAATCTAGGAACCTGTGAATTAGAACTTGTGTACATTATTTCCTCTAACTCGGTGATTGGCATCTTTCCCATCATTATCCACGTTCCATAGAACATTAGATTCCTTGTCGCATAAGGATCTAGCACACGTAAACATGAAACTTCGATTCACATTTCTCCACATATGTTGAATTTGATCACAGTAGGAGACACTCAATCTTCTGCATGATCCTTATTCTTTTTTCTTTTTTTTTTGTTGAAGACATGTTGTTGTACTTGAAGGCATTGCTTCTTCATCTGCTTCTTGCAATTGCCTTTTTTTGGAGTCGGCTTCTTTGAAACAACTATTGTCGATTCTTTAAGTTTGTCAATAATGACATATTCTCGTGGTTAATTTGCTTCCTTCATTTGTGCTTTTGCATCATGATTCCTGCCACAATTGTTTATCTTGCATGTTCTACTTTCACACTCACAAGTTTCATTACCTTTCCTCAATACCTTTATCATAAAACAAGGAGTTATGTCATAGCCATTCTTGTCACAAAACTTTGTAGGCATTATTTCATGTACGCACACAAAGTTGTTGCTTTTGCTCGGCGAAGTCTATCTTTTGAAAGACAAGAGCCTGGAGATGTAAATCCCAAAACTTGTCCATATATTTGTGGATAGACTCATGAGAGAGAAGCCTCAAACTCCACCATTCAATGAGCACTTTGTCCTTTGCATCTCTTGCAAGGAATTGCTTCATGATGGAAACTCGTAGAGTTTTCCATGTCTTTGGGGCTTCATCGTTGCCACGAAGGCTAGCCCACCATTGAAGAGCCAATTTTTGGAAGTGCATAGCTACCTGGCATATCTTGGAGGACGCCATGAAGCCCTCGTCTCCAAAGGCCACATCAAATTGTTGGATGAAGGCCAATACTTTGTTGATAGCACCAAAGGTGCCATCATA
The DNA here is from genome assembly GCF_014529385.1 of Adiantum capillus-veneris. Lineage (NCBI taxonomy): Eukaryota > Viridiplantae > Streptophyta > Polypodiopsida > Polypodiales > Pteridaceae > Adiantum > Adiantum capillus-veneris. Next base: position 128,330,002 of record NC_140933.1, on the reverse strand, counting down.
GGTGAGAAAAGCGATGAGAAAAGAGATACTCTTTCCTCCCTCTTTGAAATTCTTTAGCTTTTGTGACCTTTGCCATGCAGGGTAAGATTTGCAATGTCCTCCCCTCTTGTATTCTCTAGGAGAATAGCCATAGGTTTCATCGATAGAGGAGGAAGGTAAAAAAGAAGGAGAAGAGGGTGACCTCTTTCTTGCCCTTTTCTTCCTTTGTTTCCTCTCTTCCCTTTTGGAGGGACAAGGAGAAGGACTAAGGGTTAACCATTTCCTCAGGAGTTGGCGATCATTTAGTTCGCCTTCTTTGTGGAGCCACATCTTCAGAGGAACTTAAGGATTCATTACTTTCTTGATCTTTGGATTCGTCCTCTCGTATGGGAGAGAGTCTTATTTTGGGGGTCTCATCAAGAGGTCTCCTAAGCTCTCTCTCCTCTTGAAGAGGAAAGGAAATCCCATAAGCACGAAGTTGTTGAATAACTTCGGCTTGCAAAGCAGGGTTGCCCATAGCTTGCTGCAACCTAGTAACAAGATAATTAACAAACATGGGGGCATCATCATTAGCACCTTCATGTGCAAAATCAAAGTTATCAATGTTTCATTCTACTCTCGTGGTTATTGTTAGCCATGTTAATTAAATTTATGTGTTTACTTAGTGTGTGCTTTGGCAATTCAAAACCTTAGTTGCTACTCCTCTTAGCCTTTGAAAATAGGCCCTTAAGTATCTACACCCACAGCTCGAATTGGTTAATTATAGAAAGTAGTGGGGTGGGTCTAACATAGCAGAATTGTCGAGGGATAGCTCCTTTCGGACTTCTTATGGCTCAATAATGGTAAAGCCATAGGCAAGTCTAAAAAGACCCCATTATTAGATCAAAGCTCCCGAGGTGTGCACCATATCCCACATAGTGGGATCAACAAAATCGATAATAGATCCCAGTCCCACTTACCCTAATATAATTAACAAAATCAACCATTAATAGGCTACTTAAATCCTCTCTTATTAAACAAGAAAAGAGAAACCAAATGCTCTAATACCAATGTAATGGAAATGGCCTATGAACTTTGAGAATAGTGGAATTAAGAGAATTAGAGCGAGCATTTTTGTGAGATTACTTTGAGAACTTGGAGGGTGAACTTAATTGATGGTAGCAACATAAACATAATACTTAATTAACTTGGCATGAACAATACTTTTGCAAGAGAGAGAGTATTAGAGAACATGACAATAGATGAGGAGCGGATTTACTTAAAGCCAGTCCCCCCCTTCAAAAGGCGTTTGCATTATAGATTCTCCCATCAAGAGAGACTTTGTTACAATACAATCTTTGTGTTCCTTGTGACCTTGGTGATGCTATGAAGATGGAAAGCTTCATGCATCACGAGCTTAGCATAAACTTTGCAATAAGCATTAACTATCCCAAGCCTCAGTCCCAAGGCCTCAAACACCTTCGAAGGTGGAGAGAGCTAGCTAACTTTTGGAGGTCTTAAATGAAGCTAACCCTAAGGTCTTTTAAGCTCCATTAGGTAGCATTGCTCTTTGGTAGACCATCTCTCATTTGGACCCCTTTACCATTGACCCCGTGTTGAGATAGATTCGTAAGCACATGTCTATATTCTAACCCTTGTTCCCGTTTATTATCCCACATTAAATGATTAGTTTAATATGAGAAAATCATTTGGGTTGGTTAGATATTAGATTTTATGACACCTTCCTATGGGGCCTTCACTAAGACTAAGTGTCCCTCGGTGACGCGATCAAGAATCAGGTCGCCATGAATCCCATCAATACCGTTTTTCGTACATTGTCATGTCTTTATGCATGATTTGTAGCTACTATGTGCATGAATATGGATTTACAGTTTTATGGTTGGATTTTCATGCAGGATCTGTAGCTCTTGTGCTTGTCATTTGTGCAAACTTGCTCTGCTCTTAGACTCTTCGATGTTCGAGTGTATTACAATCACCTGGTTGTCCTCGTGATAAGTTCTCAGTTCAAAATCCCAGCGGAATTTAGTGGAGCACGTTGCTGTCATGAACCATCTTATAGATTGAAAAGTATACATATCTCGATCATTAGCAATTGTCTCAATCATTAGCAATTGTCTTCTTTTGAAGAAGTAGCTGATGTTGAGGAGTTAACGGGTGTCGAGCTTGTCCAAATTAGGCAGGTGGGATAGTGGTTTTGAGCACTCTGCTAATGATAGAGCTAATTAAGTGCCACCTCTCATCTAGGACCTCTTTTGCATATTCATTCTAGTGCCTCTGTGCCTAAGCCTCCTCAATGGCCCAAGCTTCCTTCAGCCCCTCAATTGTGTTGATCTTCGTTGTCCTGACTTCAAAAGGCCTTCGAGCCCTTTTCTACTCTCTCTGACATTGCTTGCTCTTGAAGCACTATCACAAACCATTACTTCTGCCTACTCTTGAAGCACCACCTTGGCTTGGCCCTCCTTGATGTCAACACAACTCTACCACGCCTTATCTCACTCCCTATCAGATTAATTGTTTAAAGTGATATTTACTTTGCATTCTATTGAAACCTATTAAACTAAGGCTGATGTGAAAATGGGGCAGGCATGCAATGGTTGGCCAAGCTAGTGTGTTGGCATTTAATGAGGCAAAAGAAAAATCTGGCATCACAAGTGTGACAAGTGGATGGGCAAACATGCTCGGGTAGCTTTGCGAGGCTTCATCCAATTGCAGGTATTGAGCTTTAATCGGCCTAATGGTGTTAACATTACGGTCAAAAAGAAATAGCGCGAGTTTGGAAGCAAAGGTCAACAAAGAGCTTGAAGCCAACATACTTTACTTTGACAAAGTCTGGCGCGCACGCGCACACACACACACACACACAGCGAGAGAGAGAGAGAGAGAGAGAGAGAGAGAGAGAGAGAGAGAGAGAGAGAGAGAGAGAGAGAGAGAAGGCTCCTCTGTACATCAATTTCTACATGTGCACTTGTTGCCACCCTTGCCCAATCCCTCTTGTGCCGCACTTGTTCGCCCGCATTTCCATGCTATCGTCCTTCGACGTCGGCATGTTCTCTACATTTTGTTGTTATTCTTTGCCATGTTTCTTTGTAGCTAGCGATGTTCACCCCCACTCGAGTTGCACACTACAGACACTACATCCTCTTATTGTCATATCCCTCATCTCTAGCTTAGTATATGTTGTCTATAATCAACCTGCACTCAACACATACAACATCTTCGCCTCCTATCAGCTTGCATATTTCAAAAGCAAAGTGATTTGGAGCTTTTTCACAGGAGAGAGGGCTTCCCACCTTGTCAACTCTATGAGCAACTTTAGTCCTGCCTCAGTTCTTGGCCACCTTTTATCAAGAGTCACCTAGTGTTTTCAAACTTGTTAGGGTGGCTTTTGCCACACAACCCATACTCATCCAAAGTATGAGGCTGCATCGAGGGCCTCCTTCGTGTAGTGTAGCAGAAATCACTTGGAGGGCTCCCCATTCTTGATTCAATCCAGGCACTTAACATAACACTTTCAAAGAACAAAGTAGAGTAGGGTGCTTGCTTGCAGGGATGGAACATCTTTCTTCTTTACAGAGAACCTTGTAAGCAAAGGGCCCCACATCGAGTCCCATTTGTTAGTCTTCATGGAGATACAAAAATTTCTCAACCTAAGAAATGTATGGTACATGTTGATAGGCGGGTCTGCTTTTCTTTGTTTGTTCCCTTGTTTTTGCCTAGCTTCCTTTTGTTTTCTTTCAGCTTGTATTCCTTGCTTTGATTTGTGTGTGTGTGTGTGTGTGTGTGTGTGTGTGTGTGTGTGTGTGTGTGTGTGTGTGTGTGTGTGTGTGTGTGTGTGTGTGTGCGTGCACGCGCTCGAGGGGATAACTATCTGTAAAACCTACATATCACGTGCGTTCGAGGACTATTTATAAAAAAGGACTATTTATAAAACCCCTTAGTAGTGAATTTTTTACAAATAAAAAGGGTCCTTTTTCTCAATCCATAAAAAAAAATTTCAAGATCATTTTTCAACATCCTTATGTATGTGAAAATGTAAGAAAATACAGAATAAAATAATGTATGTGTGTGTGTGTGTGTGTGTGTGTGTAGGGCTTGGTTTTTGCAAGCATTTTTTTCCTCATGCTCTTCAATCTGACTTTTTGATGGGTGACTGATTGTGTGTGTGTTTTTTGGGGGGGGGTGTTTATATGGGTGGGTGTGTGGGTGTGGCTGGTATCTTTCAGAGCATGTTTTTCATTTAATTTCATTGGTTTCCTTCATTTTGTACTTTCTTCATTGTGGTCCTTGTCTTTTGTGCTTCTTGAGTTTTTGCATTGGGTTGTTAGGTTTGTTGTTTTTGACTTGCTGCTTTGCTCTCTATTTGTTCTACCAGGTTTCTACATCAGGTTTCCAAAAGTGTTGTTATCAGATCCTCCTTCACTATCTTCTTAGAGTTCTCCCCCTAGCTCTTGTCTTCAAGAGTCACCTTCAGTAAGTGGATTGATTTCTATCATGGTTAACAGCTCTTTGTAAGCTCCAATGGAGTGCTTTATTGCTCACCTCATGGCATCCTCCTGTAGTTTTTTTAGTAAGACCATATTAGGTAAAGTGGGAAAATCCCAATTCTTATGTTGGATACTCGTTGGATAACTTCCACTTATCATAATGAAAACACTTTAAATTTTAGTTTGTCAAAGTCTTATTCCAATCAATATACATAAATGACAAACTCAATACATCGTTAAGTATCAAATACCATGGTTTCAATCAATTTTTCAACAACATATCAATTTCTTATACATTATTATTGTCTATGCTTTATTATCCTACCTCCTTTATCTCAACATGGGAGACTTTCTTTCAAAGCACCATTAGCTATGCAAACTAAGGTCATAGTAATCTCTTGAAATTTTTGTTCGAGCACCTCTCGTCCAAGCTAGGATCCATTAAGAATATCACTTTAAATGAAACAATGGTGTCCAACACTTCTCTACATTGCTTTCCTTTAAAGCACAAGGCATACAAGTAAGTTCAACATCTAAACTACTACTTTTTACGTTGAGACATGGAGCAACCATACGAGGTTTAATTTATGCTTTGTTGCATCATAAGAGGGTTGGTTTCAAGGTGCACTTGTTAAGGGTAAGCTTTCTTTCATATAAAGAGATGCAACATCCACCACTTGTCCAAAATACAATAAAGTGATTACCTAAATTAATTTAAAGTCAGTATCTATGGCTCCGTTCAAGCAATGCTCTATTTCAACATACACAGGTTTGGTTTTAAAATTGATCACTTGTCCAAGTACGTTCGAAATGTGTACTTCCACTTGGTCCAAAGAGGACCACAAGAAACAATGTGAATTTTTCTATTTCATACCAAGATTGAGAAGGTAATGTCAAATAATTTTGGCTTCTCCCTTTGTACGATCTTGATCTTGATTGTTTCAAAGTCTTCATGTTCAATCTAACCTTTTCGCATGAAGGACATAGTGAAATAGTTCTTGAAACAAATATGCAATGAAACGTAAGAAGAAAATGAACTTTGTTTCAAAGCATGCTCAAAACATATAATCCACTTTTTTTAAATATAAAAGTAATCCCGTAGAATAAGGTGCATGCTAGTAATACATTTAAGTCTCTTTAGAATAGGATGTACTCTAGTACTACATTGGAGTCTCCTTAACAAAGGGTGCACTCATTGAGATATTCATCACCTTGATAGATTCTTGTTTGCAAAATATTATAGATAGATGCTTTTGTTTTGACAAGTACACAATGAGAACATTTTTTTTTTTGTGATCATCGTGTTGTTTTACAACCTAACAACCATGGAATCATTATTCCTTGTAAGAAAGTTTGAAGTTGCTTAGAATTCTACCTCCACATCTTTGAAAAAATGACATATGTCCATATCATGTTCCACATCATTCTATATTGAGTGTTATCAAATACCAAGGTATTATCTCCATCTAAATCATCAAATATCTTCCAAATATAACTCAAATTTGTATGATAAAATCTTTTGAGCCCTAACATAATGTTTGGATTTTTGTAATTCTTGTTGCCCATAAAAATTTTGAACTTGATATATTGCATAGGGAAACAATTTTGCATGATGTATTGTGCTTTTGTTAAGTTATAGCAACTCCAAATCCATGGCTCAAAGTATTGACAACAAAAATCCAGTAAAAATCTTTGCACGTGATTGCACCAAATAATAGACTTCATCTTTATCCTCCATACCGTTGCATGTGTTGAGCCCAAGATAGCATAGACTCTCCATGTTTCATTTCAATCGTCTTAAGAAGCAATTCCTCTAAATCCAATATAGGTACTCTTTTGGTGTCCTTGATAAGAAGAGGTAAGTAATGAGGTGGTAGTTCTTTTCTTGTAGAAGGTCTTGGATGAGGTTGAATAGATGATTCATTAATTTTCTTCAAATCATGTTAGCATAAATCCAAAATATTTTCCTATAACAATTTTGAAATAAAAATTTGAAACAATAAATGTGAGTCCTACATTGTCCATCTTATGTTAATTATAGACATTCAAATCTACCTACAACATTTATCACTAGAAAAACTTCACTATTGAGAATATGACTTTCTCTAATATCAACCTTCTCACTATTGAGAATGCGACACTTTTTGTAGATCAACATCTGTAATGGAAATGGCCTATGAACTTTGACAATAGCGGAATTAACAGAATTAGAGTGAGCCTTTTTGTGAGCTTACTTTGAGACCATTGAGGGTGAACTTAATTGATGGTAGCACCATAAACATAGTACTTAACAATACTTTTGCAAGAGAGAGAGTATTAGAGAACTTGGCATGAACAATACTTTTGCAAGAGAGAGAGTATTAGAGAACATGACAATCATTGAGGACCGGATTTACTTGGAGCCGGTCCCCCCCTCCAAAAGGCATTTGTATTATAGATTCTCCCATCAAGAGAGACTTGGTACAATACAATCTTTGTGTTCCTTGTGACCTTGGTGATGCTATGAAGATGAAAAGCTTCATGCATCATGAGCATAACATAAACTTTGCAAAAAGCATTAACTAGCCCAAGACTTAGTCCCAAGGCCTCAAAAACCTTCGAAGGTGGAGAGAGCTAGCGGGGAATGAGGGTAGGGAAGAGAAAGAAGAATCATCCATAGGAGAAAGAAATAGTTCCTCACTTATCATCACTCTTATTGCTTAGCATAGTAATGAAGATGAAGAAGATGACAAGCTTAAGCATTGAAGCATGGCTCTTGGTTGGATTTGCATTCCATATCCATGAGTGTTGGTGTAGGCTCCCCACTTCTCAACAAGCTTGGAGAAGGAGATGGAGCTCTTGCACTTTGCACTCCACACAATGCAAGAATGTGTGTGTGTATCAGTGGGAGAGTATACCCCCCTCTGATGCTTGGTCCCCCCTCCCCCTCTCTCTCTCTCTCTCTTTTGTATTATTTAATTATTTCATTTGGACATGTGTCCTCTTTTTTCTCTTTGAGAGAAAGAACTTAATTATTTATTTTTATGCATTTAAATTCTCATTGGACCCCTTTTAAAGCCTATCCAGTAGGATTCAAGCACATCATGAGGGTCCAAAATGGGGGAAATCTTAACATGTGTCTTTTATGCTTCTTAAGTCCTTTTGTTTGAATTGAACACTTCAAGCACGTAGTCTTTAAGCATGGAAACCGTTTATGCCTCTTGAGAGTTTACCTTTGAATTGAACACTTCAAGAACCTTAGTCATTTAAGCATAAAAATCACCTCAAGCTTTGGGCAAGGTTCCCAAAAACACTTTAAGCACTTTAGTTAGAAAGTTGACAAGCACCTCATACTTGGGTAGGATTCCCACCTCAAGGTGAGCCCTAAGTTGCTTAAGGTCAAATGACTTTTTAACACTAACTTTTGGAGGTCTTTAATGAAGCTAACCCTAAGGTCTTTTAAAATCCATTAGATGCACGACATCCCTAGTGAGATATCTCCAAGATGAGGGAATGATGGCCATGGAATAGAGCTTCTACTAGGAAGCTCACTACCTAATAAACCTCCTTCTTGAGTTTCACAAGCTCAACAAGAGGAGATCATGAGGCAAGTGCATGAATTGGTGGAAAAAGGGATAGTGAGGCCTAGCTCCTCTCCATTCTGTCCACCAGTACTTATTGAGTTTCACAAGCTCAACAAGAGGAGATCATGCGGCAAGTGCATGAATTGGTGGAAAAAGGGATGGTGAGGCCTAGCTCCTCTCCATTCTGTCCACCAAATTTACTTGGAGCCGATCCCCCCTCCAAAAAGCGTTTATATTATACATTCTCCCTTCAAGAGAGACTTTGTTATAATATAATCTTTGTGTTCCTTGTGACCTTGGTGATGCTATGAAGATGAAAAGCTTCATGCATCACGAGCTTAACATAAACTTTGCAAAAAGCATTAACTATCCCAAGCCTCAGTCCCAAGGCCTCAAACACCTTCAAAGGTGGAGAGAGCTAGCGGGGAATGAGGGTAGGGAAGAGGAAGAAGAAACATTCCATAGAAGAAAGAAATAGTTCCTCACTTATCATCACTCTTTTTGCTTAGTATAGCATAATAGCATTGTAATGAAGATAAAGAAGATGTCAAGCTTAAGCATTGAAGCATGGCTCTTGGTTGGATTTGCATTCCATAGCCAAGAGTGTTGGTGTAGGCTCTCCACTTCTCAACAAACTTGGAGAAGGAGATGGAGCTCTTGCATTTTGCACTCCACACAATGAGAGAATGTGTGTGTGTGTGTGTGTGTGTGTGTGTGTGTGTGTGTGTGTGTGTGTGTGTGGGAAAGTATACCCCCCCTCTCATGCTTGGTCCACACCTCTCTCTCTCTCTCATTATTTTATTATTTCATTTGGACATGTGTCCCCTTTTTCCTCTTTGAGAGAAATAACTTAATTATTTATTTTTATGTATTTAAATTCTCATTGGGCCCCTTTAAAATCTAACCAATAGCATTCAAGCACATCATGAGGGCCACATGTGGAGGATCATTTGAACACGTGTCTTTTATGCTTATCAAATCATTTGGTCGAATTGAATACTTCAAGGACTTAGTCAATCAAGCAAACATGTGTCTTTTATGCTTCTTAAGTCATTTGTTTTGAATTGAATACTTCAAACCTTAGTCAATCAAGGATGGACGTTCATGTCTCTTGAGAATTTATCTTTGAATTTAACATTTCAAAAACCTTAGTCATTTAAGCATAAAAATCACCTCAAGCTTTGGGCAAGGTTCTCACAACCACTTTAAGCGTCTTAACACCTCATGATTGGGTACGATTTCCATCTCGAGGTTAGCCCTAGCTTGCGTAAGGTCAAAGGACTTTTAACACTAACTTTTGGAGGTATTTAATGAAGCTAACCCTAAGGTCTTTTAAGCTCCATTAGGTAGCATTGCTCTTCGACAAACCATCTCTCATTTGGACCCCTTTACCATTGGCCCCGTGTTGAGATAGATCCGTAAGCACATGTCTATATTCTACACCTTGCTCCCGTTTATTATCCCACGTTAAATGATCAGTTTAATATGAGAGAATCATTTGGGTTGGTTAGATATTAGATTTTATGACATTACCTCTCTCTTGAAATCATAGTCATCCTCGACTATGAGGTAAAAAAGATAAGGCCATAGTCATTAGTCAATTTGTCTTAGCGGGTAGAAGATCCCTTTTTACCCTACCACATCATTTCAAGATGGATGACTAATCCATTTGGTTCTTGGGAGACATGGCTGCCGCAAGCATGTCTGCTCTTTAGTCCATTTCAACCTCCGAAGTGGAGTGACAAATTCTACATGGTGTTTGAGAGACGTCGTCATCACAAACATGATTCTTAGTATGCATACTACTTAAATTTGTGCACAGTAAAGATGGAATTAGCCTTATAAGACAAAAACATTGATCATTTAAAAGAAACATGTACATTTGCTTACTTTAATGTAGCATTGTAAGCGTTGACAAGATTCATACTATCCTTAAGCTGGATTCCTTGCATCCATCTAGCACCTTCAAAAGGATAATTTTTGAACTTAATAAGTTACCGTCGGATAATCTTACCATGTCGTAGTACCTTGTCTTCATGCCGAAGGATAGCTTCGGGTTGTAGCACCTCTTCTTGGTCTTCGATTTTGGGAGGGTCTTCAATATTGGTTCATTTGGAGGCTCTCCTTTGTAGGGTTTAAGTAGTCTCACATGAAAAGCATTGTGTATGAGCCAATGGTTAGGCAACTTGAGTTGATAAGCAACCTCATTGATTGGCTTCAAAATTTGAAAAGGACCATAGTATCGTTTTGCCGGTTTAACATAATACTTTTGATGGCCCGTATGATTTTTTCCCGTCGTTTGCCTCAATCGAGCCTTAGGAAACTTAAAGAAGACCCAATCATTTTCTTTGAACATTAAGGCCCTTCTGTGCTTGTCAGCAGCAGCTTTTTGCCTTAGTTGAGAGATGGATATAGACTACTTAATCTTTTGTTGCAGGTCACGGCTATACTCATCCGCAACGAAGATCTTCCCATGTACTTTAAGTAGCAAGGAACTTTTCGGTCTTCCCTCTATGATTTCAAAAGGTGCTTTTCCCGTAGAAGTATGGATAGTATTATTATACGCATACTCTACAAGAGGTAAGTACTTTTCCCATTGTGAGCGTCGATCTACTTTTGTAACATAGGTCTTTAGTAGATCAAGAATCGTAAGATTGGCTATCTCACTTTGGCCATCTATTTGTGGGTGATAGGCCGAAGAGAAATTCAATCTTGTACCTAGAGTTTCGAAGAGACCTTTCCAGAAATTACTGGTTATTCTAGGATCTCTATCTGACACGATGGATGTTGGCAACTCATGGTGTTTGAAAATCTGGGATATGAAGAGAGTTGCCATTTGGTGTGCCTTAATAGTCTTCTTGACAAGGATAAAGTGTGCTTGCTTGCTAAATCTGTCGCCTATTGTCCATATTCCCGATAGACTTGGGTAATCCAAAGATAAAATCCATGGATATACTCTCCAATGGTGAATTAGGGATTGGCAATGATTGGAGTAATCCAGGTTGCTTCCCTCTATCATACTTGGTCTTTTGGCATACCACACATTTTGAAACATACTCTTGTATGTCCACTTTCATGGTAGGCCATTAAATGTGTGTCTCTACTCCTCGAAGAGTAGGTTGAATGCCTCTATACCCCGCATAGGAAGGAGCATGGGATTCATACATGACTTTCTCACGAAGGGAGTGGATAACACATAGCTTATTGTCATGGAGGAGATAACCATTTTGAAAGGTGAATGGTTCCTCTTTCTTCCCTAAAGCAAGGACTTACATTATGTCTTTAAAGTTAGGGTCAGTAGCATACTCATCTATCATAGAAGATAGATCATTGTGAGTTGCTATAGACAAAGCATTAACTTTTGGTCGTCGTGAAAGTGCATCGGTCACTTGATTGTGCTTACCAGCAATGTGAGCAATGTGGAAATTAAATTGCGAAAGACAATTTGCCCACCTCATTTGTTTGTCGGAAAGCTTTGTTTGCATCATGAAGTACTTGAGACTTTGATGGTTTGTTCGTACTAAAATGAATGGAGTCCCCAATAGATAGTGCTTCCATGTGTCTAGGTCATGTAGAACAACTAAAAGCTCTTTCTCATAAATGCCCAAGACCTATTCATCCGTATTGAGCCTTCGCCTCTCATATGCTATGGCATGTCCTTCTTGAAGCAAGACTGCTCCAAGGCAATCACCACAAGTATCACATTGGACCTCAAATGGTTTTGAGAGATCCGGAAGCATGAGGACTGGTTGAGAGGTAAGCTTCTCTTTGAGCTTATCAAAAGCTTTTTGCTCCTTAGCAGTCCATGAATACTTAACGTTCTTCTTTGTTAAGTCATGTAATGGTCCTGCTATTTGAATTTTTTTTGCTATGAAGCGTCTATACTATGTACACATACCAATAAAGCTTCTTAGCTCATGTAGATTCCTTGGATTAGGCCATGCTTTTATTACCTCTAACTTTGATGGATCCATACGGATACCATCTTGAGAGATAATATGACCTAAGTATTGAATCTCTTGAAGGAAAAATTTGCTTTTCTTTTGGTTGAGAAAAAGCTTGTTCTCCCTCAATGCTTGAAAAATCACTTGGAGATGTTTCTTGTGTTCCTCCAAGGACTTGGAGTAGATGATGATATCATCAAAGAACACTCCAGTGAACTTGCGGTGGGGTCTAAATATTTTCTCCATCAAACAATTGAATGTGGCAGGTGCATTGGTCAAGCCAAAAGGCATGACTAGATATTCATGAAGACCAAACGTTGTACAAAACGCGGTCTTTAGGATACCTTCCTCCACTATCCTTATTTGATGATAGCCACTTTTAAGGTCAATCCTACTGAAGTAGGTAGAGCCTTGTAGTTTATCAAACAGATCTTCTACCTAAGGTACAAGAAATCTGTTTTTGATAGTGATATGGTTTAGTGCGCAATAGTCCACACACATGCGGTATGTTCCATCTTTCTTTTGCACTAAAAGGACTGGAGAACAAAAGAGAGAGGAGATAGGCCTCACCATCCCTTTGTCTACCAATTCTTGTACTTATCTCATGATCTCCTCTTGTTGAGCTTGGGAAACTCGATAAGGAGGGTTGTTAGGCGGTGAGCTTCCTGATAGGACCTCTATTCAATGGTCATTATCCCCTCGTTTTGGAGGTAAGTCCATAGGGATATCATCGATGAACACATCTTGGCATCCTTTTAGAAAGTTAGACAAGTCTAACTCTTCTTGATTCCTACCATTCACCTTTGATGAAACATTAGGAGCTTTTAGGGACTCTTTGACAAAAATCATGTACGCAGAAACTGAGCTCTTCATTGATTTATCAAGGGCAAGAGGCTGGTATAGTACGAACATACTCATTAGCATCTATATACATATTCTTTCCCATGTAGGTGAAGTGATTCTCCTCTCAAGGAACTTCATGTTGGCAGCCATGCAATCAAACCATGGCGTCCCTAGGATAGCATCCTCATGTTGGAGAGGAGAAATGAAAAAATCTTCTTTGTCGACATAGCTTTGGACATGAAGCCTCGACTTCCCAATCAAGAGAGTAACGAAGATTTTTGTCCCTTGAAAGTTGTGTCAACATTTATAATCTCAAAAGCTTGAATGCCCAACTTGGTGGCCAACTCCATTGATATGAAGTTGTGAGTAGAGCCAGGGTCAAACAAGATGAAGGCATCATGCTCCCTTACCTTTCCCCAAGCATAGGAGAGAGATGATCCTTTGCAATGAGCATCCTCTTTTGGAGCTTTGATGGTGGAAGCTCTAGGAGTCTCATTGCGAGCATTTCTTTTGGGACAAGAACAATAACCATGTCCTTGCTCCCCACACTTAAAACATTTGTGATCCTTGCGAAAAGTTTCAAGCTCTTCGGGAGAGAGTTTATTTTTACCTTTGTAAACTCCTTTCTCCTTGGACCGATTGTTGTTGTTGTTGGAATGGCCTTGGGAAGAATTTTGGGCATTAATTTTTCCCTTTGCATCACTTTTTTCTTTATTTTCCATGGGCTTGACATTCCGTCTAGCCCCTTGTTGGAAATTGATGCGCGAAGCAACAATGGTATGGTGGATTACTTCGCTGATAGAACTACGCCATTGAGAGTTGACATACTTGGACATCTCTTCAGGTAATCCCGCACAGAATTGTTGCTTTTTCTCGGCGAAGTCTATCTTTTGAAAGACAGTAGCCTTGAGATGTAAATCCAAAACTTGTCCACATATTTGTGGATAGACTCATAAGAGAGAAGCCTCAAACTCCACAATTCAGTGAGCACTTTGTCCTTTGCATCGCTTGCAAGGAATTGCTTCATGATGGAAACTTGTAGAGTTTTCCATGTCTTTGGGGCTTCGCCATTGCCATGAAGGCTAGCCCACCATTGACGAGCCGATCTTTGGAAGTGCATAGCTACATGGTGTAGTTTGGAGGACTCTGTGAAGCCCTCGTCTCCAAAGGCCACATCAAATTGTTGGATGAAGGCCAATAATTTGTCGATAGCACCAAAGGTGCCATCATAGGTGAGAAAAGAGATACTCTTTCCTTCCTCTTTGAACTTCTTTAGCTTTTGTTACCTTCGCCATGTAGGGTAAGATTTGCGATGTCCTCCCCTCTTGTATTTTCTAGGAGAATAGCCATAGCTTTCATCGATAGAGGAGGAAGGTAAAAAAGAAGGAGAAGAGGGTGACCTCTTTCTTGCCCTTTTCTTCCTTTGTTTCCTCTCTTCCCTTTTGGAGGGACAAGGAGAAGGACTAAGGGTTAACCATTTCCTCAGGAGTTGGCGATCATTTAGTTCGCCTTCTTTGTGGAGCCACATCTTCAGAGGAACTTAGGGATTCATTACTTTCTTGATCTTTGGATTCCTCCTCTCGTATGGGAGAGAGTCTTATTTTGGGGGTCTCATCAAGAGGCCTCCTAAGCTCTCTCTCCTCTTGGGGAGGAAAGAAATCCCATAAGCACAAAGTTGTTGTGTAACTTCGGCTTGCAAAGCGGGGTTGCAACCTAGTAACAAGATAATTAACAAACATGGGGGCATCATCATTAGCACCTTCATGTGCAAAATCAAAGCGGGGTTGCAAAGCGGGGTTGCAACCTAGTAACAAGATAATTAACAAACATGGGGGCATCATCATTAGCACCTTCATGTGCAAAATCAAAATTATCAATGTTCATTCTACTCTCGTGGTTATTGTCATTCATGTTAATTAAACTTATGTGTTTACTTAGTGTATGCTTTGGCAATTCAAAACCTTAGTTGCTACTCCTCTTAGCCTTTGAAATTAGGCACTTAAGTATCTACACCCACGGCTCGAATTGGTTAATTATAAAGAGTAGTGGAGTGGGTCTAACATAGTGAAGTTGCCGAGGGATAGTTCCTTTTGGACTTCTTATGGCTCGATAATGGTAAAGCCGTAGGCAAATCTAAGAAGACTCCATTATTAAGACCAAATCTCCCGAGGTGTGCACCATATCCCACATAGTGGGCTCAACAAAATCGATATTAAATCCCAGTCCCACTTATCCTAATATAATTAACAAAATTAATCATTAATAGGCTACTTAAGGACCTCTTTTCTTAAGTAAGAAAAGAGAAACCAAATGCTCTGATACTAATGTAATGGGAATGGCCTATGAACTTTGAGAAAGCAAAATTAAGAGAATTAAGGTGAGCATTTTTGTGAGATCACTTTGAGAACATAGAGGGTGAACTTCATTGATGGTAGCAATATAAACATGGTACTTAATTTACTTGGCATGAACAATACTTTTGCAAGAGAGAGAGTATTAGAGAACATAACAATAGTTGAGGACCGGATTTACTTGGAGCCGGTCCCCCCTCCAAAAGGCGTTTGTATTATACATTCTCCCTTCAAGAGAGACTTTGTTACAATACAATCTTTGTGTTCCTTGTGACCTTGGTGATGCTATGAAGATGAAAAGCTTCATGCATCACAAGCTTAACATAAACTTTGTAAAAAGCATTAACTATCCCAAGCCTCAGTCCCAAGGCCTCAAACACCGTCAAAGGTGGAGAGAGCTAGCGGGGAATGAGGGTAGGGAAGAGGAAGAAGAAACATTCCATAGAAGAAAGAAATAGTTCCTCACTCATCATCACTCTTCTTGCTTAACATAGCATAATAGCATAGTAATGAAGATGAAAAGATGGCAATCTTAAGCATTGAATCATGGCTCTTGGTTGGATTTGCATTCCATAGCCAAGAGTGTTGGTGTAGGCTCTCCACTTCTCAACAAACTTGGAGAAGGAGATGGAGCTCTTGCATTTTGCACTCCACACAATGAGAGAATGTGTGTGTGTGTATGTGTGTGTGTGTGTGTGTGTGTGTGTGTGTGTGTGTGGGAAAGTATACCCCCCCTCTCATGCTTGGTCCACACCTCTCTCTCTCTCTCATTATTTTATTATTTCATTTGGACATGTGTCCCCTTTTTCCTCTTTGAGAGAAATAACTTAATTATTTATTTTTATGCATTTAAATTCTCATTGGGCCCCTTTAAAATCTAACCAATAGCATTCAAGCACATCATGAGGGCCACATGTGGAGGATCATTTGAACACGTGTCTTTTATGCTTATCAAATCATTTGGTCGAATTGAATACTTCAAGGACTTAGTCAATCAAGCAAGCATGTGTCTTTTATGCTTCTTAAGTCATTTGTTTTGAATTGAATACTTCAAACCTTAGTCAATCAAGGATGGACGTTCATGTCTCTTGAGAATTTATCTTTGAATTTAACATTTCAAAAACCTTAGTCATTTAAGCATAAAAATCACCTCAAGCTTTGGGCAAGGTTCTCACAACCACTTTAAGCGTCTTAACACCTCATGATTGGGTACGATTTCCATCTCGAGGTTAGCCCTAGCTTGCGTAAGGTCAAAGGACTTTTAACACTAACTTTTGGAGGTATTTAATGAAGCTAACCCTAAGGTCTTTTAAGCTCCATTAGGTAGCATTGCTCTTTGACAGACCGTCTCTCATTTGGACCCCTTTACCATTGTCCCCATTTTGAGATAGATCCATAAGCACATGTCTATATTCTAACCCTTGTTTACGTTTATTATCCTACATTAAATGATCAGTTTAATATGAGAAAATCATTTGGGTTGGTTAGATATTAGATTTTATGACATGGTCTTATTGGAAAAAAGGTAATACAATGGTGCAGAGCACCAGCCTTACGACGTTGTCCCGAGTTTTTAAAAAAAAGCACCACCATAAGCCCTGCTATCGTTGAAAAAAGGAAATACTTTTATCTTTCCCCTTTGGCAGGGTCTACTCATGTCTTCATAGGAATTGTCATGGAGACTTACAGACTTCCATTGTGGATGTAATGGAAATGGCCTATGAACTTTGAGAGTAGCGGAATTAAGAGAATTAGAGTGAGTATTTTTGTGAGATTACTTTGAGAACATAGAGGGTGAACTTAATTGATGGTAGCAACATGAACATAGTACTTAATTAACTTGGCATGAACAATACTTTTGCAAGAGAGAGAGAGAGAGATTAGAGAACATGATAATAGTTGAGGACGGGATTTACTCGGAGCCGGTCCCCCCTCCAAAAGGCATTTGTAGTATAGATTCTCCCATCAAGAGAGACTTGGTACAATACAATCTTGGTGTTCCTTGCGATCTTAGTGATGCTATGAAGATGGAAAGCTTCATACATCACGAGCATAACATAAACTTTGCAGAAAGCATTAACTATCCCAAGCCTCAGTCCCAAGGCCTCAAACACCTTCAAAGGTGGAGAGAGCTAGCAGGGAATAAGGGTAGGGAAGAGGAAGAAGAATCATCCGTAGGAGAAAGAAATAGTTCCTCACTGATCGTCACTTTTCTTGCTTAGCATAGCATAATAGCATAGTAATGAAGATGAAGAAGATGGCAAGCTTAAGCATTGAAGCATGGCTCTTGGTTGGATTTGCATTCCATAGCCAAGAGTGTTGGTGTAAGCTCTCCACTTCTCAACAAGCTTGGAGAAGGAGATGGAGCTCTTGCACTTTGCACTCCACACAATGAGAGAATGTGTGTGTGTGTGTGTGTGTGTGTGTGGTTGTAGGAAAGTATACCCCCCCTCTCATGCTTGGTCCACACCTCTCTCTCTCTCTCTCTCTCTCTCTCTCTCTCGTATTATTTAATTATTTCATTTGGACATGTGTCCTCTTTTCCTCTTTGAGAGAAAGAACTTAATTATTTATTTTTATGTATCTAAATTCTCATTGGACCCCTTTAAAACCTATCCAAAAGCATTCAAGCACATCATGAGGGCCACATGTAGAGGATCATTTGAACATGTGTCTTTTATGCTTATTAAGTCATTTTGGTTTGAATTGAATACTTCAAGCACTTAGTCAATCAATCATGGAAACATTGATGCCTCTTGAGAGTTTATCTTTGAATTGAACACTTCAAGAACCTTAGTCATTTAAACATGTGAGAAGCACCTCAAGCTTTTGGGAAAAGTTTCCACAAACACTTAGCAAGCCGACAAGTACCTCATGCTTGGGTAGGAATATTCCCACCTCAAGGTCTAGCTTGCCTAAGGTCAAAGGACTTTTTAACATTAACTTTTGGAGGTCTTTAATGAAGCTAACCCTAAGGTATTTTAAGCTCCACTAGATGCACGTTTCTCTTTGATAGACTACCTCCTTTTGGACCCCTTTTGAGATGTAACCAT
The DNA here is from genome assembly GCF_014529385.1 of Adiantum capillus-veneris. Lineage (NCBI taxonomy): Eukaryota > Viridiplantae > Streptophyta > Polypodiopsida > Polypodiales > Pteridaceae > Adiantum > Adiantum capillus-veneris. The sequence continues at coordinate 128,311,785 of NC_140933.1, read as the reverse complement.
CTCTCCTCTTGGTCTCTTGCTGAGGTAAATCTAGAAGCACTTATTGCACATTTCTCTTTGGTAGACCGTCTCCTTTTGGACCCCGATTGAGATTCAACCATTTCTCCTTTTGGTTCCGTGTTGAGATAGGTCTAGAAGCACATATCTATATCCTGACTCTTGTTCCCCTTTTATCTTCCCATATTAAATGATCAGTTTAATATGATAAAATCATTTGGTAAAGTTAGATATTACAATTTATGACAGTGGAGAAAAGGCTCAACTAAACCCTATCTTCGCGGAGTAGCTCTTGTGGTTATGGGTTGCAAGGAGGTTGGTCAACCTGAGTCTAGTGCACAACATCGGTGTGCTATAGATTTTTTGTTTCCAAGTTGCAAACTGGAGCAGTCAGTAACTGTCTCTATTTCAAAGGAGGAGATTCCAGGAAATCTGAAAGAGACTTACCAGCGGTGCCAAATAGATCCGGGCTATTGCATCACACATGGTTGTCTGATGGTTCTCCATATGATCTTGCTGCCAATAAGCAACAACTGGTGTAGCATATGAAGCCCTGCATATCCTCTTCCGAACGTACAAGGAGCATATTCAATTCAACTATCCTATGTAAGACACACTCGATTTCGCTAAATGATGCCACCGATGTCTGTGGAATCCTCTTACCAACTGCCTTGATTCTGCTAAATGATGCCACCAACGTCTGTGGGATCCCCTTACCAGATGTTTTTGGGGTCTATAGGACCCAACCTACCTCCACCCCCTTTGGTACAGCCTATGACAATAGGTAGAAATCTTTAAACGTCAGTCCATAACCGGTTGAAAGGAGACAATGAACATGGTGGAGGTGCTACCAGAGCGCTCAAAACCACTACACTCACCTACCTAATTTGGATAGGTCCGACATTCATCACCTCTTTGACAACAGCTATGCTTTCAAAAGAAGACAGTTGCTAATGATCGAGATATGTAAACTTTGCAATTTATAAGGTGGTTCATGGTCGCAATTTGCTTTATTAGGTTCTAGTGGGGCTTTCGAACTAAGAACTCATCACTACAATAAACCATACACCATCTACAGCATACAATATAAAGTTATTTATGCTTCTCTTTAAGCTTAATCAGTATCCTGTGTCTTTTGTATTTATCTTGACTCCTGTTTTGTGTCTGACAAAGAGGACATGTATTCACAATAGTGGATGTTTTTGCTGAACAAGCACAACTCCAACTCAACAGCATTGCAAGGTTTGTTATCTATAGCCAATTCCTTATGCCTATAAGTTTGCTTGGTGCAACACATAAATGATATGGGGCAAGGCATGGCTTCCGTTTCTTATAATTTTTGGAGAGACCACATTGCCAACTCTCCACCATACTTTTGTATGGAACTTATGCATGACGTGCACTATATATTTAGCATTTTCACTTTGAGCCTAACTGCAAAACAAAATGTTTAACTATTCATGTTGCTTTTATATAGCTTGATTCAAACATTGTCCTTCAGCTTGCATAATTGGACGACATTTGTATACAATTACCAGGTCGGTAATGCATTTCATTTTTTAGTGTGTTGGTTTTTTTTTGAGTTTGTCAATGCTTTCTTAAGTTTAGTTTAGCCACATGTTTTCCTCACTAGTGCATGCTCGATTTCAATCATTGAATCTATATATCAAATAGACACGTACTTCTTTTCTCACAACTCGGCAATTCAAGTTACGTATTATAGTACTCAAGGCACTCTGCACATGTTTACTTTATTCCTAGGTGGTTGATGTGAATCTATGTACGTCCTTGTTTGGCAATGCATCTTATATATTGCAACCCAACGTTCTCCTTTGCATAACCGTTATGTAGCACAAAGACCACCCTTTGTCCTAGCGTTTTCCTCCTCAAATATGCTTTGCACTGGGTTGTGTGATCAACAACCAAGACTCTCTCTCTCTCTCTCTCTCTCTCTCTCTCTCTCTCTCTCTCTCTCTCTCTCTCTCTCTCTCTCTCTCTCTCTGTGTGGTTCTATGAGAAACGAGAGAAAGTTGATTGTGCTTGATTTGGAGAATAAATACACATGCATTTGATTTTAAAAAGTTCGTCGATGCAAATTGGACCATTTTACACACAACTATCGAGGTAATTACTCATCCTATATGCAATTCCTTTTTCAAAATTTGTCAATGCGATTTGTACTTTGTTTACTTCAGTGCTAGATGCTTGATGTCAATTTGTGTATGTCCTACTAGGTTCAATAGCAGCACTCACCAAGAAAGACTAGTTTGTCCAATCGAAAGTTATTGAAAAGTCGATTTTGTGTAGCTATTGGAATTTGGCACTTGTTACCATATGCATGTGGTAGTGATGTGTGTGAATACACTTAGAACCGCCGGGGAATTTTTCCCTCACTAGGAGGTTTTTTCCCTCGTGCATTTTATATACGCCCATCATTCTAGGGCTATCTATCTTTCCATTACACACTAATTAATACACTCTCCATTGTGTGCCTTGAGCTTCCTTCGTCTTCTCCAAGCTGTGTGTGTTTTCCTGCAACCCTAATTCCAACTATTGATATCAGAGCAGGTTGTGTCTTCCCAGGCTTAGTCTCCAACAGTTCCAGCACACGCTTGCTCACTTTCTTCAATTTTTTATTTAGTCTACTAAGATTTTTTATTCAAGCTCATTTTGGCCTCCGTTTCCACTACATGCTACTTATTGCACAAGCTATTTTGTCATTTTGTGCAAGAATTATGTCAATGTCGTTTTCTGCATAACAGGTCCCTTACAGTCTTTTACGGTTGTTCTATATAGCACGTGTTGTTCTCGCTTTCCTTCTCCTCTTTTCGAGCAGTTTTCACATCAGGTGCAAAATTTACCATGGCTCACAACACAGATGTTTTCAAGTTGTTGATGATAGATTGGATGGGGACAATTACCCTATGTGGGTTTATATGATGCAACATATCCTTGTGTTGAAGGGCGTTTGGAACATTGTGCAGGACATTGATGTACGTCTTGGTTCAGAGGATACAGGGGATGTTGAGGATGTTATAGGGCAGAACAAGCTCGTTGGGATGTAAAAGATGTGTAGGTTCATGCTTTGATTGGATTGTCTGTGAAGCGCACTATTACTCCTCACATTCGTTCAATGAAATCTGCAAAACATGCTTGGGATATTATGGCTGGTCTTTATGCAAGTCGCAATGAGGCAAAATTTGCGTTGTTGCGTAAAGAGCTAGAGTCGAAGATTATGCATGTCATAATAACCAATATCTAATTCTCCTAAATGATTTTCTCATGTTAAACTGATCATTTAATATGGGGAAGTACCAGGGGAGAAAAAGCTAGAAAATTGGTTAAGCTGGCAGACCGGCCACAGTAGGGATCCAAAGGAGGGAAAATAGGGATCCAAAGGGGGGGCCATCTGCAAAAGGGCAATGTGCATTATTGGGCTTCAAAGACCCTTAGGTTCAGCCCATTAAGACTTCCAAAATGCTAAGGTTCCAAAATTCAATGTAAAGTCCAATGGTCAAACCTTAGGGAAATTGGATGCCTTTGTGAAGACCTAAAAGTCTTTGCAAATCCCTAGATAGGAGGGGGCGAGCCCTTTTAGTAGGGGATGAGAGAGAAAGACACACACTCTCACTCTCCCTTTACACAAAGGAAATAGGGGACACATGTCAGCTCCCTAGCCCAATTGCCCACGAGGTGCATTCAAATCCTATCGGATGGCCATAGAGGTGGACGAATGAGAATTAGGCTAGAGTAAATCTAGTTTAATTCATTTAAAAACACTTAATAAAAGAACCAATAAGAATTAAGCTCTCTAGAAGACTATTGGCCAGTCTCCCAAGGGGTCCAATGAGCATTCAACATCCCAATGGCTTGCCTGATTCCTATTGGCCAGAAGACTAAGGCGTCCAATGAGAGTTTAATTGCATTAATTAATTACCTAAAGCTCTCACAAAAGGGGAAAGAGGTACACATGTCACAAGGCTATCGCTTATGCTTCTTAATTATCATTGGCTAGGCTTTGCAGGGTCCAATGGGGTGTAACCATGAGTAAAAAGCATGAGGGGTTGACCAAGAGAGAGAGGGAGCTGATTTTGTCAAGGTATTATCACACACACACTAACACAATCTCATGTGTGAAGAAAAGAAGACTCTCCCTCCTTCTCAAGCTTTAATGGAAAGCTCATCACCTAATCCAAGCTTGTGAGAAGGGAGGCCTACACCAACAACTCTTGGCTTTGTGATGCAAATCCAACCAAGAGCCAAGCTCAATACATGCTCGTCTCCTCTACTATGCTAATTACTAAGCTATGCTAAGCTATTATGAGTGATTATGTGAGGAGATATACTTCTTTCTTGTAAGAATACTCCTTCTTCCTCTCAATCTACTCTCGTACCCCGCTAGCTCTCACCATCTTCGAAGGTGTGTGAGGTCTTGGGTCTGAGACTGTGAGGAAATTGATGTTGTGTTTTATAAGTGTGTGCACTGTGCTTGAAGCTTCCATCTTCATTGCACCAGCAAGTTATTGAAGGAACACAAAGTATTGTATTGTAAAATGTCTCCCTTGATGGGGGAAACCTATAATACAAAGCCTTTTGGACGGGGGACCGGCTCCATGTAAATCCGGTCCTCAATTGTTTTCAATATCTTAATTTCTCTCTCTTTTGAAGTATTGTTCATGCTTATCTAACTAGATGTTATGCTTTTTGTTGCTCTCTTCATCCAAGTACTCTTGCTATGCTCATTAGGAATCTATTCTAATGAAATGCTCACTATGTTTATGCTATTTTCCGCTACACAGAAGTTACTAGGCCATTAAATATTACATTGGTGTCAAATCACAAGGTTTCTCTTTCTTGCTCAAGAAGGGAGGTCCTCAAGCTAACTATAAATGGTTGGTATTATTAATTGCAATTGAGCAAGTAGAATAGGGATTTTTCAGCCTTGCAGTGCGTCTGTTTCGTGTAGATAACGGGGCATCACCGTCGAGAGATATGGTCTTAATAGTGGAGTCCTGCGGGGCTTGCCTACTGGTTAGCCACTATTGAGCTATTAGAAGCTTGACATGAGCCGATACTGTTTTGGTGTTGAAAGACCCTCTCTTCTATTCCTTGAAATTAATGATATTCGAGCCATGGGTACAGGAGCTTGAGTGCTTTTCTAAAGGGGTAAAAAGGAGTAGCAACTAGGGCTTGAAGTGACAAAGTACACCTAAAAAAAGTTTGCACTTAAAAGTTGTTAGAATGGTTGACAATAGTAAAGAGCCTGTGAAATTAATGTTGATAGCGTTGATTTTGCTAATGAGCAGGCTACTAATGATGCCCCTATGCTTGTTAACTACCTTATTTCTAGGCTTCAACAAGCCATGGGCAATCCATCCCTCCAAAGTGGAGTGCAACAGCAGCTTTGTGCTCATGGGATTCTCCAAACTCCCCACCAAGAAGAGAGAGTACCTAGGAAGCCTGCTTGTGAGACTTCCAAAAGAGGCCTCTCTCCAATTAGGGAAGAAGAAGAGGATCTATACGAAGGGCTCAAATATTTACTACTTGACAACGCATCTCCTTCCCAAAGGAGAACTCAAGAGCTCCCACCAAAAGAACGAGAAAGAAGTGAGTCTCCTGCCACCTCGGCGGAGATGGCTCCACAATGATGGCGGACAAAATGCTCTCCATCACCTCCTAAACGGAGAAGACCATCGCACACCTCTCCACACCATAATTCAAAGAGGGATAATAAAAAACAAGAGAAGAAAAATGCGAGAAAGAGGTCACCCTCTTCCCCATCTTCTTCATCCTCTTCCTCTTATGAAGAAAGTCATGGTGCGAACAAAGAGGAACAAGGTAAGAAAAAGGTCCCCCCATTCTCCATCTTCCTCAAATTCTTCATCTTCTAAAGAAAGCGATGGTGCAACTTTTGAACCACCAAAAAGAAGAGGCCATAGGAAATCCTATGCGCGTGGAAGAGGTCGTCCAAGCTCGACAAAGAGGGAGGAAAGAACATCTCTTTCCTTACCTACAATGGCACCTTTGGTGCTATGGACAAAGTCTTGGCTTTCATCCAACAATTCGATGCGGCATTTGGAGATGAGGGCTTCACGGAGTCCTCTAAGCTACGCCATGTAGCTATGCATTTTCAAAAGTCCGCCAGGCAATGGTGGTCTAGCCTACGGGCAAACGGTGAAGCTCCACAAACATGGAAAGCTTTAAGAGCTTCCATCATGAAGCAGTTTTTGGCTACCAATGCCAAAGACAAAGTACTCACCGAATGGCGAAGCTTGAAGCTGTCTCCTTACAAATCTATTCACAAATATGTAAAGTTTTGGGACTTACATCTCAAAGCCACTGTCTTCAAAAGATGGATTTTGGAAAGCAAAAACAACAATTTTGTGCGAGCTTAACTGAAGATATGGTGGAGTATGTCAACTCCCAAAGGCCATGCACCATATCTGCGGTCATACACCATACCATGGTGGCTTCACAAATCAATTTCCAAACAAGGGCTAAGAGAAATCTTAAGGACCGTAACAATGAGCCCAAGGGGAAGGACAATGTCCAAAAGTCTCTTAAAGGCAACGCCAACAACAACAAAGCTAAGGAGAAGGGAGTTTCTAAAGTCAAAAATGAACTCTCTCCTGAAGAGCTTGAGTGTTATCGTAAAGATAACCGTTGCTTCAAGTGCGGGGAGCAAGGGCATGCTTATCGTGCTTGCCCCCACAAGAATACATGAAACGAGCCTCCTAAAGATACCTTGGTCGAAATCCAAGAAGAGGAAGCTCACCACAAAGGATCTCCTCTATGCCATGCTTGAGGAAAGGTAAGAGAACGATTTTATTCTCTTTGAACCTGGTTCTACTCACAATTTCATATCCAACAGAGTTGGCCACCAAGCTAGGCATCCAAGCTTATGAGATGGGAGATGTCCTACCCGTGCCGATGGTGCTTTCAAGGGGCAAGAAGCTTCAATCACTCCCTTAATCGAGAAATTGAGGCTCCATTTCCAAAGCTATGTGGACAAAGAGGACTTCTTTATCTCTCCTCTCAAGCACGAGGATGTAATCCTAGGGGCACCATGGTTTGATTGCATGGCTGCCAATGTTAAATTCCCTAAAAAGAAAATCTACTTTAGGTTCAGGGAAAAAGATATGTACGTAGATTCTAAGGAGTTGGGTAACACCATACCCATTGTACATACGCAAGCTTTCAATAAGTCAATAAAGAGCTCTATTTCCGTGTACATGATTTTTGTTAAAGATTCTCAAAATGAACCGAATGCTTTATGACTACTAAGAGTTTTCTATGTGCATTGACAGCTCATTTTGGTTGGGATGTACATCAATATGACATCATTACTACTTTCTTGAATGGTGATATATTTGAAGAAGTTTATGTAATGCAACCTCGCGGTTTTGTTAAGAAATGATAAGAGAATAAAGTGTGAAAATGTAAGAAAGCTTTGTATGGGCTAAAGAAATATCCTCGTGCTTGGCATGAGAAGGCTGACACTCGTTTGGTCAAATGAGGCTTTCGTAACAATCCAACAGAAAGCACATTGTATGTAAAGCATGAGGGTGATGTACTTCTCATTGTGGTTCTCTATGTAGATGATTTGTTGATCATTGGACCAAATGAGAGACATATTGTTGAATTTAAGGCTTATTTGAATGCTACTTTCAAGATGAAAGATTTGGGGATGTTGCATCATTACTTGGGTGTACAGTTCAAGCAATGTGATGGTGGTATTGTCTTGTGTCAGAAAAGTTACATAGAGACATTGCTATTGAGGCGGTCCGGGGCGGGCAAACAAGAGAGGCGACCTCTAAACACCTCTCAAGGCTCCCGTGCTGCTCAATTGGGGCTGGGGCAAACCACAAGCAAGAAACAACAACAACAAACCCACAACCAAACAAATGAAGGGGCACCACCTACTTTATGGTATGCGAACTAGGATGCAGAAGAGATTTTGGCACAACCAAGAGGATGCGCCACAAAACATACACAAGCAACCTCACACCAAGACTCACATAAAATGGGCTAGAGAGAGCTAGAGCAAAGGGAAGAGAGAGAGGATTGGATCTTGCGTAATACCTTATTTGTGACTTGCAAATGGAGATGGTTCGTTATGTTGCTATCGTAGAGCTTGTACAAAACTCACTCAATGCTTAGTGAATGCTAAACATTGCCAACACACACACACACACTGTCTTAGGGTGTGGGAGGCCTCTCAACACAATACCCTCTTACAATGGACACAAAATTGGCAATGAAAACACACTAAAACACTTTCTAGAACAAGATAAACGATAAAACTCAAAGTACACAAGTCACCTTGAATTCACTAAACCGTATCGCACAAGTGGAAGGACGAAGATTTGAACGTCGAATCACGCCTTTGATGCACCAAACCTCAATTTATTGATGATGGAGGAACATATACAATAGTGGTTTTGAGATTTTGAACTCACGCTCTCTCACTTGAAATGTGTAGCTTGAAAGCTTCTCTCACACCAAGAGTGAAACTCACAAAGCGGTTGCTACACCTAAGTCTCTCCTCACGCATAGAGTGTTGGGGTGCTATGTGAGATATTGGAAGTTGTTTTACAAGAAGGAGAGGGGCCTATTTATAGGTTGGAGACCCCTCATTAAGATTATTGGAAATCCTAATTTACAAGCTAACAAATTAGGATTATGATTTTTTTGAATATCAAAACATTGCGGGCCTTCTTTGTCTGCTTGAGTCATTGATGTGGGCTCAAAAGAGAGCATTATTGATGGTAGATAAGGTGAAAGTAGAGTTTTAAGAAAGGAGAAAGAGAGAGAGAGAGAGAGAGAGAGAGAGAGAGAGAGAGAGAGAGAGAGAGGGAGTTACTATGCACATGTCTTGAGGTTAGGTGTCTTTTATCGTTATGTCAATGGCTATTTTGTGTTAGTATGTTAGTGGTTAGTGTTAGTAATCACTAGAAAGTTAATGATATATTTACAATGGGTAGAATGGGGTGGATGGTTGAATGAAGTGAGGATATCCTTGTGATGGTGAAGCTTGAAGAAGTTTTTGACTTACTTGTGTAGGTTCTCAAAATGACTATCGATCTTCTTCTTTGTCTTCTCTTCTTTACGCTACCGCCGCCAAGGTTGATTATCTCGATGAAACTGGAAATTTGGTTGATGATATCTCTTAATTTGCAGAGGTTAAGCATGGTTTACATGCTGAATTTTATGTATATAGAGAAGGGGTAAGATGGAATTGTACTTTGGAAGTAATAGAGAGAGGCATAGAGATGGTGTATGTACATGGAGAGTTCATATGAGAGCTATGGGAGTAAGAGGGGAGGTTAATGGTGAAGAAGGTGAGAGAAACCATTGAAGGTGCAGGTTTGAGTGAGGGATTGAGAGGAATGAGTGTGTGTGTGTGTAGAAGTGTGAAAAGAGGTGAGAGAAGACTATGGGCTACTTGTGAGAAAAGTGGGCAGACTGGGATCCACTCAAAAAATCATATCTCACCAGTGGTTCCTCCAAAAATCACCAAAATTTTTGAGGTGATTATTCAGCTCTTGTTTCACATTTTCTCTTTTGACCACCGGTCCAAATTCAGAGTGGAGATGGGTGCCAAAAATCTCACCCAAAAACCTGTTTTTTATGCCTGCAAAAGTCTTTTAGTGCCCCCCTCCTTTGTTGAATTTGTACAATGCATCCAAGAGTGAGCCCCTCCTTTGTCATATCATAATACAAAGCATCCAAGTTGCCCTTTACACATGCATGGAGGAGGATTATTGGTGAATAAAGCAATATATACATGGTGGGACTAGTGTATGGACTATTCATGGATTTTAGCTCAATGAGCACATGGTGTTAGAATAATGAGTAAAAATAATAATAAAAATATGGAGAAATTATGGATATGGAAAGATATTGGAATCATATAATATGGTCCCTCTTTGTATTATTTTGGGTGAAAGAGGAAAAGGTATGCAAGTAAATGAAAATAATATAATAAACGTGACTAAGGGAGTAGAAATCATTTTTTGTTTTCACGAGGGTGAGGGTGAAAATGTGGGGGTGATTTGTATAAAAGAAAAATATGAGGTTAGAGTATGTACACATTGGCAAAAAATATACTTATGGTGTAAGAGGATGAAAGAAGGCATACACAGGTTTAATAAAACACACACCTAAGTATAAATATTTAAATAAAATCCCTATATTTAGGCCATATATACAATGCAATATTTACACACAAATAGGGCATAATATTTATATATATATATATATTTTTTGGCTCAACTAGCCCAGTGACTAGCTAGCTGAGGGTTTTAAGAAGATATGGGAAAAGCCCCCTAACTCACACACGCCTATGTACAGTGAAATGGTAGGGATAGTCACAGTGTTTGGGTGATTTTGGTAGGGTGAGGTAGCTCACTATGGCAATTATGGAAAGCCGAAAAACGGCTATCACTATGTAAGTTTCGACTTCAGGATTGCAAACCTTTTGCCACTCCCATGGAAACAAGTTTGAAATTGAGTCTTCATGATGCTAGTGATCCTGCACATGTCACTCTTTACAAACTGTTGTTGGATGCCTCATTTATGTATGCAACACGAGGCGGGATATTCAGTTTGCAATCTCACAAGTTTGCGAATTTATGCATAGCCCAGGGTCTAAGCATTGGCAGGATGTCAAGAGGATCTTTCGCTACTTGAGTGGCACTTTACATCTTGGCTTGTATTATCCCAAGGGGGGATCATTTCCACTAGACTTACATGCCTTTTCGGACTCAATGGGCTGGTTGTTTTGACACGTGAGTGTCCACAAGTGGTTTTTGTTTCATGCTAGGCAGTTCATGTATATCATGGTTGAGCAAGAAGCAACCTACTGTGGCCACTTCTAGTTGTGAGACTGAGTATAGGGCAGTCTTCATAGCTATGGTTGAGTGTGTATGGCTCAGACGCCTTATGGCTGATTTGGGTGTTGGACAGGACACTGCTAACACTATCTACACTAACACTCAGAGTGCATTGGCGGTTACGAGGACCCAATTTTTCATGCTTGCACAAAGCACATTGAGGTACATTACTACTATGTTAGGGAGAGACTCTCCGCAAGAAAGATTAGCTTGGCTATGTGCCAACACAGGAGAACCTTGCAGATCTTTTCACAAAGGCATTGTCTCGTGAGAAGTTTGAAGCTTTCCGCAAAGCTTTGGGCTTACTCCCCTTTGTGGACTGATCATGTCCTCAGGGCATGGCACTTCCCTTTACTCTATGTGCCATCTCTCGTTCACCGCATCACTCCCAGGGGGGACTTGTTACCATCTACATGTGGTAGTGATGTGTGAGAACACACTTAAGACCGCCGAGGCATTTTTCCCTCACTAGGAGGCTTTTCCCCACATATACGCCCATCATTCTAGGGCTATCTATCTTTCCATTACACACTAAATAATACACTCTCTATTGTGTGCCTTGAGCTTCCTTCGTCTTCTCCAAGCTGTGTGTGTTTTCCTGCAACCCTAAGTCCAACAGCATGAATGAAGCGATATATTGAAATTTGGAGGGTGAGCACGAACGAGTGCTTAGTTAGGGGTGTCGAAATTGGAGAACTTCTAGGAAGAGACGGTTGTGGTAAATATGTAGTCCTGATAGCTGACAGGGGCTGTAATGTGAGAGCGAGAGAGAGGAAGAGTTTAGGGAGAGAAAATTAAGGAAAGACTTTCAGAGAAAACAATAATTTATATAACTCTAGAATTTGCCCTAAGGCGATGGATTGTACTATATATAAATAAATAAATAAATAAATATATATATATATATATATATATATATATAGAGAGAGAGAGAGAGAGAGAGAATGGCATCCAATGGTGCGATATCATTTAAGCCTCGTCATTTTTTACTTGACAGAGATGAAAAAGTAGAGGTAGAAAGACAATCGAGAGGAGAGAGAATGAGAAATCATGATACAGCAAAGCATAAATTAAACCTCGTATGGTTGCCCCATGTGTCAAAGTAAAAAGTAGCAGTTTAGATGTAGAACTTACTTGTATGCCATGTGCTTTAAAGGAAGGCAATGCAAAGAAGTAGTGGACACCATTGTTTCATGTAAAGTGATATTCTTAATGGATCCTAACTCGGACGAGTGGTGCTTGAACAAAAATTTCAAGTACTTACTTTGACCTTAGTTTGCATAGCTAGTGTTGAGATAAAGGGGGTAGGATAATAGACATAGACAATAATAATGTATAAGAAATTGATCCATCGATGTTTAACGATGTATTGAGTTGGCATTTATGTATATTGATTGGAATGAGACTTTGACAAACTAACATTTAGATAAATTAACAATGTTTTCAATATGATAACTGGAAGTTATCCAGCATGAGAATTGGGATTTTCCCCCTTTACCTAATATGGTCTTACTATAAAAACTACAGGAGGATGCCACAAGGTGAGCAACAAAGCACTCCACTGGAGCTTACAAAGAGATACCAACTATGATAGAAATCAATACACTTACTAAAGGTGACTCTTGAGGACAAGAGCTAGGGAGAGAACTCTAAGAAGATAGTGAAGGAGGATCCGTGTCAGGACAAGGGTCCTACGGGGCAAGGCCCAACCTAGGGGGTCAGGGACCTAGGCCAAGGGCCGGCTGGACCAGTGCGGACTGGGGATCCGCTTAGCTAAAGTGCTAGGAGCTAGCCTATATAAGGGGCGGTAGGGAGGAGGATCCCAGGTTCAGTTACCCTAGGTCTTATATTGGTATCAGAGCTGGAGGAGGGGAGAGCTATGGAGGAGGAGGAAGCCTTGCACGGATGATCTCTCTCTCTCTCTCTCTCTCTCTCTCTCTCTCTCTCTCTCTCTCTCTCTCTCTCTCTCTCTCTCTCTCTCTCTCTCTCTCTCTCTCTCTCTCTCTCTCTCTCGGAGTTCCACAGACACAGGTCGTGGGAGCGGTCCCTTGGGGGACAGAGGAATTGGGGTTGAGGACGATCGTGTGCAGTGTCGCTTAGAGCGGGGCAGGGGTGGCCTTGAAATGCATGAAACTGGGCCGAGGGTGGCTTGTTGGGTTCGCCCTGGGCTAAGAACGACAGTCCGTCACAGTGGAGTGGCCTGAAGCTCACGACAGAGCTCATCAGTGCTATGAGTTCCCTGCGCGGCTGTCTGTAGTGCCGCCATGTTTTTTTTGGCATGAGTTCATATTATTGAACATGAGAGTGCCCTAAGTTGGGCACCCTCCCCTGTTAAGTAGCAACCCCCGCGCGATGCATGGCATACGAGACGCCTTCCCTCGTGTTGCATGGGATACGAGAAGCCTTCCCGGGTGATGCATGGGATACGAGAAGCACATACAAGCAGATACGCAGGAAGCGAAGCACTAGTGGACGTTGATTTTTTTTTTTTTTAAAGGAGTCGGACAGATTTCTAGATTCAGGCAGTACCAAGTCTGGTACCAATTGGGTGACGCCAGACGATATGGTCGCGGTTTGCATACATGCAACGTCGTTTGCAAGATCACCGACAAGGCACTTGGAATCAGCAAGTGACTTTGAAGGACGTGGTTGACATCGGCTACGGACAAGCAATGATTATCAGGTTTGAGATTTCATGTTATTGCAGTTTTCAGGTGTGCAATTGTATTGCAGAAACAGGTAATTATGCTAATCTTGGCTATGTTTCCCTGCGAGACCACCTATGGGTCAAGTATGCCCATGGTCATTATGTCCATTTTCTTGCGCATCGGGCAAGGCCCTCGATAGCAAGAGGAGATCATCTATTGCACTAACCAACAGTTTAGAAAATCATTTTTTGTTTTTATTACTGCTTCCAAATCATTCGATTTTTGGAACGGCAAGATTGGTCGGCAGGTGTGCTTAATGAGGTACGCAGTTGATTTTTGTTTATTGCCATCTGCATAGCTAATTACACAATTCTGGCCGTATCTCTACATAAAGTAATGTACAAGATTGTCATGAGACACTTAGCATACATCTTTTGATCGTCGACCATGAATTGATGTAATAATAGCAGGGCTGTCACTTTCTTATGAAGCATTTCACCTAGATGGAGCATGTCTCCAATCACAGGCACAGCTTCTGACAGTTCACCTAAGCACTCAAATTTTGTTGCATACAAGGGCCGATTTTTTTTTGTATCTCAAGGAGGCATACATGGCCTCTTACTGGACGTGTTGAAGGAAGCAAGGCTTCAATTTACGATTCTTGTATTGCGATTTTTCTAGTTTGGGGTATGCTATGAGCACACGCCTTTGGGGAATTTCTCCATATGCCTGCAGGATATTTCAGACCAACTTTCTCTCGCGCAATAGAGATGGTTATGATATACATTTGAGTGAGTTTTTCTTCCATCTCCAGACAACTCGTTACAGCAGGATGACAAGGTTATTTCATTACATGATAGAAGGGAGTATATGATACAAGGGACGTATATGTACATACGATAGCCTCTACTCGTCCAACAGATATGGCTATGCGCCATTTTTATGCGAATTTCCTTCCACGGATCATCTGGCCGACGGGTTACAGCAAAGACCAGGTTAGCCAATTTTACGTTCTTCATATTTTGCCATGTTTACATCTTTGATGGGAAACTATTGCTTTTGTGCAAAGCAAAGTGTTTTCACAATTTTACATGAAGCAAGGCTTCTCCCTTGTGCCAAGGTACTGCCCAATGACTTGGAATCACGAGCAATGGCACACAAGATTGACAAACTGGCAAAATAGTGAATACCACCTCACAAAATCCCAACCAGTTGAAATGTGCAAGGCACTAATGGTTTTGGCTCTCACGTTTGAGGCCATCACTCTCGCCAAGGGCTTCACAATTTGTATGCACGGCATGCTAACCAGGTGCCATAAATTCCACCGCTTCAGAGATTACGCTTCCGCTATGACACCAGGCACTCTGTCACAAACATACTAAGTTCTTGATAGTTTAAATTTATGGTTGCTGTCAACGCACACTACCACTAAATGGAACCTAAATCTACGACATATTTCACAGGCAAAGTGCCATTTTAAGTCATTTTTCTAAAGTCACGACCCCATACATGGTAAGAGGGTCAAGCTATGGCTTTTATACAGGCCGATTATTGCATGCTTATAGGATAAGCTACCAGTCAGGCATAAGATGTCTAAGACCACACATTCTGCGCACACACACACTAGAAATTTACGGACATTTTCTCAGCCCAGTATAAGCGTTTTGATATATATTCTGCTCGTGAGTGAGCTTGAGCCTAGGTGCTCTAACTCACAGCTAGCACGTGGCTAAGCTGCTACTCAAATTAGTCTTCATCGGTTCATCGATTGGACACTATTTTGCATAAGGGCTATGAGCCAAACAGGCTAAGAGCCGTTGTCAGGCCAGGGGGCAAGGCCCAGCTCTTATCATTCTTTGGGTGATTGTTTTCAAGATATACTCACAGCAGCTGATCTCTACAAGAAAGTACAGATGCAGCAATCAGTTGTGACAACATGGCTGTCCATAAGAGCTTAGCAGTTCACTTGTCTGGGTCTCCTACTCTCTCTACAGCACTACGGAGTGTCTATGGACATACTGTTTTCGGGTAAGACCCGGCGGGTAATTGCTACATCACCCCATAGGCAGTAATGATCACAGTTTCATCTGCATTGAGGATCACAGTTGATCTCTCCCAGTTATACTTTCAAGGAAAGAATTCCGCAATCTACCACGCGGTAACAGACGAACACATTCCACTCAATCTGTATACGGTTAACTAAGTTGGTTACCGTTATTTGCTAGTTGAGCAGTTTCTACAAATAGTCTTATCAAGGGGTTTGACTACGTAGATTCTAATCAAAGGGCTTGGTTTGCAAGGGCAACATCCCGGGTTCTCGGTGCAATGCTGTTTGTTTTTTTCAGGTAGGGGACGTGCTCCTCTCCATTTGCATACAGGTAAGTGAACGTTATGTTCAAATTTCCAGGCACGCATTTCTTGATTTGGTGTTATTCCATTTTCAGTATGCTTTACTTGGTTTTTCAAGACGTCTAAGTACGCTTGAATGTTACAGAGCCATGCCAAGAGCATGTCGGCACAAAGTATTTTGGGCTAGGTGTCCAATCTATCTTTTTGCCTTATGTTGTTACGAACCTACTTGTAGGGTTCAATTTGGCACATGTTGTCACATGGGATACAACATGGTCTCGGAACTCAAGGAGTTTGGTCTAGCCAGTGTGGAGCAATGAATGAGGGTCCCTCTCACTCTTGTCGTAGGTTTAGAGTTACCTCCACACACAAGTACATCTTGTACTTGAAGGATGTTCTTTTTTACACATCCTTACATGAGACATATTCCACATGTGGAGAATATGAGTTTCTGGACTGACACTGGCGCCATTATTTCAATTATGTGTCACGACAAAGTCCCTAGGTGCTGGTCACATCTATTTTCTATACCATTTTTAGCACGACGTATCAGGAGCAATTTCGTGGCCATAAATTGTCGGATACTTAGAATGCCTTGTTAAGTTACAAGTACTGCTAAACAACATTACAGATGGTTGTTTATACACATATAGCAAGGCTATAAGTTGTTAATGAAAAAGTTTCATTGTCTGTACCTAGAAGTGATCAATGTTTCACCTTCTCTTATGGTTCAGACGTTCCAGCAAGGCTTGCAAAAGATTGCAACTAAAAGTATTTAGTTTCTTTTCAGAACTATTTACATTTCTTTTAATGTGTGCTAGGCGCATCACCTTTGCCATAAGTACTTGCAAGGATCATTATGGATATACAGATTCGGGTTAGTTTTTGCTAAACGCATGCACACTAGGTGTTATGGGCCCTAGTGTTTAGCAAAGGTTGATTTGAAACGGCATGCATATTCCTCAGGTTGTTGCTTATGAAGCATTTTGCACTCTATGTGCACTATCTCTCTGAGATAACTTTTGGGTCTACTAATCACCAATAGAGGTCATGGCTCGGTTTGGGTGTTTGTGGATTTTTTCAAGTTAACCACGATGGTTATTTCAGACATTGTTGATTCTTCACCAATGTTAAACACTACTGTGATTCCCCTGTTTACTAGTCATCTGGGACGACTGTCTGTAAACCGTGAGGAAAACACAACTTAGTACTATCAGTTATCCAAGGGGATATGCAGATTACAAAGAGTAATCTGGTGCTAAAGGATCTGTTAAGAGCATACATTAGCACAACACATTTCTCAATAGATGATTTTCTCCCTATTCTAGAATTTACTTAAGTATGATTTTCGACTTTGAACACCTCTGGTGGTGGGGTTGGAGATTGTGTCAATACTTTCATACGTCAAGGACTTACCAAGTGTGCTGACAAAGTATGTTGGCAAGTAACCTTCATTAGGGATGAACAGGTAGTTCTTTGTATTCCAAACTATTTAGAAATGCAACATGAGGACATTCCCTATCTACAGACTTTTCAAGATACTCAGGCTAGTAGGAAATCTGACTCACAACTGCATGGAAAGTTATGCCAAGGTTTCCTTGCATTATTCGAGTACCTTCAGAAGATATGAAAACTAGTTATGCCTTTGGACAAACTCTTAGTTGTGGTTACTCCTTTACATCACTCAAGTGAGTTATAAATGGAGTTACCATTTAGACCCAAGTGGTTGTAAACGGACAACAATGTTGAAAATCAAGATATTGCTCTTGGTTTCATTGAATCTCCTCACTGCACCAATTATCGGTCATACAGACAACTGGCTCACTTATGGGACGTCAATAAAGAGAACATCAGTATTCTTAAGAAGATATTACTACTTGTGTTTTCGAGGACGAAAACTCTTCCTTAAGGGGGGAGTAATGTCAGGACAAGGGTCCTACGGGGCAAGGCCCAACCTAGGGGGTCAAGGACCTAGGCCAAGGGCCGACTAGACCAGTGCGGACTGGGGATCCGCTTAGGGCAAGTGCTAGGAGCTAGCCTATATAAGGGGCGGTAGGGAGGGGGATCCCAAGTTTAGTTACCCTAGGTCTTATAATCCGATAACAACACTTTTGGAAACCTGATGTAGAAACCTAGTAGAGAAAATAGAGAGCAAACAACAACAAACCTAACAACCCAATGCAAAAACTGATAGCGAAGGAGGATCTGATAACAACACTTTGGAAACCTGATGTAGAAACCTGGTAGAGCAAAGCAACAAGCCAACAACAATAAACCTAACAACCCAACGCAAAAATTCAAGAAGCACGAAAGACAAGGACCACAATGAAGAAAATAGAAATGAAGGAAACCAATGAAATTAAATGAAAAACATGCTCTGAAACATATCACCCACACCACACACCCATCCATATAAAATCACATGCCCACACTCAGTCACCCATCAAAAAGTCAGATTGAAAAGCATGAGGAAAACAATGCTTGCAAAAACCAAGTCCTACACACACAAAAAAAATAAATTCAAAGCAAGGAATGCAAGTTGAAAAAAAACAAAAGGAAGCTAGGCAAAAACAAGGGAACAAACAAAGAAAAGCAGACCCGCCTATTAACATGTACCATTCATTTCCTAAGTTGAGAAATTTATGTATCTCCATGCAGACTAACAAACAGGACTCGATGTGGGGCCCTTTGCTCACAAGGTTCCCTTAAATTTGAAGAAAGAGGTTCCATCCCTGCAAGCAAACACCCTACTTTGCTTTGTGCTTTTGAAAGTGTTATGTTAAGTGCCTGGATTAAATTAAGAATGGGGAGTCCTCCAGTGATTTTTTGCTACACTGCACAAAGCAGGCCCTCGACGCAACCTCATACTTTGGATGAGTATGCGCTGTGTGGCAAAAGCCACCCTAACAAGGTTGAAAACAAGATGACTCTGGATAAAAGGTGGTCGAGAACTGAAGCAGGACCGAAGTTGCTCGTAGAGCTGACAAGGTGGGAAGCCCTCTCTGCTATGAAAAAGCTCCAAATCAGTTTGCCTTTCAGGCAGATATGAGCTGAAGACATTGCATGTGCTGAGTGTAGGTTGATTATAAACGACATATACTAAGCTAGAGACAAGGGATACGACAAGAAAAGGATGTAGCGTCTGTAGGGTGCAACTCGAGCCAACACTAGCTACAAAGAAACATGGCGAAGAAGAACAACAAAATGTAGGGAACATGCCAATGTCGAATGACGATAGCATGGAAACGTGGGCAAACAAGTGTGCCACAAGAGGGACTAGGCGACGGTGGCAACGAGTGATGCACATGCAGCAATAAGTGTTTGCAGCATTCGACATACAGAGGGAGCCTTCTCTCTCTCTCTCTCTCTCTCTGCCTCCCTCCCTATCTTTCTCACACACAACAATTTCCTTGCTATTGAATCTTCAAAATTAAAGTAGAGCAAGTTCTTAGGGTAAAGGGGCCAATAGGGTAACAATTAACTTGGGGAGCTTTGATCTTCCTCCTTGGAACTCAATTTTGAGTGCAGAGTAGCTCATTGCATTCGTCTTGCCATGAGGTTTCATGAAAAGAAATTTTGAGTTCGTACCCTTAGGCTGGGTTTAGACTGAACCGACGGAAGAAACAAACCTTCGTAAATCTGCAGCCGCCTAGTGTGAACAATGTGAGGAGGAAAAGTGAAAAAGTGAAGGGGACTGCGAGAGGCCATCAACTCTTCCGGGGGGGGGGTCGGAAGAAAAATGGAGGGCCTGACGGAAGAGCGTCTCAACTCCAACCAATTAAATTTCGCCATGAAAGATCGACGCCCCTTCCATTTTTCTTCCGCCGCCTAGTCTGAACCCACCCTTAGTGGCCTCTCTACTCGAGTCTCTCACCTTTCATTTTCTCTCTCTCTCTCTCTCTCTCACACACACACACACTCACACACACACTCTTTCAATATGAACATCCCCACATTCTCATTGTCCCCCTCTCTCTCTCTCACACACACACACACACACACACACACACAAACAAAGGGTTCATTGCTATACAATCTTCAAAACATATAAGAGGCGCTTCACATGTCAAGGGGCAAGGTTCATCAGTTTTGTCACCTACATGGAAGAGAGAAGGGGGGTTCGTTTGCCCGAGTCAATTTTGTGTAGCTATTGGAATTTGAAGAGTCAATTTTGTGTAGCTATTGGAATTTGGCACTAACGAAGCGATATGTTGAAATTTGGAGGGGTGAGCATGAACGAGTGCTTAGTTAGGGTGTGGAAATTGGAGGACTTCTAGGAAGAGGCGGCTGTGGTAAATACGTAGTCCTGATAGCTGACAGGGGCTGTAATGTGAGAGCGGGAGAGAGGAAGAGTTTTTAGGAAGAGAAAATCAAGGAGAGAATTTCAGAGAAAACAATAAGTTATATCACTCTTGAATTTGCCCTAAGGCGGTGGATTGTACTATATATATATAATATATATATAATTTTATAAATGTGATTTCTAGAGAGAGAATGGCATCCGATGAATTTCTCAGCCTCGTCAATTTTGACTTGGCTGAGATGAAAAAGCAGAGATAGAAAGACAATCGGGAGGAGAGAGAATGAGAAATGGAGAGAGAGGGGAAACGGAGCCTAGGTGGTAGGGAGGGATTTGAAAGTTGAAAAGTTGAACTGAGAAATTGAGAGCATTGAAGAGAGAGAATGATTGTAGAGAGAGCAGAGGCCTCAGAGGAGAGAGGAGAGAGAGGAAGGGGACACAAGGACAGCCCGTTGAAGTTCTATACGTCTATTATGGCACTTGGCAATTAAAATACGCATTTCAATTTATTTAATATGTTAATTCCGCTAAAGCACTTCTCTTCTCCTCCTTCTCCCTCTCTTTTCCTCTCTCTCTCTCCTCTCTCTCTGCTTCCCCTGCCTATTGGCTTCGTCTTCCTCCTCTTCTCCTCTCTTCTATGTAGATTTTCCTCTTCTGCGAGTGCTTGTGAGTGTTGGGCATTTGTACATACAGTTTTGCTGCATGGTAATGGTGTGTGTGTAGCGAGAGGGTGCGAGGGACGAGAGAGAAGATGACTAACAACCAGAACCAGGGGCCCAAAGCGGACGATCACAGCCATTTACACCCTCGCGACCAGCTACCCAATATCGATTACTGCATCTCCAGCCCCCCATCATGGCGTAAGTACTCCTCTTCTCATTCTTTCAGACTCCATTGCGCTCGAATGCTCTGTTTTCAGATGGCTCACTATCGCCATTGACACTCCATGAACATACTCGCTTGCTCTGTTTCTGATGCTCCATATCTCCGTTACATTTGCACCACTTTGTAAGCACTGTGTGTATAGTTGCCTCTTTTAGCTACTTGCATCTGTAGGGTTAGCTGTGTACGTACACAGAAGTCTACATCTGCTGCAGATTTACTCGGTTTAGCTCCTGGAAGCCCTGTTTGTACATATTCTGCTACTCATGTTTTTCTCTTTAAAGCTTCACGGAGAAGCTCTGGTTTCCTCCATTGATCCACTTCTCAAGGTTTTCCTCAAATGCAGCGGAGGCAATCATCTTGGGATTTCAGCACTACTTTGTTGTCCTTGGAACCACGGTTCTCATCCCCACTCTTCTTGTACCTCAGATGGGAGGTGGCAATGTGAGTTATCGCCATCATCGATTGGCTATGTGATCATATTAGTTTTGGCTGGAATCTTAACACTCAGCTCTATTTACTCTTTATGGCTGCCAGAATGAGAAAGTAAGAGTTATTCAGACTTTGCTGTTTGCAACTGGTCTCAACACCCTGCTTCAATCTTGGTTTGGGACGCGGCTGCCAGCTGTAATCGGAGGGTCATATGCATTTATTGTGCCAATCCTTACTATCATCTACTCTGATGAAATGCAAGCCATCGGTGACCAGCATCAGGTGAGCTATCCTCTCACCTTGTCATCAAACTGCAGATGTTTATTGTTTGCTTAATGATGTGGTGACCTTGTTTACAGCGCTTTTTGCATACTATGCGGGCTATTCAAGGAGCTCTGATTGCATCCTCCACTGTACAAATTGTTCTTGGCTTCAGTGGCTTATGGGGAATTGTCGTGAGGTACGGTGCAACTGAGATATTAACCTCTCTTTTGTGTGATATCATCATGAGTGATGATATTGTATACTTAAAACCTTTTTTTGATTTTCCTACCAAGTGGTGAGTGATTTACATCTTTGTGCAGGTACATAAGTCCGTTAGGAGCTGCCCCTTTGGTGGGACTAGTTGGCCTTGGGCTTTATACTTTAGGGTTTCCAGGGGTGAGTGCTCTGTTGTTGCACAGTATATGTTTTGGCCAAGGATGCACCTTAAATTCTGATGATTGATCCAGGTTGCAAAATGCATTGAAATTGGGCTTCCACAACTGATTGCCTTGTTGATTCTCTCCCAAGTAAGTATCACTTTTTTGAATGAGGCAGTACACTAAGGAAATGCACAATTGAATCAGAATTCCTCTTATTAAGAGGAAATAGTTTATTATGCATTGAAAACTCTTATGAAAAGATAGCTTCTATGGCCATCATTTGTCATGAGGCGCATGTTTTCACTTTCTTGCTGAGAGCTTTGATACTCATCTCAATCAGTACAAATGTAAGGTTTGCTTGTGGTTCTTACCAAAATGCAGTATGTCAAGTACAAGAACAAGTTGGAGCGGTACTGCATTTTGTTGAGCGTGCCTGTGATTTGGGCCTATGCTTACTTGCTCACTATCAGTGGAGCTTACAAGCACACACCTGTGCTTACTCAACAACACTGCCGGACTGATCGTGCTGGATTAGTGGAGGCTGCACCTTGGTAAGCAGGCTCATGATTCTGCCGGTCTTGTTTCCAACCATATCGGAAACTTAGGTTTCTTTTGTTCTTGTTTGTGAAATGCCCAAATTCTTTTATTGGAGTAAGAGCTTTGTGTCAGGGGTTTCCTTTATCATAATTGTTTTGTTTATCTCCTCTGGTCCTTTACACCATGAAAGCTCGCATGGAACTAAACTGGCGATGCACCTATTTGGAGTGATAAGCCTTGAAACCCCTTTACTACTTGCATCAATCAATTTAAGTAGGCAGCTACAAATTGAAACGTTTGTTTGCATGGCAATACCTTCTTAATGTCAAAACTGTGCTTTCAGGCTTAGAATTCCTTACCCTCTGGAGTGGGGTCATCCTACATTCGATGCGGCTCACACCTTCTCCATGATGGCTTCAGTTCTTGTTGCGACTGTTGAGGTATGTCTAGCTGTGTGCTTCATCCGAGTATGGTATGGTTTAGCTTGTGCCTGAGACATATTCCACTTGCTGCACAAAAGAATTCAGACGAGCTTTCTTCAATGGTGCTTTGTCAAAAGTCTCAAAAAATGCTATATGTGGAAGTTAGGGATTTGTTTGCCTTAGTGTTGATGCTAGCATACTATGATTGCATCTATATCTAATGCCAAAAAATGTGCATAAACCCATAATCTTCAGCATTTTAGAACAAACGTGGTTTTGGGTGGGGCTGTGTATGCAGTCTACGGGTGGCTACCTGGCAGCAATGCGGTTTGCAAGTGCAACTCCTCCACCTCCTTTCATAATGAGCAGGGGCATTGGATGGCAGGTCAGTATGCTTGTCATTCTTTACTGTCGTACGTAATTTTTCCAATCTGCCCAACTGTCATTAATGCTGTTGTGTGCCTATATTTTGAGCATGAGTAGGGGGTTGGCCTTTTGATTGATGGTCTACTTGGAACTCTTACTGGTTCTACTGTATCCATGTGAGTATGAGAATAGAAAGTCCCCTTATGTTTGCTTTTAAGGAAATTATACGACATTCCCTGACCTAGTTTTGGTTCATGGTTTAGTGAGAATGTTGGTCTTCTAGGTGTCACTAAAGTGGGCAGCCGGCGAGTCACAGAGATAGCTGCTGGGTTTATGATCTTCTTCTCCCTTTTTGGTAAACATTAAAACTAAGTATTGATAGCAAGTTACAGTGTAATATTCTACTGAGTTCAAGGGAACAGAGAATGAGGGCTCTTTGCACACCTTTATTTTTTGACTGATGGCTTGCAGGGAAGTTTGGTTCCATTATAGCCTCAGTTCCGGGGCCCATCTCTGCAGCAATTTTCTGCCTTCTATTCAGTAAAGTGGGTATGTGCCATCTGTGTTTATGTACGCTTTGGAGCTTGATATTTTACTTCCATCAGAGCATTTGTCTGATATGCCTGTGTCAAGGATTCTCTCCTTGAACTGTGAGGGGTATTTTAAGTTTTTAGCGTCTTACTGTACTTAGCATTGCCTTCAGTATGAGTGCATTACAATCTGCTGGTGGACCAGCCCGTGTCGTGTTGGGCCCCTGTTGTTTGTGGATTTGCTCTCAAGGCTAACATACTGTTTGTACTTAATACTGCAGTGGGCTGCGGTTTCTCCTTTTTGCAATTCGTGCACATGAATGATTCTCGTAGCAAATTCATTCTGGGCTTCTCTGTATACATGGGCATTTCAGTGCCTTATTACTTCACTCAATATGCCAGTACTGCAGGACATGGACCTGTCCGGTCAGCTTCCCATTGGGTATGTTTTCTGTTTACATGTGCAATTTTTGTTTCAAATTTGCAAATAAATCGCTTTGCTTCTAATAGTTTGACTGTGCACGGGACCATACACAACGTTTTGCTCTTTATTGTTGTGATGGCTTCTCTCTGATTTTTCTCGGAATTCTGCACCTTTGATAATGTTTTCAGTGTGAGCGCCAATGGAGAGGGGTATGACTAACAATGGTGGAACATCCATAACACTTTCACTCTCTTTTTGTGGGTTAAGTGCATGTGGGTGTGTATGTTGGCAGGGAAATGCAAGCTTTCTCGTCTCGTTTGCTTTTAATTATGATTTTTCCTTTGCAGTTCAATGACTTCGTGTATGTGCTTTTCACTTCCCCTGCTACGGTTGGCTTCATATTGGCTATACTACTGGATGTGTCTTTAAGGCACAAGGACTACAAGAAGTACAACGGCTCAAAGTATTGGAAGAAATTCAGGAAATGGGATGGGGATGCGCGTAATGCGGAGTTCTATTCCTTGCCATTCCGCTTGAACGAGTATTGGGAGCGCTAGGTGGAGTTGCCATCATATATTATCTATCTACTGCTTACTACCTTACCTACCATCCACCATGTAACCCAGCCACTCACATATCCTTGTTCAGAATCATCACTTCAGGAACTATTTTTTTGGGTGGCTTTTGGCAATAGATTCCACCTGTAGAATCATGTCGATAGACAGAATTTTCGTCTCTTTCCAGGTTCTTGTGAAGACAAATCCTAGATCTCAATCTAGAAATTGCTTCGTCCTGAGCTGCGACAAGGCTTTGCAACTTTTTGAAATGTAAATTGTTCTTTTGATGAATCATGCAAAGCATTTACTTCTGGAGTCGCAGCATGGTTCTTTTCTGAGGACACACTAACAAGACCCATGAGCTGTATAGACTGATGTATTTTCCTGTTATATTTTTGGGAATTGATTTGTAGTTCATGGTTTGAGTACAATCTTCTGACTATAGTATGCCAAAATGTCTTACATTGAAGTTAAGCCAACAAAAGCTCTAGAGATTCTTAGGCTTATGAGCCCCATTCAGAATTATTTGACATGGACAATTGTATTTGTCGACTTGCTATTAAATGGTAGTTGAAGGCATTTGCAGTGCTGAAGAATGACATCTCATGAATCGTTAATATAGTTGATAGGTCAAGCTAAGGGCTCAGCATGTCTAAGGGGTGCTTCTCTAATGCCATTGAGTCTTAGCAACCTGTGATGATTATGGAGGATGGACGAAGGATTGATAAGCCTCGAGTGAAGGTGACTTGGTATGCACGAAGTGTAAAGCTAAATTAGTTCGAGGTCAGCATTTCTGTCGATTTGTACGATGCACAAAGTGTAAAGCTAAAGTGCTTTGAGCTTCAGTCTTTTGGTTGATTTGTGCTGGTGGTTTTGCTGTGATTTGAATATGGGTGAAAAGAATCTAGAGTGGTTGTGAGCTTAACAATGTTGCCCTATGTGGGTGCATAGAGAATGTGAGTGGACCAATGGCTATCACAGATCAAGGTTGGTGGTGAGTAGCATCGCAGTTTCTTCTTGGTATATGTGGGCGGTGGTGAAAATGGACAGGTTTGGTTGACATGAGGGCTATTGTGCATGCAGCCAGGGGAAAGAACACTTTTGTGGGGTGGTACAGAAGGACGTATAATAACCGGAGCTTTCATATATACATATACTTGTTGTTAGCTGGTGAAAGCGTAGTTGTGTGGTGTGCCCTAAAAGGTGTTTGGTTGGCAGTGGGCATCCATGTAACTGAAAGTCGTGTGGAATGGGGTTGCAGGTGCAAATGTATATTGCAAATGCTTTGCCAGCAGCAAGCCAGCTTATTTGAAAGGTATGCAACAGCAGCCGAGCTACAAAAGAGATTTATAGGAAGTCTGGAAGGAAGAGAGAGAGAGAGAGAGAGAGAGAGAGAGAGGGAGGCGTTGAAACTGAATTCCTTCTATTTTATGGCACGTACTCTCGCTCTAGACTCGCGTCATGGGCTCCTAAAGAACTTAGGGCCTCTACTGGCTACCCCTATGTGGACTTAATGGCTGCTCTCTCTCTCTCTCTCTCTCTCCTTGATTACGTCGTTCGGGTCAACTTCGAACAAGGAAGGAAGAGAGGAGCTACTAATGACGTGGACCTGTAGGCTGTGGGTGGTAGCTCTCTCTCTCTCTCTCTCTCTCTCTCTCTATATGTCCGAGGCGCTCTAGTAAAGCATTCCTTCACGTTCTCTTGGGTCCCGACTCCCGACTCTCCGCGCCCACGTACACAGGCATTGACCGTGTCTCTCTCTCTCTCTCTCTCTCTCTCTCTCTCTCGCGGTTCCACAGTATGCCTCTCTAGGCGTATTTGCGATTTAGAACAGGATTTGCTTATTTAAACAACGACGTAATCGCACAGAAATGCGCAGCAGCTGGCAGCCGCGCGACACCACAATTGCCTATAATTATTTTTAATATCTATGCGAATGTCTGCAAGTTTACGTAATCAAAAGAATAAAATAAATTATATGAAAGGGCGTGTGTGTGGTTGTGCCATAAGGGTTCGATTCCCCGTAAGTTCGTAACAGTGAGTTTAAATGTCCCAAGGTGTGGTTACCCAAAAAAAAGCGTGTGTGGTTGTGCCACTCGGGTTCGATTCCCTGTAAGTTCGTAACAGTGAATTTGAATGTCCCAGGTTTGTTGTGTGTTTGTGCCGACTTGGGTTCGATTCCCAGCAACGGGGAGAAAGATGCAGCCGCCAGCGGCATCGATGCACAAGCATGTGGATGCAGTATGAGTACTCAAGTGTACTTGTCTGTATGAGTGAGTGAGTGTGTGTTTTTGTGTTGGCAGCAGGGGGGCTTTCACCGACTAATCAGACACAAACGCTTTGCCTCTGCACTGCTACTTCGCAACTAAAAGTGTGTGATGGTGAAAGTCAAATTCCAGCTTTTTGTGCTTTTGTTACTTCCCCACCGGGCCACCTCTCCTCTGCTGATGATGAAGATATAGAGGAGGGGGCCCTACCATCATCACCTCAAAAGATTCTCCCTCCCTCCCTCCCTCCCTCCCTCCCTCCCTGCACAAGAAGTTTTGGTCAGATTCTTACAATAATTCCCACATTGTAACTTACCTCAACATCACGAGCTTCTATGAGAGAGGCATTGCATACCTGGCTAGGTACGATTGGGGGCAGGGGACCGCCGGCCCCCCCACAATCGTAGCGAGCTAGGTATGCGGTGCCTCTCGAGCAAAAGCTCATGATGTTATGCATTGTATGAAAAACACTGAAAAAGACTTCGTTTTCCTAGATGAGAAAATTCCTAATTCTTCTTGTGTAGGCTCAAGTGACGAGCCAAAGAATCAAGTTTTCAACTTGCAAAATGGGCATTAAAAAAAGGCTACCTTGCCTTTTGTTCTGGCTCTTCCCACTACAATTCTTTCTAACAATTAGTATTTTTTATAAACGATGCGCCTATCAATCTACATGGTGTTTCAAATTTTCTTGAAGAGGAGCTTAAAAACGATCTCTCTGAGCCCCTCCCCCCCCCCCCCCCCCCAAAAAAAAAAACAAAAAAACCAATGTTCGGGAGAAGTGTGCCTCAGCTTAGCGTTGGCAAAATCAAACGCCGGTTGAGGGGAGGGCAAGAAGGAGAAAATTCCGCTTAAAATACATGAAAAATAGTGTAATTTTGCAGAAATACTGACTAGTATTGTAAAATTTCCGGTTCAGATTTGTCTTGGAGGGATTTTTGTATGTTTGTGAAAATGATTTTCCCGAACATTGCCCCCAACCCCCACAAAAACAACCCCCCCCCCCCCCAAAAAAAACCACGCCCCCAAAAACCCCAAAATGTAAAATCTCCCAAGCTTTTACATACTTTTTAGGATAAGACTCAATAGAGTTTGAACTCTCGACGTCGAGGACACTATACGAGGCTCAAGCACCTTACCAATGAATCTATTGCCTAACGATGTGTTGAAGACTTGGCAATGCCGTTCCTACGTCCCTACTAGGAAAACCTTAAGTGTGCATTGTGCTCTTTACAATTTGCATATTCTTTTACATTCTTTTGTGAGAAGAGGGGGGGGGGGGGGGGGGGGGGGGGGGTTAGCTTCAATCCCTTGCAAGTATAGAGTATGGGTCTTAAAGCCCCCACACTAACATGCTACTGCCAGGCCATTGGATAGAACTTAGGTCTCTATGCTTATGTTAAAAGTGAAGCAACATGGGCTAGAATATACTATGGGCTAACTTTTTGACCTTGGGGATATTTAAAGGAAGCTACAACCTGGATTGGAAAACACCATCCACTTGAATCCAAGCCCAAAAGCTTATGCAGCCATCTTATATTGAACCACATGGTGCATGACTTTTCTTCAATCTAGTTCTAGCACAAGCTTGCAAGCTCATACGAATCTTGCTTTCTATCTTTGAGCTACTTTATAAACTTCAACCTTGTCCTATTGATTGAAACCTTTATGGTCTTAAGATAAAATGTTTCCAAGTGCATATAAAGTAGGCACTCTAGTCAAATCTCAAGTGCATATGAAAGTAGACCACTCTAGTAACCTAGAAAAAAGGAATTTTCTCAGGTGCATATAAGGTGGACACTAGGAATCAAAAGGCAAGCAAACGAGATGGCTCAAGGGTGGGGGGAAAGTAACGACTCAACAGAAAATCATTTGCTTCACACTATCATCCAACTCCTTTTTGCATGGTGGCCCCACATTCTTTCAACAAATGTTTTGGCAACTTGTTACCATACTATTTAAATGACTTCGAAACCCACCCGTGTCATTGTCAGCAAGGTTAATTTTTTGACGGTATTTTTGCCATTTTTTGGTTTCCATTTTTTATTGGTAAAAATGTGAGTCGCTGCAAAAAGTACTATGATATAGTCCCAAGTAGCTCTTTTCTTATGATAGTGCAAATCCACCGAGCTAGAGAGCCAACGATTATGTGTAGGTTGACGGTGCTTAGATGTGTGTGTATGTGATCCTTCATGCATCCATGGCCTCGAGAGGAGAGATGCCTTGCATGCATGCAAAAAACACCAATGTAGCTGAATCTTTGATACCAGTGAGAGACTTAGGAATATGGATGACATGCTCCGTCCAACATCCCTGTCTGTTCTAATAAACACGCCCTTGTGCTGGGTTCTCCATTGGGCTGTGCCTGACCGTAGGCCTCCACACTTGCTGTCAGAGTTTCTAATACTTACTTTTAGATTCAGTGGAATTTAACTATGAAAGGAGAGAGTTTTTCCTTAAAAGAGATAGAAAGGAGCATATAGGTTGTGCCGGGCTAATTTTATACACAAGTACACATCAAAAACACTATAAACATGTACATAATTCAAATAGAATACCCAATTAAGATTGATAACTCAATGAGGACCAGATTTGCTTGGAGCCGGTCCCCTCTCCATAAGGACTTGGTTTTCCTTATTTTTATGTCATTTAAAAAAAATTAATTTTTAGTTGCTCAACAATAATATACGTTGAGATTTGCTTGAATCTCTTTACTGTCAACACCGAATACATGACAAATCTAACATAACTCACACTCAATGCAGTTGTGTGCACTTTTTTGATATGAGAGATTTCGTGCGCTTATGGATTGTTCCCATCTACTTGCGCTATATTCTACTACATTCTGCTGCATGCTCTTTGTGCTCAGTGACACTATTGAACACTCTTCCTCTCTCTGCTGTGTGTATCTTAACGCCGTCCAAGAAGCACTAATGGAGAACAGAAGGCCTCGACGACCATCCGCAAGTATTAAGTATGTGGAAATATTCAACAACTTCGCTTTGGAAAATGGTCGTTGGCTTTCCACCACCATTACCATTGGAAGTTGGGTTCTCCTACAGACGAGAAAGAGAAAGCGCACAGGAAACGGATTTGTGGACAATTACAAAGGCACGATGAAAGACTTTCATTTGTCACAAACATGCAAAACAGTCTAAGAGGTGCTCATTGAATATGCATATATGCACTCAGACCTGCATCTGAGAGCAACACCGATAAGGTTTCCAGTCTACCGACCAAACCGTGCGTTTACTAACCTCCACTTAAGATTTTTTAGTTAATTGTTTAACTTATATTTAATGTGTGTGTTGCATATCATTGAATACACATATATACATTCAGAGCTGTGTCTAAGAGAGCAACATCGACAAGGTTTTCAACCCACTGACTAAACTGTGCGTTTATTAACCTCCACAAAAGATTTTTTTGTTTACTGTTTAACTTATGTCTAACTTGCCTGTTGTAGGATATCTATCCCTCAAACACAGAAGACTGACAGCCGGTGGATTTCATAATAGGAATTTTTGATGTATTCCATACATTGGTGGACGAACTACTGTATAACACTAGTGCTAGAAGAGCGCTGGCCGAGAGGGGGATATTTTTTTTTGACCACTTCTATAATGCATCACAATCTGCGCTTGGATTTGGCGATCTTCAATATCTCTTGCTTCCTCCAAAGGAGAGTCAACAATGGCCAATACCTGACTCTGAAACCTCATAGTATTTAAGACTAACACTAGAATGGTAACGGGACACTTTTATGGCCTTGGACACTTTTGTGTCCTGTTAAGTGACCATTTTGCTTGAATTATTTGAAGAGTATGAAAATGAATTTCTAGGTGCTATATATCCACAAAGTTGCCTTATGAGCTGAAAAAAACTTAGCATTTTTTTTGGAGTATCGATCTCACCATTAACATTATTCTTGCACAACATTTTTGAACCTAAACTGTGTAAAAAAACGGGTCCTGTTTTTGGCTTTTTTTCAATTTTTGGCAACTATACCACTCTAAACTTCATGTTTGTGAGGTTTAGATGGCTAGAGGTTAGGCCTTCATAGTTCTCAACATGTTTTGATGCTTGTAGGGAGAGCTAAGTGTTAAAATTGAAAGTTATGACCAATTTACAAGAATTGCATAATCCTGTTTTTTGACCAAAATTAGCACTTTTATGATTTTTTTGGTGGCTTTCTTGATATCTAAATTCAATTTTGATTATGTAAGTGTAATGTATAACATAAATCTAATCTTCCTTGAGTTTTAGGGGACCTAATATGCTATATAGCATAGTATATGATGATGGTTGAGTTTTTTGATTGCTGAAGAATACGATACATTTTAGAGTAGCAAGTATAACTTTCTCAATATTGCTAGTTTCTTAGGCCAATTGTGTCGTAGGTAGTAACCATATCTAATCATAGACTACAAACTTGGCTAGATATTGAGTAGTTTCTATGGGTTTCTAGAGGTCATAATGCTAAACCCAGTTTTTTCATGTTTGCTGTATTTAGCACTTTATCATTGCCCCCAAGGTTCCAATTCTAAGAGATTCATTATCATTTTGACATGCTCCATGGCTCCTTTTGAATCCAAAGGCCCAAAGGGAACCAAGAAAAAATGTATATAGTATCTGTATTGAGCGTGACTATAGAAACTTTGATGATAGGTCCCCAGAATGGCAAAAATGCAACTTTTTTGTACCTATTTTTTTTGCCCAAAAACAAATTAGTGA
Source organism: Adiantum capillus-veneris (assembly GCF_014529385.1). Lineage (NCBI taxonomy): Eukaryota > Viridiplantae > Streptophyta > Polypodiopsida > Polypodiales > Pteridaceae > Adiantum > Adiantum capillus-veneris. The sequence goes on along the minus strand of NC_140933.1, from coordinate 128,279,804 downwards.
GGTAAAAGCTACCATATTTTTTGGTCACCAACCCATTGAAGTTAACGGGGCATTTTATCTCATGTCCTACAAAAATCCCGACTCTTATTTATATGCAATCAACCTTAAGAAATTGCTGTTTTGGGCAAAATGCATTGGTCCATCAACTTTGGAGGCTTGTAGTGACCAAGTGATGTGAAAAATTACAAGTTTCTCATTTTTTCCATATGTAGTAGTTATTGAACTATAAGCTCATGAAAGGATTTTTCAAAATGAGTGGATCTACTATGGTTTTGGAATTTTTTCCCAAAACCTTGAAAGAACACTTTTATGTCCTGTTAGGTTACCATTCTAGTGCTAAAGAGTCACCAAGAAATACAAAAGTGCTAAGACCAATATTTCAAGTAGGATGGTGTGTGCTTTAATCTTCATGCCCATGCATGGGTTCATCGACTTCTTCCATGATGAGGAGCTTAGGAAGACTACAACTATGTTTATCTGCAAGTCTGAGAAATGCCTCAATTTTTTTGATGAGTGTTGGGATGTTCATAATTCTCATGGCATCTTGTGCAAGGTAGATAAGACGTCTGTTGTGTGTAAATGCATGATAGTTTCTCAAAACTTCATAACTTCCTTCCACTACATAAGGTGGCATCGAGTGAATGGTCATCTGGTAGCTGTTGATCATGATTTGCATGATGAAATGACTAATTCTTTGAGGGTGCTTGAGATTTGGTGTGGACCAGACTTGGTGATCGTTCTTAGCATTTGACATTCGAGACAATGTGACACTACGGTAGGTGCGTGAGGACTTGGAGAATGAGATTGACCTCAACCTGCCTCCAAAATTTCTTTTCCAGTGCAACATGCAAAAGGTAGTATGTTTTGCAGGTACTACTTCCTTGTTTGTCATTGTCAATTTTTTTTGGCTTAATCTAATTGCTAGATTAATTATCATATAGGTCCCTCTAAGGAAGGAGAAGGAGATAATCTGTGCAAAGGTTAATGATGACCGATTGTTTCCGGTGTAATGCAACCCTTGATCAAAGAAGATGGCTCACACAAAGCATCATGATGTTCTGAACCCCAATTCTGTAACAAAGCATTAGAGCACGATTGTAATTTTTTTGCAAAAAAAGTCTGAGCACAAATGTTTTTTCGAGTCCACTGACTCAACTTGTCTTTACATTTGTATACTGAATTGTCCAATTCAAATAACTCTCATTTACAATAGTTGGGGGAGATCCCTCCCGTGCTTGATTATCATGACTAGAATGTAAAAGGCTCGCTTTGGGAAGGGATAGATTAAGAGTGAGGAGGAATAGAAGGTGAGTGAGCAAGTGCCAAGTCATGCTCATGATGATGGGTTGGGGTTTGAGGAGAGAATTGTGGTCCATCTTCGACATAGTTCACTAAGGAAGTTATATTCTTGAAAGGTGGAGTGGAGTTTGTGATGGGATGCTTGGGATATATTTCGCTGTCCAACCAATGGTCCACATTTTCATGCCTTGTGATCTGAAGTTCTCCTTCAAAGCTTCTAAAATGGTGTTTTGTTTGTGTTTCTTACAAAGGGGCTCATACTCTCGTGAGAGCTCTACATGCATACAATATACATCTCTTTGACTCCTTGTAGAAGTTCTTCATGGTGAAGCTATAAGAGTGGAGCGAGACATGGCTAATTGAAACTTTCTATAGAAGGAGGCGAGGGCAATGGACGAAAGAAATTTCAATTGTCGTGCGTGACAACACGTAGGGGGGAATGGGTCATGTGTAAGGGGAACGGGGGGGAGAATAAGTTGAGAAAACAAAGTTTATTTTTTATAAATGAAGAAGAGTGAGATATTTGGCATTGAATTCTTGGTGGCCACAGACAGTTAAGTGTTATCATGACTAGATTACTTTTTGCAATTTTTTTAATAAACGTTGCTTGTAATGAAAAATATATTTGTGTCATTAAAAAACATGTATGAAAAAAGAGAAAATGAATTTCCCATTACCTCTCTCTACTCTGACATGACATTTCTTCAAGGCCCCCAAATTTGAGTCCAAACTTTTCCTAATGGTTAGAAACTAATATTCATGACACTTACCCTTTAAATTTCACAGATTTCACAACAATAGGGAATGCGGTGAATATCTTCCTAAGTAAATGGGATGATATTCATGATCTGTGTGGGACTCTGGATGCAGTCATGGCACTCGAAACTAGTTTAACACTAGAAGGTAAAGCCTATAAATGGTGAATGTCACTCAAGAAGAAGGACATCGTGTCGCATTCATGGGCTGCTTTCAAGGACGTGCTTAGAAAAATTTATGCTCGCTAATGAGAAGGACATAGATTAAACTGCATGGGATAAGTGCCCCATGCGACATCATCTTGAGTATATCTCGCACCATAGGGATGCCATCCTTAAGCTGGAGGGTCTAAACGCTCTCCAACAGGTGCATGGATTCATTAGTGGTTCTCCTAAGCTTAAGAAGCATGTTAAGACCCAAGATCCCAAAACAATTGAGGAAGATATATTGCAGGCTCATATCCATGATGATCTAGAAGAAAAAGTATTGCATAGCATACACATGCATGACACTTCAAATGCATGTGCATCTCATTTTCATAATAAGAGGGAATTTTTGGTAGCCGTGGGCAAGTGAAGGATCCCCTACACACATGTCCAAGCACCATCAGCCTACACATAATCACTAGTGAGTCTAGCTCGGTGAGTTTTCACTGCCGTGAGGAGGAGTTTTTGTCATTGCATCATTGCCACAATCGAGCAACAGAGGAAGTGCTCTCTCTCTCTCTCTCTCTCTCTCTCTCCCCCCCCCGCCCCCCAACAATTTTGTGTTGCTATGCCATTTTTGATGATCTTTGATTTCACACCCTTGGGCTACTCAACGGTGGAAATGGCTTTTGAGGTGGCCAAAGGTTGGTCCCCCTTTCCTCGTCTACATAGTATGGCATTATACCAACTTTACAATCTTATTCCACGACTATGATACATAATTGCACCCGAGGCTGAGCTGCACAGGTAGCCAAATTGCATAAACTACAACAAATTATTTGTTTTTTGATAATCTCTTGGTGCAAGCAATTTGGATGACAATTTGGTTCAACTTTGAGCATCCTGCACCGTTGTGCCTGCTTTTACACTACATTCAACTACTCTCATTGAGGGTGCCTGCACGACAACTAGCATGGATGACAACATTGAGTTGCTTGATTTAAAAGAATTCATGGCATAAAAATCATGCATGTCTATCATATGAAAAAATTTTGCGTGCTTAATGAGAACGTCACTAACTATTTAATACAATAGTGCAATATATGTATCAATAAGCCAAGGGTCCTAGGGGCAAGTGAGCAGCGTGGGGTTTTGTCACGCACTCTGCCTACAAATTTTTCTCTTGGCATGTGAAGAGTGGATGGTGCATGGTGCACATGGAGTGAGAGGGATAAGAAGAGAAAACACAGAGTGTTGGTGGAGCTCTCAGTGAAGATTGGAATACCTCACTACTTCTTAATGTTCTATATGATCAAAAGAATAGATAAGGTTAGTATGGTTAGTAAGATAGTTGTCCGATCAGTTGACCTTAACCCTAATAGCATGTTGGAGCAAGGCTCCATTCTGGGTTCACTCCAATTCTCACTCAAATAGAGGCGGAAAATTTGTTGAAAAACACAAAGCCACTGATATTTCATAGGGAAGAGAAAGAGCACAACAACCTCGATCCTATAGATATCTTTCTAAGTAAATGGAATGGTATTCATGATTTGCATCGGACTCCAGATGTAGTCAAGGCAGTACAAACTAGTTTAACACTAGAATGTAAAGGATATAAATGGTGAATGTCGCTCAAGGCATTGTGTGTGTTCATGGACTGCTTTCCAGGATGTGTTTAGAATGGAATTTTTTACCACTAATGAGAAGGACATAAATTGGAATGCATGGGATAAGTGCTCTATGTGCTAGCATAAGACACTACTTGAGATTGTCTCACATTATAGGGATGTCATCCTTAAGGTGGAGGGTCTAGACGCCTTGCAATAGATGCATGGGTTCACTCGTGGGTTTCCTAAGCTTAAAAAGCACAGTAAAACCTAGGATCCCAAAATGATTTTGAATCTCTCTCTCTCTCTCTCTCTCTCTCTCTCTCTCTCTCTCTCTCTCTCTCTCTCTCTCTCTCTCTCTCTCTCTCTCTCTCTCTGCATACTCATAGCTGAGAAACATCGTCTATTGTCATTGCAATATGAATTTTCTAGTTGAAGAATTAGAGTCTAATGTTTCTTCTCCTCATTATCTTGCAAGGAAATTCAAAGCAACATTGGGCAGTCAACATTAGATTCAATTTGCAAGTCATCTCGGTTTTGGGATTTGATTTGGCAAGGCTAATCAATTTCTCTGTTTTATGGTTGCTTGTCGAGACTTGGTCAGAAGCTTCGCACGAAATATTTATACAAGGTATTTATTTTTCCTTTTAGCACCGCCCTGCAACATGGATTCACACATAGAAATGCATCATCAGTTTAGGCTTGAGCTTCCCACACCCGTTCGACCTGTTACGTCTATCATCATTGCAAAATTGATTTTCCAGTTGAAGAATTAGAGGCTATTGTTTCTTCTCCTCATTATCTTGCAAGGAAATTCAAAGCAACATTGGACAGTCGACATCAGATTCAATTTCACAAGTCATCTTGGTTTTGGGATTTGATTTGGAAAGGATAATCTATTTCTCTATTTTATGGTTGCTTGTCGAGACTTGGATAGAAGCTTTGCACGAAATATTTATACAAGGTATTCATTTTTATTGTTAGCACCGTCCTGCAACATGGATTCACACATAGAAATGCATCATCAGTTTAGGCTTGAGCTTCCCACACCCATTGGACCTGCTATTGCACCATAGTCATCTATTCTCATGGAGGATGCCCGCACGGCCTCTAGCATGGATGATAACATCAAGTTGCTTGATTTACAAGAATTTAGGCATTTCAATCACACATGTCTATCATAGAAACAAATTTTGCACGCTTGAATGAGAATTCCACTAAACTATCTGATCTAGTAGTGTAATATATGCATCAGCATGGCAAGGGCCCTACAAGTGAGTAGCCTAGGATTTTGTTAGGCATAGTGATTGCAAATTCTTCTATTGGCATGCCGAAGCACGGATCCCTTCTGGGTTTGTTTCCAATTCTCACTCAAAAAGAGGTGGACAAGTTGTTGAAAAACACAAACCCATCGACCTTTCGTAGGTAGGAGAAAGAGTGTAACAGGAATGCGGTAAATATCTTCCTAAGTAAAAGGGATGTTATCCATGATACACATCAGACTTTGGATGCAACCAAGGCACTACATCATGGTGTCACATTCATGGGCTGCTTTTGAGGATGTGTTTAGAAAGGAATTTTCACCGATTAATGAGAAGGGCATAAATTGGACTACATGGGATAAGTGCTCATGCACCAACATAAGACACTGCTTGAGTAGATCTTGCATTATAGGGATGTCATTCTCAAGCTAGAGAGTCTAGAATTGTCAGAGAATCTAATAATTTCTTAAATTATCAGTGGAAATAGATTATAGTGGGTATAATTTTCCTTAAGAGAATGCTTTAGAGGAGACATAGAAGTTGTGTTGGGTGATTTCATTTCACATTCACACACACATTAAACCATTTAATCATCCATTAAAACTTGAAGATAATTATGAGAGTAAGAGCGAAAAATTGATGAGGACCGCATTTGCTTGGAGTCGGTCCTGCCTCCCAAAGGACTTGTATTATAATTCTCTCAAGAGAGATCTTGGTAACAATACATGATTGCCCTTACGGAGCCTTTCTTGAATCAAGAAGCTGATGTGCTTCTAGATTCAATGGTGTAACCCTCCTTCCCAAACCCAAAACACCCTGTGGAGAGAAAGGAATTGTGGCAAGGAAAGAGGTAGATGAGGGTGAAAGTATTTTTCAAGCAAGAGAATTTGTACCTTGTATATCTTACTCCTAAGCAAGCTCTCAACATAACATAACATAATATAATAGTAGGAGATGATGATGAAGAAGAAGCTTTCACTTGCTTGGATTTGCATCCATAGCCAAGTTCTTGAGCATATGGTCTATCTCTTGTGCTCCCATGAGAGAGAAATTTAATGTTATTTTTAGTCAAATCATACAATGGCCCTGCTATGAATGAAATTTTTTCTATGAAGCATCTATAGTATGCACACATTCCTATAAAGCTTCTCAATTCATGTAGAATTGTTAGTAAAGGCAACCCTCATCAGGAAAAATATGAACCCTCTAGGAACAATTTGGGATTAAGGTAAATTACAAGCTAGCAGATAGGAAGCGGGTGGTGGACACACTCTATGCCCTCAAAATACTAGGGGGACAAAGTAGTCTTACACTTATTGTGGGGGTGGTGGGGGCCGGGGGGGGAGGGTACACTTGGAACCTCTAAGTTTTCCTCTTTTTGACCTGGTTTTGAAAAAATCCCAAAAATTTGAAAATTCAAATCTTATCTTCTTAAACTCCCCTAAACCCATTTTACGGTCAAAAAAGCATTTTATAACTCTAAAAGTTGAAATGTGCACCAAAAAACCCTAAAATTCAAGTTCTTTCAAAAACTCTTGAAACATCATTTTCTACTCTCCAAAGTTCCCTGAAAAACTATCCCATACCTGAAAAGTGATTTTCTCTCTCTAGAACCCATTTTTCAAGTCCTCCTTACTTACAACCATCACACTCACCCTCTACTCCAACACTATGTCTCTACTGACACCTCCATTGTAGCAGCGAGGAAGCTCCTCTCTCTTCCCCTCCCACCTCCCATAGCCACACCAAACAAGGGTCATCCACCTTCTCTTATCTCCATTGTGGCACCAACTATGCTCCTCCCCCTCTTTGCCACTCCCACCTCCCATTGACGCACCAATAAAACTCATTCCCTTCTCCCATTTGCATTATTGTAGCAACAAGCAAGGTCCTCCTCACCCTAATTTCCTTAACTCACCCATGGCAAGCTCTACTCCGCAAAGGTAGCCAAAGGATGAGGTCACTAGACTTGCATGCCACAACAGAAAGGTATAGATGGTGAGTGGGTTCCACAAGAGCTCATCAAAGGTGCTTGGATATACATGTAGCCATCTACTATTGACCCTCACCGTGTTCAAAATCGTGCAGAATTGGATTATCATTGCAAAGGAAATCTCCTTGGCTTCAAGAATCACAAAGACAAGGGGACCGCAGCCATTGTGCAACATGTTTTTTCAATGTCAAGCATGCAATTTTACAACAATATGCTCAATTCCCAACACATTGTAAATACATGTGAATACAAATCTCGGTGTGAAGTCACAGTGGAATGTTTTTATGGATTCATTATTATGTTTTGACTTTATATTTCCATTTACATTGGTGGAAGAGCAACCACTTCATAGCCTCTTTGACACATTCAATGCTATACATGCGGTTATTAGAGAAAAAATTTTCACACACCTTTGACCAACCAAATTGGTTCAAAGAAGAATTTTCTTCTATATGTACTCCTATATTGTACCTACTAATACACAAGGTTGTGGGAAGTTTGAACCCATTAAGGTATCTTCCTTATTAAGTATGGAGTGGCCACAACCAGATTTATGGTTGGTAGCATCTTTCAAGCAAAAGATGGTATTAGATGTCCAAAACTCCTTGAAATATTCTAAAGCTTCAAGTTCTATGGGCTTGAGTTGGTGTTTGCCTCTTCATTGTTTTGTGCATATCTTTAAAGAGTTTGCATTTGCGGAGACAACCACAATGCTTGTATATAAAGATGTACACTAAGAAGATTTAGGGAGGCTTTTAGAAGAGAAATAGGGTTTTGTGGAGGGCATACACAATGGAGATAGGTATTGTTGTAAGGTTGGATCATCAAGTATTGGGATACGCCATTTCCACACCTCTTTGTACATAAAATTTCACTATGATCATTGGATGTGCAAGCTTGGAGTGTGTAAATGGAGCATCAAGTATTGAGATACACTATTTAAAATCCACAACTCTTTGTACCTACAATTTCACTATGATCATTGGATGTGCAAGCTTGGAGTGTGTAGATGGAGCTATTGCAAGCTTTGACATTATAGTGAGGATGTCATGATGCTTTGGAAACTGTTCAAGTGAACAAGCATTGGACTCTTAGCAATGTGGGAGAACATTTAGCCATTATGGGTTTTGAGGACCTTCAACAAGCTCAATTTCGTCTCCAACCTTTTACCAAAGTTTTGGTCCATCAAAGTTTGGGAGTCATTGCTTCACTTATTGTTGAATGTTTGGAGATTGAAAAGAGGATGGAAGGCAAAATGAAGGTCCAGGATGATTAGGATATGGATGGAACTATGCTATCGATGTTAAAGCTTTGAAACTCTTACATTTTGGAAAACGATCCCCTTTGTAATCAATTTGCTTAGCTTTGGAAAATCTTGGACTTTTAATATACTTTTTCATTCAACAATAGCGGTCTTATGTATAAAGTGTTTTAGTACCATTTTTACATATTATTTAAATCTACGCATCACAATGAAGCGAAAGTCCATTTTTATAGCGTGATTTGACTGCCCCTTTTAAAAAAGGCATTTTATTCATCTATTTTTGGAAAAAAGTGCCTTATTTTAAAAGGGGTTACCATTATGGGGGGGGGGGGGGGGGGGGGGGGGAGGACTCGATAAATCATTTTTACTTTTCACTTTTGTAACCCTTGAGATTTTCTACTTTCTATTGACACTCTGAACTAGATATGGATGCATCCAGAGCCTCTACTTCTGTGCCCACATCCACCCCTTTGCCACGCTTCACCCTCTTCCTCGAGGACACCAACTACAAGGGAAAGTTGGATATTCACACCTTTTCACTCGTCTCCCCAACCTTGACGCCACAATTGCCCTCCACATAGATGCATTTTCAAGAGATTTCAGCATTCATGGAGGAGTACATCATCATATATTTTGTAACTATCCCCCACATGCAAGGATATGGATGCCTTGCAATCTCCCGCGATACATCCACAAAGAGATCACCTATTCTCTAAGCGGTTGAGACGGTTCCAAGAAATTGCCACCCATGTAGGCCATTTCTTGGACGAGTAGGCCCCAGGGGTGCTAGTGCTGAAGAAGTGCAAATTAGGAATGGAGTACCTTTCTCGCTTGGCTACTTTCATCTTCCTTGTCAGCAAGGAACCCAATTTGGAGGAGGTGCATTTGCTACACCTTCAGGTTGGCTCATCATCATAAAGGATGCCAAGGAGCATTAGGGTGTCCCAATGAACCCTTTGGCCAGAGGCCAAGCACTTCAGCTTGAGTACCCTGGGGGGACTCAAGGAAGTGGTTGAAAAACCCATCCTTGTGGATAGTGCTAGTGTCACTCCAAAGTATGCTCTACTGACAGATCGGGCAATCCTAGAAGTAGAGATCAATTGCTTATTGTGAGTGGTAGTGGATGGGGAGGAGTTTCTTATTTTGCATGACTTAGAGAAAGCATTCGTCCTACATATGGATGAGTACCTAAGTGTGCTATGCACTAGTGCCAAATATCTCCTAGACTCCATGCCAGATGCCCATGAAAGAAATATCCTGCCACTTGGTGACTCTGTCAGTGGCACTATCACACTTGTGTGGGTAGAGGTTCTAGCAACCGAGCAGTTGTACATGGCAGAGGAAGATTTCCAAGCCACACAAGCCAAGGTTGTGGATTCAAGGATGTTCTCAACTTAATTATCTTTTTTAACCCTTGATTGGTTTATGATAGGGTGTTGTTGGAATTAGGGTTGCAGAGAAACACCCACAGCTGGGAGAAGACGAAGGAAGCTCAAGGCACACAATAGAGAGTGTATTACTTAGTGTGCAAATGGAAAGATTGATAGCCCTAGAGTGATGGGCGTATATACAATGCACCGGGGAAAAAACCTTCTAAAGAGGGAAAAAATGCCCCAGCGGTCCTAGTGTGTTCACACACATCACTACCACATGTATATGGTAACAAATCCCCCCTGGAGTGATGCGGTGAACGAGAGCTGGCACATGAGTAAAGGGAATTGCCATGCCCTGAGGACAGGATCAATCCACAAAGGGGAGTAAGCCCAAAGCTTTGCGGAAAGCTTCAAGCTTCTCACGAGACAATGCCTTTGTGAAAAGATCTGCAAGGTTTTCCTATGTTGGTACATAAGCCAAGCTGATCTCTCCTACTGAGAGCCTCTCCCTGACATAGTGGTAATGCACCTCAATGTGCTTTGTGCGAGCATGAAAAACTGGGTTCCTCGCAACTGCCAATGCGCTCTGACTGTCAGAGTAGATAGTGTTGGCAGTGTCCTGTCCAACACCCAAATCAGCCATAAGGCGTCTGAGCCATACACACTCAACCGTAGCTGTGAAGACTGCCCTGTACTCAGCCTCACAACTCGAAGTGGCCACAGTAGGTTGCTTCTTGCTCAACCATGATATACATGAATTGCCAAGCATGAAACAAAAACCACTTGTGGACACTTGCGTGTCAAAACAACCAGCCCAATCTGAGTCCGAAAAAGCATGTAAGTCTGGCGACAATGATCCCCCCTTGGGATAAAACAAGCCAAGATGTAAAGTGCCACTAAGGTAGCGGAAAATCCTCTTGACAGCCTGCCAATGCCTAGACCCTGGGCTATGCATAAATTTGCTGACCTGTGAGACTGCAAACTGAATATCCGGCCTCGTGTTGCATACATAAATGAGGCAACCAACAACAGTTTGGTAAAGAGTGACATCAGCAGGATCACCAGCATCATGTAGACTCAACTTCAAACCTGTTTCCATGGGAGTGGCAATAGGTTTGCAATCCTCAAGTCCAAACTTACATAGCAATGTCTCTATGTAACTTTTCTAACACAATGCAATACCACCATCACACTGCTTAAACTGTATACCCAAATAATGATGCAGCAGCCCCAAATCTTTCATCTTGAAAGTAGAATTCAAATCAGCCTTAAATTCAGCAATATGTCTCTCATTTGGTCCAGTGATCAGCAAATCATCAACATAAAGAACCACAATGAGAAGTACATCACCCTCACGCTTTACATACAATGTGCTTTCTGTTGGACTGTTACAAAAGCCTTGTTTGACCAAATGAGTGTCAGCTTTCTCATACCAAGCACGAGGAGATTGCTTCAACCCATACAAATACTTGTTACATTTGCACACTTTGTCCTCTTGTCCTTTTATGACAAAACCGTGAGGCTGCATTACATAAACTTCCTCAAATATGTCACCATTCAAGAAAGCAGTAACAATGTCTGATTGATGTGCATCCCAACCAAAATGAGCTGCCAATGCACATAGAAAACGCACAGTAGTCATACAACAAGTGGGAGCAAAAGTCTCTTCATAATCTATGCCTTTTTGCTGTGCATAACCCTTTGCAACAAGTCGAGCCTTATGGAGATCGATCTCACCATCCGGCTTGCGTTTCAACTTGTAAACCCTCTTCGTACCAATGGCCTTTTTGCCAGGAGGCAAATCACATAAAGTCCATGTGTCATTTTCTATAAGTGCATCATATTCTGATTACATGGCAGCCATCCAATTTTCTGAATTTTGTGCTTCATCAAAAGTCAGAGGCTCCTCAACATCATGTAAGCTAGACACAGCCAAAGCATAACAATCTGATGCATAAGATGCATGGCGAGAGCCTGAACGAGTACGACTAGACAAAGGTGCATCCAATTTACTGTCACGCAAAGTGTGCACCAGCCATTTTGGCATACCTCTAGCCTGCTCATTTTTAGCCCTTTCCTCATCAAGTACATCATGTACATCTGCATCAGTAATAGGCTGATCTAAAACATTTTCAGAAACCCCCATGGGCTGTACATTTGCCTCATTGGAACTTACATTCGTATTTCCACCGCTGAAAAGAGGCAACAAAGTGTCATAAATGTCCTGCGAGCTTACATTACTGTCTCTGGTACATGACAACAAGGGCTGAACAGAATCTTCCACAAACACTACACCCCGTGAAACCAGAATACGTTTTGTTTGTGGATGATACAACCTGTAACCTTTGCTTTCAGCACTATAAGCAACAAAAATACATTTGACAGCCTTATCATCCAATTTTCTGCGCTGCACTTGTGGCGCCAAAGCATATGCCAAATAGCCAAAAACACGCATGTGCTCAATAGAAGGCTTTCTATCATGCCATGCTTCATATGGAGTAATAGACGGCAAAGCTTTCGTAGGACACATGTTAAGTACATAAGTGGCACACATGATGGCCTCAAGCCAAAAAGAATGCGGTAAAGCTTGACTTTTGACCATACATCGTGCCATTTCTGTCAGTGACCCGTTTTTCCTCTTAGCAACACCATTTTGCTGAGGTGTATAAGGCACTGTACATTGGTGTTTTATCCCAAGACTAGCCAGAAATGCATTAAATTCATGAGACATATACTCCCCCCCTCGATCGGAACGGAGGGTGCCCATAGTACATTTCGAGACATTTTCAGCCATAGCCAGAAATTGTTTGAAGCACACAAAAACTTCGGACTTCGCTTTAAGCGGAAATACCCATGCATGCCTGGAGTAATCATCAATGAAAGTCACGAAGTACAGGTAATTGCCCAAGGAAGGAGTTTGCATGGACCCACAAACATCACTATGCACAAGCTGCAACCTGCATGTCGCCTGAACTGAACCATCCTTTGGAAACTTAGAACGCTGCATCTTACCCAAAATACAGCCTTCACAAACATGTTTGAAAGGTGCTTCAAGAGGCGGCACAGATGACCAAAACGTGCATGCCAAAGTTTTGCATCTGAAATAGCCCTTGAATCTGCAACAGCATTTGCAAAATTTTATCCACACTTGTCATACAAAGTGAGCTTATACAGCCCACGACACAAAAGGCCAGATGCAACAATTTCATCACCAAAACTGAGATCATGAACTGTACATTTGTCATCCACAAATTTGACTACAAGTCCAAGTCTAGCAAGTGCGGATACAGACAAGAGATTCTTCTTGATCCCAGGTACATAAAGTGCATCAACAAGTGTCAAGGAACTGCCATTAGCAGCAGTGAACACAATCTTTGCAACTCCCTGAACTGGATAAGAGGCGTTGTTGGCACAAGTGACTGAATTCCCATGAGGGACAGACTCAAGAGAGGTAAACAATTCACGATGTGAGGTAATGTGCTTTGTAGCACCACTGTCGAAATACCACACATGTCAATCTGCAGCAACTGACAAGCATGCATCATGGACAACAGGATTTTAAGTGCACTCTGCGCTAAAAGCCCATTCTGCATCAACATCAGCAACACAATCTCCTTTCATAGAAGACTCAACAATGGCTGCATTTGCAGTGGAACCACCCTCTTTCTTCTTAGCCTCTTTGGCCTTCAACTTAGGGCACGACTTGATCAAGTGATCATTGGCTTTACAATAATGGCAACTCATCTTCTTTTTGCCCTTATCACCAGAATTACCAGACGAAGTACTGCCAGCAGAAGCATTAGGAACATAATTTTTTCCACTCGCAGCAGAACCATAAGAAGTGGCTGCATTACTGTTACCACCCTTTCTTTGAGAAGCAATAAAAGCCTGTTCAACTGCACGTTGCCTAGTCCTATTTTTTCTAGAAAGTGACTCTTGCAACATCAATGTGCATAATCCATCAAACTTGACAACTTCAGGATTTCCTTGGGTCATCAGTCTCCAAGTACTAGCAAAAGTCTGGTAGGAATCTGGTAAGGCATCAAGAACAGTCTGCACAAGGGAATTGTCTGAAATGACTTCACCTGCAGAAATAAGCTGCTCATTGATATCCTTGACACTAGCAAGGAAAGTGTCCATATCATCTTCCTCATGCATAATCTTCGACTCCAGCTCTTTACGCAGCAAAGCAATTTTAGCCTCATTGCGGCTTGCATAAAGACCTGCTAAAATATCCCAAGCCTGTTTTGCAGATTTTGCTGAACGGATGTGAGGAACAATGGTGCGCTTCACAGACAACGCAATCAATGCATGAGCCTACGCATCCTTAACATCCCAACGAGCTTGTTCTGCCGTAGGAAAAACAACTCTAACAGCTGCAATCCTTGCAGCAAGACTTGCAACATCCTCAACATCGCCTACATCCTCAGAACCAGGACGTACATCAATGCCCTGCACGATGTTCCAGACACCCTTTGACACAAGAACATGTTGCATCATATAAGCCCACATAGGGTAGTTGTCCCCATCCAACCTGTCCTCAGCAGCAAACATCTTGAACACATCTGTGTTGTTGTTGTCAGCCATGGTAAATGCTGCGCCTGATGTGAAAACTGCCCAAAATTAGGAGAAACGGAGCGGGAACAACTTGTGCTATATAGCACGAACCATAGAAGACTATAAGGGACCTGTAATGCAGAAAACGGCACTGACAAAAATTCTACACAAAATGACGAAATAGCATGTGTAGTACTGCCTGTAGTGGAAACGGAGGCCGAAATGAGCCCAAATCAAAATTCTGAGCAGACCAAGCTCTTCGAGTTTTCCCAAAATTTTTGTCGACCTGCGAACGCTCGCCAAAGCTCACTGAACACGGAGAAAGTGAGCAGGCGTGTGCTGGAGCAACTGGCGACTAAGCCCGGGAGGACGTGACCTGCTCTGATACCAATTGTTGGAATTAGGGTTTAGAGAAACACCCACAGCTTGGAGAAGACAAAGGAAGCTCAAGGCACACAATAGAGAGTGTATTACTTAGTGTGCAAATGGAAAGATTGATAGCCCTAGAGTGATGGGCGTATATACAATGCATAGGGGGAAAAACCTCCTAAAGAGGAAAAAAATGCCCCGGCGGTCCTAGTGTGTTCACACACATCACTACCACATGTATATGGTAACAGGTGTCGTGGAGTTTGATGAATTTGTAGCACGGACGGCGGTCTTCAGACCATAGTGCTCCCTTGCATATTACATAGGAAAAATCCCGCATGGCGATGTTGCCATTGTACACAATGGGTTCACTCCCCAAGGTCATTTCATGATGTGGTCTTTGAAATCCTTGAGCAACATTTTTTATTTAAGCACCATTGCCCAAACTGCTCATCCTCTACTCCTAGTGCATAGATCCCTAGTATGCAATGCATTTGCCATTGGCTTCCGTGGCAAGGTGCCTGCCCATATAGGGATACACACCTCTGTTGGATCAACTGGCCCTGCAAGCATTGAAAAACAAGTAGAGGCAAGACCTTAGACATCACAATCTATGATAACAAGAATACAACCAAAAGTAAGAAGTATATTGTGTTACCTTCTTGAAGTAACTCATAGAATCTAAGCGTAGCTTGCTAAAGACTTTTGATGCTTGCAAATATATTGTTCCACATTGTGTAAGGGAAACCCTTCTCCAAAGATTTTATGGAGTTTTGCCTAGCTTTTCCCTTTATCTTTGGCATGCATGAAGCATAAAGTGAAGTAGGCATTGTGTCCTTAATGTGTGGGTATGCCCCAATGCGAGAGAACACATATTTGTTTGTGTCCTTCTTTGCAAGGTTGACCTTGTCTGTAATAGGAAACATGTTCTCCACGATGCCATGCTCTTGCAAGGCATCCTTTAGGAGTTGAAAAATAGCTTTGTAGGCATTAGTGTTGATCCCAATCTCATCACAGGCTTGTTACATGTCATGTTCATTAACCACGTTTACCAATTTGTGCATAAGCTCATTGATGACTACATCACTAATGTTCTTCCCCCCAGGTGAATGTAAGATAGAAATCACATCATGGGTATCAAGACAACTAGTGAAAAGGTTGACCTAATCATCTTGGCTTGGTCCACTGCATGCCTCCTGAATAAAGTTTCTGGAAAAAACCAACAAGATAAATATAAGCGATCAGTGTAAAGTAGAAATGTCTCTTGCAAGTGAAGAACAAGTCACCTTGTGTCTGTCACTCATTGTTTGCATGCTCCACCAAAATGTGCAAGTGTTTCAATGGATGAAAACACGTGCTTACATTCTCTTACACCAAGGGTTGTTCTTTCAAATGTTATGGTGTTGCCAAGGTTCCTTTTCCAGAATTTGTTGTTGGAGAGTTGCAACCTCCCTCTCCAAAGAGGCAATTCTATCTTGTAATGCCAATGTGTTGAGTTGAAGAGCTTGACATTGGTGCATCTACGAATGCAAAGAAGCACTGGAAACCATAGATAACCACTTGCAATAACCTAATGAGCCTACTTCACCCCTCCCAAGATATTGAAGAAACATCAGAAAGCTATTAAATGATGGATGGAAGTGGATTATAGGATCATACGGGTACAAATGTCCATCCACCCAAATATCAACATGAGTCTCACCAGTAACACAACTTTCTTGTGAGGATCTCTGCTCATCTACACGTGTGACCTTTGGTGCAAACTCTATGGTCAAGCAAATGTATATGCTTATGGTGTATGGAGTACGTGGTGGTGGAGGAACACGATTTGTGATGTCATTGAGCACCTTGGCAGCTGATGCGTGATCTAGCAAATGATGAAAAGAGGGAGGGAGAGGGGAGGGGGAGGAGAGAAGGGGACAGGGAGGGAGGAAGGAGGGAGGGAGGGAGGGAGGAGGAGGAGGAGGAGGAGGAGAGATCAAAGGTTTTTTTTTTGGAAGGGAGGAAAGAATTTTGAAAAAGCTTGGACTTTCAGTGCTTGCAGGTCAAAAAAAGGTGAAAAAATAAAATTTTCAATATGCATATATGTTGGGGGGAGTGTTAAATAAAAAAAAAGTGAAAATGAATATTTTGAATTTGAAAAAAAAGTCAAATTTTTGCCCTTAATTATGTATGTATTTTATGATGTGGCCACACTCTTTTATTCCCTTCACTTTCAAAAGGCTAGAGAGAGAAAGAGACCTCCTAGGTCCACATCCTACATGTGTCTAAAAAAAAGTCTAGAAAAGCCTATTTCAAACTAACTTCTTGAATGCCCTTGTCCCCTTAACCGTACATAACATTAGCCTTAATCCCTAAAAATTAGGATTCCTCACAAGGCCCATGCAAAGTCCATAATTTTTCTAATGTTTTATTATCTCCAGCTTTTTAGGGTCCATTCACATCCGTACTTGGGAGATAATATGACCTAGATATTTAATCTCATTTAAAGAAAAAATCACTTTTCTTATGATTAATGTAAAGCTTATTGTCTCTAAAAACTTGAAATATTACCTGAAGATGCTGATTATGTTCCTCGATAAACTTCGAGTAGATGAGAATGTTGTCGAAGAACACTCTTGTGAAGCTTTGATGAGGTCTTAAGAGCCTCTATATTAATTGATTAAAAGTAGCTAACACATTGGTAAGTCCAAAAGGAAGTACCAAGAATTCATATAGGCCAAAATTTGTACAATAGGCTGTGTTATGAATAGCTTTGGGCACAATTCTTATCTATGATGATAGGTTGTCTTATGAATATCTCCGGGCACAATCCTCATCTATGATGATAACCACTTTTGAGATTTATTCTACTAAAGTAGGTAGACCCTATAACTTATCGGACCATGGTGCCCCTAGGATAGCATCTTCATGCTTGAGTGGAGAGATGAATAAGTAGCTTTGCACATGGAGCCTTATCTTCTCAATCAGTGGAGTGACTAAGACTTCTTGCCCTTTAAAATATCCATCCGCTTTCACAACATCCCCCATCTCAAAATCATAAATGCCTATGCTAGTGGCTAGATCAATAGAGATAGAATTTTGGGTAGAGCCAAGGTCAAAGAGTATGAGTACATCATGCTCTCTCACATTTCCCCAAGCATAGGAGAGTGACGATCCTTTGCAATGGCCATCCTCATTTAGAGCTTCCACAATGGTTTCTCTAGGAGGGTCATTGCGTTCATTTCTCTTGGGATATACACGCGAAACATGTCCTTGCTCTCCACAAAACACTTGTTTTCTTTATGGTAATGCTTGACCTCTTCAGGTGAAAGTTTGTTTTTACCTTTATATCCATTTTCCTTTTCCTTGGCTTTATTGTTGTTATTGGCTTTGAAAGAATTTTGTGCTGTATTGTTCTTTGAATGGAACGAGCAAAGGACTATGGCAACCAAGATTAGAGAGATTAGCCAAAGCAACCTAAGTGCTATAAGGCTAGAACCATCCTGAGGTTTCTGCCATAGTCTTCAGTACTTCAGGAAAACAAGTTCATACAATTGTTTAGTGAGAAAGAGGCTGGTAACGGACTCAATGATTCGGTCATAGTATCGATGGATAGCTTGACTAAGGAAGTATGAGAAATTAGAGCAGACTTGGATGGGGATTAGAACACATCAATAAGGATGAAAAATGCTTAAGGGAAATCTAAATCCTCACCTGAAGGTCAGTCAGCCACCAGACATATGAGGCTAGCTAAGTGGCACTGCAAGTATAGTTAATTGGAAGAAAGGTCTTCCAAATCAGATAGCAGTTTTGGTAATGAGCAAGACAAAATTTATGTCAAGGTCTGCAAGTGGATTTAGAAGCTCACATTTAAATTAGATGATATCAGAGTGGACTTTACAAGAAGCTGCAAAGTTTATCAGAAAGAAGAGGAAGCAAGCAACAAAAGAAATGGACATGAATCTATCTGCCATTGAAGATGATGAGGTGCTAGTCATCCAACTTTATTATAAGATCAAAAAACAGTGGAAACCTTCGTCATGAGTAATACTATATGGCGGGGTAGGAGTGAATATCCTGGGGAAGCATGTTAGGTATAAACTAGGTGTCCAATACATGAAACAGGCACTTTTCAGGATACAAATGGCTGATCAACGAGCGGTCCAAGTCACTGGTTTGGTAGAAAATTTACAGATCAAAGTGGGAAAAGAAAATCTTAAAACCATCTTTTTAGTGATGGATGTACAAGGTGCATATGGTATGCTATTGTGTAGACCCTGGCAGCTCAAAAGTGTAGGACTTGTTCACAACTATGTGGGTCACACACTAACCATTCAAGGGCCCAATCAGAGGATTCAAGTAAAGAATGATGCTAGAAGAAGGCCATGAAACTAGAAGAACTCTACAAAAAAATATGGGACAAAGAAGATCGAGCATATAATTGCATCTATGAACATATTTCCCATAGCAAAGATTGACTTGAATACGATACTAATGAACAAAGATCGGGCTAATGTTAGGACCTTTTGTAAGTCTTGTGACATTTGTCAGAATGGGAAGACCAACAACAAAAAATATGACAACCCTGACACCCATACAACCATTAAGGGTCTCTTTGAAGTGGGGACTAGTCTTCATGTGTCCATTCAAGAAGGTTACCACAAGGAGGAATAGATAGATTGTCATGGCCACCTGCTACATTAGCAAGTGGGTTAAGGCCAAGGCATTACCAAAAAACACCGCAAATTCGATGACATGGTTCTTGTATGAGCACATTGTATCACAAGAAACCAAAAAATTATAAGACAATTTTGATATTGCTAGAGCTATATAGAGGAGTATACAAAAAAGGAAAGATGTATACATGTGGTAGGTCATCTACAAGTGAAAATATTTTACAATAGCTTTCCACTAGAGAGAGGCAAGGAGAAAAATGAGGAACAACACAAGGATCACTTGTGGCTGCTTGAGCTAATAGCTCACTTTCATTTTTTTTCCTCCACTTCTAGTACTCTTGCTTCTTGTAACCCTACAACTGTTTGCCTATGTCACCAAAAGAGGCAAGGTCATAACTAGCCAGAGTGCCATAGCATGCACTTATTTAACCGGTTATAGTGCCATATCATACACTTCCTGAGCCCATAAATCTTGGAGAAAGTCCAAAAACTCTAATAGATTCTTGATTTTCAATAAGTATGATTTTTTCCACTCCAAGCTGTATTGGATGTGAACCTATCACCCTTGACATAGCCAATACTTCAAGTTTTGGAAGAATGAGTGATTTGGGAAGCTTCCTATGGAAGAGACCTATTGTTTCCTTGTTGAGCTTTGCAATGTTATGTCCAAAATGTTGGTCCCTCTTTAGATCCAAAGGCTTGGATCCCCTCCCTCTCCCTAAAAAATTATAAAGGTTTACAATGATAATTTTTGTAAAGAAACTTCAAATCAGCTGAATGGAAACAAAGTCTCATTGTCCTAAACAAAGCTTGCTAAATGTTTGTCTTATCTTAGGGTTTCATCATCTTCAAAAAGGTTCTCTTTCTAGAGGTCAATGAAGAAGCTTGTTTTTTTCTCTTCAATTTCTCCTAGAACTTTCTTTACCCATGTGCTCTGTCTTCAATCTTTTCTACTCTACTTGCTTACTATCTACCAAACCCAAATAAGAAATGAGGCACCACCTAACTATGGGATAAAAACTAGGACGCAAGAGGGTTTTTCATGATCGAAGAGGCACAACAAAATGCAATCAAATGATCTCACACAAAGACATGCACCAAATGGAGCAAGAAGGATGTAGAGCAAAGGGAGACAGAGAGGAATGGAGTTTGTGCAATACGTGGTTTGCAACTTGAAAAGTGATGTAGTTTGTTATGATGCTATCACAGAGCTTACGTAAACTAAACCAATACTTAGTGATGCTAAACATTGCCAGACACACACACACACATTCTTAGGGTGTCGGAAACCTCTCACTATAATACCCTCTTACAATGGACAAGAAAGTGGCAATGAAAGCACACTAATCACTTCCTCAAACAAGAACTTAAAAGATACGAGTCACCTTGCATTCACCAAACCATAGTGCACAAGTGGAAGGATGACGATATTAGAACTAGAACACGCCTTTGAAGCACCAAAAACGCAATTTTTTTATAGTGGAGAAGCATGTACAAAAGTGGTTTTGAGATTTTAGAACTCACACTCTCGCAATTGCTATGTATAGCATTAAAGCTATCACTCCAAGTGTGAAGATCACAAGTGGTGATTACACCTAATTCTCTCCTCACACATATAGTGTTGGGGTACTATGTGAGAGATTAGGGACTAGAGATATGAGATTAGAGATAAGAGCTGAGAGATAGTTTACAAGAAGGAGAGGAGCCTATTTATAGGTTGGTGACCCCTCATCAAGGCTATTGGTAATCCTATTTTTTTGAATATCAAAATTTATGGGCCTTCTTTGTCTACTTGAGCCGTGGTCAAGAGAGAGCATTATTTATGGTAATTAAGGCAAAATTAGAGTTTTAAGAGGGGGGGGGGGGGGGGGGGGGAAGAGAGAGAGAAAGAGTTTTACTATATATACATGTCTTGAGGTGAGGTACCTTTTAAGGTAAGGTCAATGGATGTTTGTGTCAGTAGGTTGGTAGTTTGTGTTACTAACCACTAAAAAGTTAATGATAGATTTACAATGGGTAAAATGAGTTGAATGGTTGAAGGAAGACGGGTGAATGAAGTGATGGAATCCTTGTGATGGTGAAGCCTAAAAAAAGTCTAGATTTACCTTGTGTATATTGTAAAAAATGACCATCCATCCTCTTCTTGTTCTTCTCTTCTTTATGCCGCCGCCACCGAGGCTGATCACCGTGATGAAAATGACGATTTTGTTGATGAGAATCCCTAATTTGCAGAGGTTAATCATGGTTAATTTGATGAATTTCTATGTATTTTAAGAAGAGGTAAGATAGAATTGTAACTTAAAGTGATAGAGAGAGAGACATAGAGATGGTGTATACAATACACTTGGGGATCTTGCCTTGGATTTGCCTAAACACCCGATGCTAGACATTGAAGTGGCATGGATCCTAAACGTATATCCTTGGTGTTGATTTCCTACCATCTGGTGGTATTTGAAATCCTTCTACACTTGGGTTCACGGAGGGAGGCAAAGGGGTCTTAGCTTATGGCTCGTTTAGGTAAGTTGAAGTTGTTCTTGCTTGCTCTCTGTGAAGTGAAATTCTCTCTATTCGTAGTAGAGCGGAAGTGGATGGGTGAATTGGTCGATCCCTACACAAGGTTTGGTGCTTTGCTAGTCATTTATATTTTGATGTTCTGGTATACCCAGATTTTGTTATTGCATTAATTTGCAACTCTGATGTAAAAGTGTAAATTGTATATTTTTTGCATAGACCCCTGTGGAGAGGTATCTCTCACTTAGTACCAGAGCCTAAGGTTGGAGGACTAGCCTCAAGCTTGATACTAGTTGGGTTAGTTATGCATCATACATGCATTCATGCATACTGTTTGTGAAAGAATATTGTATTCACGATGCATCTACCAGTGAAATTGGTTGGTGACACTTGCTTGAATTTTCTTCTTATGTGGCATTGGGTTGCAATGAATTGATTAGAGTGTCATACAAGTGTATTAAGGAATTCTTTGAATGTTTGTTTTGTAGTTAACAATAGCTCTTAAGGGGACAACTAAATGCTTTAGCAAGGGGAACAAAGTCTTAGGCATAATGTTCAACAACATGGTGAGACAATCATCGAGGGAGGCAAGGAAACTCTTTTATCTTTAGATCGGGGCCAATTTATTTGCAACGTCAAGAACCATGACTTATTGGAAGAGTGTTGACCATAGCTACCTTACTCATAACTAAGAACCCTTCCACCAATTCTTTATCTATATTGATGATAGCCCAAAGGATTGGTTTTTCAACCTCAGGCTACTCCAATAGGATGTGGCTAGGCATAGGGGATATGTACTATTACTTGGAAATACGTTCACAAATGCTTAAAATTGCCAAATTTATGAAGAAAGTTGAAGCACTTGCAGTCATTATAGGGAAAGAAACACTAGAGCATAACTATAGACCACATTATTGTATGCGAGTTCTAAGAGAATTTTCAATAATGATAGTTAAGAGGGTATTAAGAGAGTAAGCTCCAAAACATGCATAATGCTGTAAGAAACCATAAAAATCAAATTTTGACAAACCAAGAGCGTAGACTCAATTTTGGTATCCATGTTTTTCTCTCTGCTTGTCTTGTTTCTAGATGGATCTCCTTAACCCCGTTTAGATGAACTCTCGAGTGACTTTGGGAGAAATGTCTTTTTCAGCTATGATGTTGGATTTAATGTTTATCAGGGAGTCAAGGTGGTTCAAACTTAGAGGGGGACTAGAGATTATCTCCTTCCAAACTCCTATGTAGCCCAGGAATTGTATGTTGATTCCCACCATGAACACCAAACCCAAGTACATGCTAGGTAGTCAACCCATATATTTGGGTCAAGAAAAAGCTCTAGGAAGGTGACGTCCAAGTGCAAGAATATGTTCTTTACCTTAATATATGTTCACCTTTGGAAGTACCAAGCCATGATATTATTCTTGGCAAGAGAGCACTCATGCTTAACCAAACATACCATTTCTATGAAAACGTCATATTTAGGGTCTAGAAGAAGTTAAGTAGCAAAATCAATTCTATTATGCACCTCAAGACTGATTTAGTAATGTCCATGGCCCTATCAAGTGCAATCCTTGCAATGTCACCATCACTTTCAATGACTATGAGAAGCCAAGATGTGTTTGGGGCTTTGCTCAGGCATATCCCATGATGATGAACCCAAACAAGCATTTTTATAGGGAGGATGTCAATGAATGTCATACTCTTGTAAACTATAGTCGTCCATTATCGTCAACAAATATCTCTCGTGGGAAAGAATAGTACAAGAAAAAAGATGTAAGTATCCAAGTAGAAGTTTTAAACTTTGAAATTGGAGATGAGAGTAAATACAAGGATAAAATCTGAATTATAGGAGCCAAAAATTGGTTTATTGGACCTTTATACATTTATGCACTCTCCCCAAAGTAGCATGTAACCTTTTATCATTTATAACTGGAAAAAAAATTTCAATTTTGAATTGATTTAAAATGTTCTAAGGCTGTAATCCCTGAGTTGTAACCTATATCCTTGACTAACTTGCGTAATGGTGTGTGTGTGTGTGTGTGTGTGTGTGTGTGTGTGTGTGTGTGTGTGTGTGTGTGTGTAGATGACTAACAATTTACCTCAAGAAAATGATGGATAAACATACTTGTGATTGATAGTCAAAGAGCATCTTTAGATGTGAGTTGAGGTGCAACGGCTTGTTACAACCAGACACAATGGGACAAAGAAGAAGATATTATTATCAATAGATTGTGTTTCATCGAATACCTTGAGAGCATGGTATCATTACGCTACAGGAAACCCACAGTTTAGGCCATCGAGACACAAAGGTACACCTAGGGAAGCATCAAGTGGGTACAATCCAAGATAGCAAAGGAGATTATCATCACTAACATGCTGTTATATATTGACGCCCATGAGCATATTAAGAACAACAAAGCAAACGTGGTTAGATAGGACTATACTTCCTCTAATAATGACATAAGGATGCTTTGACATTTTTATGTTTAATGTGTGGGGTCAAAAGTGTTTACACAATGATACACATTTGTTTAACCTACACATCCTACACACTCAATCAATCTCTACACACTCTTATCATAAGCTGAATTGTAGCAAGGTTTTGAAAGTGGCACCTAACTACTATTCATTATCATCTTCAAAACCTTGGATATTACAATTTCCTACCTTTAACTCGTTAAGAACTTTTATTATTTTTGGCATTATCATATATGGTTTTTTTTTTAGTGAAAGTGTCTCCCTTACGAGAATCCAAAGCACTTAAACTAGCTACCACATACTCAATTTTTGTGTAAGGAGAACACTCAATTGTTTATAACAAATTTTAGTACATGTGTCCCCCTTGCAGAAAATATGAGTTCTTGATTTGGCCTTTGACAACTCATTTTTTGTGCAGGGAAGACACTCAATTGCTTTTAGAAACTTCTAATACATGTGCCCCCCCCACCCCCCCCCCCCCCCCCCCCCCCCCCCCCCCCCCCAAAAAAAAACAAAAAAATTGGGTACTTGAACAAGCCTCTTCCCACTCATTTTTTGTTCAAAGAGGGCACTCAATCCTTTATAAAAAAGTTTAATACATGTGTCCCCCTTTCAAAAATATAATGTAGCCAAAATAGCCTTTGAACACTCTTTCTTTGCATAAGATAGACACTCATCAACATATGAGAGTTTTTTTGAACTGTATTTTTCTCTTCTATTTTGTATTATTGACCTTTAGTTATGGCAAGGACCAAAAAAAAAAAAAGTTCCAGAGAGAAAAAGTCAACCAAGAAGGAGATGAAAAAAAGGAGGAGCACCGACGTGCCAGATAAGGGAGAGGTCCTAAAGAAAACTATAGTGAGCATTTTTATTAGAATACTTTGAGAAAATAGAGGGTGAACTTGATTCGAGGTACAACATAACCAGTATACTTAAATAACTTGGCACAATACTTTGCAAGAGATAGAATTAGAGAACTTGACAACAGTTGAGGATCGGATTTACGTGGAGCCGGTCCCCCCTCCAAAAGGCTTTTGTATTATAGCTTCTCCCAAAAAGAGAGACTTGGTACAATACAAGCTTTGTGTTCCTTGAGACCTTGATGGTGCAATGAAGATAGAGATCTTCATGCACCACAATTATGCTCGTAACTTAGCTAAATGAAAGCATTAACTTGTCCACGGCCTCAGTCCCAAGACCCCAAACACCTTCAAAGGTGGAGAGAGCTAGCAGTGAATGACGGTAGGGAAGAGGAAGAAGAAGTACTCCTACAAGAAAGAAATAGTATCCTCTCATACCATCACTCATAGAGCTTAGCATAGCATAGTTGCATAGTAATGGAGATGAAGAAGATGGTTAGCATAGCATTGAAACATGGCTCTTGGTTGGATTTGCCTATAGCCAAGAGTTGTTGGTGGGCTCTCAACTTCTCAAGATTGGAGAAGGAGATGGAGTTACACAGTGAGAATGAGAGCATGTGAGGGTGTGTGTAAGAGAGTATACCCCCAAGCACACCCCCATCTTGCTTTGGTTGACCCCTCCTCGTAGATCATCCTTCAATTTGATTGGACCCCTGCAAGCCTAGCCAATCACATGCTTAGTGCATATCAAGCAACACGGGTAGCATTTGGACAAGTGTCCTCCTTACTGCTTTGAGAAAGAGGGCTTGATAATGCCTAGATAATTATTTAAATAAACTAAATTCTCATTGGACCCCTTTAGAGGTCAACCAATAGGCTTTAGGCACCTTATGAGGGCAACATGGGGAGGAGTTTGACATGTGTCCTTATTGCCTCTTTGGACTTGGCTTGCCTTGAGTGAGTGTGTGTGTGTGCTCTCTCTCATGCCCCTACTTGTAGGGATCGCCCCCCCTTGTGTAGGGATCCATGTTGAATTTGGGAACATCTCACCCCTTGAGCACCTTAGTCATGAAGCCCCTCAAGCACCTTAGTCATAAAACATGACAAGCACCTCAAGCACCAATCATCAAGCATGGAAAGAACATCAAGCACCTTAGTCAACAAGCACAACAAGCACCTCAACCACCCTAGTCAGCAAGCATGGCAAGCACCTCAAGCACTTTAGTCAGCAAGCATGACAAGCACCTCAAGCTTGAGCCGGGTTTCCACCTCAAGCTCAGCCCTAGCTTGCCTAAGGTCTTAGGTCTAAGGACTTTTAACACTAACCTTTAAAGGTATTAAATGAGGCTAACCCTAAGGTATTTCAAGCTCCATTAGCTAGCATCACTCTTTGATTAAGACTATATCTCATTTGAACCCATTGGCTTTGGTCCCGTGCTGAGATAGATCCACAAGCACATGTCTATATTCTAACTCATGTTCTCGTTTATTCTCCCACATAAAAATGATATTTAATATGAGAAAATCATTTGGGCTAGTTAGATGTTAGATTTTATGACATATGAATCCTCATGAATGCCCCTAAAAGACATCTAAAGAAGCACACATACATCATTGGACATTACATTGACAACTATAGTTTGTAGCTTCAACTGACTCATGACTTACTGAGCCAAGAACTCACTCTTCTCCCCATACTGGACCAAAAGGGTGATCCACAATGGTCGAGAGTTCATGGCACCTCTCAGAGTGGTTTTCAAATCAGATAATTGCATACATCAAAACCATCACAGTTGGCTGCAACATCTTTGGGTAATGATAGTAGAATGGAACCACTAGGAATTCTTCACATCCATATAGAACCATGGCTAGCACCAAAGTCTCAACTTACAATATGGTTTAGGGTTAAATGGAAACAAAAATGTAACTATTATTAGACATATAGAGAAATGCCTTAGGGTTATTTGAATCTGTGAAATTCTCAATAACAACATATGTGTGAAAGAAAATCCAAAGAAAAATGGTGTGGTGATGGAAAAGGTTGCACTCGTGAGCCTCTTGGGTGATGATTGATAGATGGTCTGCTTTACATGCCACCACATCTACACCACCCAACAATAGAAACTCTACAACTAGGATGAATACACTCTCCACGAGCTCTCTAGAGAATACATTCCAAAGGAGAATGCTGCCAATATTAGTTCTCAATTTGTAGTGTGTTGGTAAGTCTACCCACACAAGTCACAACCCTTTTAGCTCCTATTTAGGGTCCATTAGGCCAGTCTGAGAAAGGGAGCTACAAAACGATGGATCACTCTAGACTCCTTGATGCAAAACGTAATGAATGAGTGTCAATGTATTAGATTTAGAAAATAGAAAATAATGCACCATAAATTCACTCAAGAATTTGTTTTTGGATCAAGGAGCACACTCATAGATGGTCGGTGACCACTGCAAGATATAGGGGAATTAATCCAACAATCCCAAGTTTTGTCATGTCTGCATTCAAGTGTGTCGAGGCTATGTTACATGAAAAATGTAATCAATTGTTGAAAATCGCTTTGATTTACACATCATGCATTGGATTCTATTTGTATTTCTTATAGTTTGGATATCAAAATTTCTTTTGTGATGATATGAAGAAAGATGGATACACTCACTCTGTTCAGTCTCCTGGAGGTGATGCATATCAAGACCCTTCAAATCTCGCAATAAAATTAACCTAGTAGGTGATTTCGAGTACCACTCGGAATCTTTTTGCTCAAAATTTGAACTGTCACCTTGTTGTTTGCTTCTTTTGATTTGAAGCTCTTCTAATGACTCCTTTAGTTCTTTAATGACTAATCAACCTCTCTTCTTTCCACTAGATAGTCCTCCTCCTACTATTTTTTGGCTTAGAAGTCCCCTAGATATCCTAGAAGAAAGGACAAGCTTTGCCTGATTGATGGTGATGCTCAAGCTCTTATCCTTTTCTCTCACCTTCTTGTGTAGTGCTAGAAGTCATATCAATAGTGAGGGCCAAAAAATCAATAGAGAACTCACCATCTACATAGTGCAAGAACCATGGGCATTCTCTCCAAGAATCCTTACCGTGGAGCTTGCCAAACCACTCATATGGATAGATCCCAATCTCTTCTCTCTTTGACTCCACCCATGCATGATGCATCATTGGGATGCTTGGGGTATAGGCATCATGAATTTTTTTTGAGGATGACTACCCATCATCTACAACATAAAATATTGACTACATTGATTAAATCATACAACATTGATCATACATCCCCATAGATTGTAATAGTTAAATACCTATATAGTAAGCATCACACTATGCATACATAGTGTGGATGGTACTCTCCACTGTATGTGGTCTTTATGATTGACTTTCACTACAAAAATTCTTTGCCAAAGTGATTCTCATGAAAAGCTTGCATTGCCTCTTGAAGAGACATGCGATAATCCCCTACAACACATGCATGGAGCTTCATCACTGTTGAATTTTTGGACTCCATCTTCTCCACCAAGCTTAATAAACCTCTGCATAAGAAGCCTTAACAACACTGCCCTCATATATATGTCATTGTTCTCCAATGTTATTATACTCCAACTATCACCAATAGACATACATTCTTTGCCATTGCAAGAGAAGCTTCTCCCATGTGAGAATAGATTCCTCAGCCATTACAACATTCCCCTTAGCCAATATGTCTACTAAATGAAATTTCCTAGAATGTGGAGATGAATCAAGTCAAGTAAATTTACTCACTTTGCAGGGATGATAAGTACATATGCAACCTCAGATACTCTAAAGGGGGCCATTTTGTACCCCTTCTCTCCCCAATCCACACAAAAAATACACTTTTAGAAGAAATCTATTCCATTCTTTGGATAAGCGATGACCATTTCCAACCTCTTCCAAATCATAAATTTCTTTATAGCATTTAAAGCCATGGCATAGCTTGCTTTGTATTGTTCTTCTCTTAAGAAGTACTTCATTGTGTCTTTTGCAGGAAAGGTCTACATTTTTTGACGACACATTGCATGGAACTCCTCTGCTAGCAGCAAGCTAACTCGGATATCATTTTTCAAAGCTTTCATTGTAAAAACATTTATTATTTTGATGAATTGGGAAAATTGTAACTCCTACTTTCTAGATAAACTTTGTAATTGATGAGCCGGGGCTACAAGCTTTCAAATTGTATCAACCTATCTTTAGTTAGAGCTCCCAGATTATTAGTTTTGACCACCAAAAACCTTGGCTAAGGTATAAAAGCCAATTTTTGTAAGTTTTTGATAATAGAAACACAACGTGAGCTAATGGTGCTCACTTCTCTCCTTCTCACGCTTCCTACTCCCTCCCCGGTTGTCACATTGCAGTCACGTCTGTTGCATTGCAACCGCAGGTAAGAGCTCTACACATTGACATAAGCATTTCATGGTAATCCGTAGCTTTTGGTGTTACCAATCCGTGACCTAATCTCATCATAAGTAGGAATTTAAGCTTAAAAATCATAACTCAGTATAGACGGGGTATTGGGGCACCATTGCTAAGCATTTTAAATGCATTCTGGGCCAAAAACGACTAGGTCAAAAACTCACTGCTGTTAATAATTGTGATTTTTGCACTCGACCTAAAGTGAGATTTGAGACCATAAGCATGCATGCTTAGGTCTTATAAACATGTCCTAGAAGTTTTGTAATGTTTGGATGTCGTTTGATGCTGTAACAGATGTGATTTGTTTGCCGATGAGCGACCAACTTTTGGTGATTTCTGTCATTTGAGTGTAGCCTGAGTTAGATGCAAGTTGTTTGTTGTTTTTCAAGAGATTGATAACCTCTTGTAGCCTCTATGCACTAGTCATGTCATCTTTGTCCCATGGATTGGCAATTATGTTCGTGGTTCGTGCTACGTCTCCAATAAGATAAGAGTGAGGTTAGACACCTGTCCCACATTTGGCACCATTGCCGGGGATTGAAGAGACCTAAACTAGGAAAAAACACGAGCGTCTTTTGAAGTTATCCTTTAACTTTCTCTAGGATCTCCTAGAGTCAAAACTTTCTTTTTAAAACCGCATAGCTTAAGATAGTCGTCTTTTGCTGTGTAGAGGTAGCTTGGAAGTAGGTTGTACTTGCTAAGTACCTTTTAGGACTGTAAGATTAGATTAGGCATTCGAGAATGATTGATGGACAAGACAAGTCTTAAGGTCAAGGCTCAAAAAACCATAAAAAACAAGAAAACGAGTGTTTGTGGACACTTTCCATAACCCCATTGCAGTAGAACCTAGGAGTAGGGCAAGTAGAATCCAAGGTGGATTTCATAACATCGATCTCTCCAAAAGAATCAATTGTGAGTGTTTATGTGAAGTTGCAGAATTTCAGGTTTACGACTAGAAATAGCACCAGAAGACAAGAAAACGAGTGTTTGTGGACACTTTCCATAACCCCATTGCAGTAGAACCGAGGAGTAGGGCAAGTAGAATCCGAGGTGGATTTCAGAACATTGATCTCTCCAAAAGAATCAATTGTGAGTGTTTATGTGAAGTTGCAGAATTTCAGGTCTACGGCTAGAAATAGCACCAGAAGACTGTCAACTACTCAATCGGATTGGAAAGTATGCTTTAAAAGTTGTATGAACAGTGGGTAAGCTCAAGGACGCATTGAGGTAAAAATTTCAAGAGTTTGCAAAAACGCAGATTATTTACATTTTTTTGACATTTTAGGCCAATTAAGTTTTGACTTGACTCAGAGGCTTAAAATAGCTCATAAAAATACTGTCCAATGGAAAAGTTCAAAAAAATGTTCATTTTAGGCCTAAAGTAAATAATCGCAATTATTTACTTTCAGCTCAAAACTGACTTAGATTGATACCAGAGACTCTATGTATGTGTACAAACAACTTTTGTAAAGGCACATAGATATGGATGACCAAATTGACCAAAAACTTGGTAAAAAATGGATTCTGTATTGACTTTCAAGAACTTAAGTGTAAATCGGATTTTTTTTTCAAACCAAGTGAAACTTGACTTATAGGCTTATAATGATGTGATAAACAAGTGTGCATGCTCATTTGACCAAGAAGATGCAAAAATATATCGGATGTAAATAATCACGATTATTTACATCTGCTACAAAATTGGATATTATTGCACATTTGGGTATACCACAAGGTCAAGCATATCAAGTAGACCATACAAATCAATTTTGGTGAAATTTGGATCACAAAATTGAGACTTAAGCCAAATTCTCAAAAACTGAGTCTGCGGATACAAAACAGTTGATAACTTGAACAAATTTTGTTCAAACTCAGTGAAACTTGTCCAGAGACCTTGACAAGTTGCATACTTAGCAAATCAAGCCAAAAAGTGCAAAAAACTAAGAAAAGTAAATAATCACGATTATTTACTATTGATACACAGAGATAGACTTTTTGACTTTTGAACTTGTACAGTGTTAGACCAACATAATACAAGGCCACCGGGAAATTTTGGGTTCAATCGGATGCAAATTGGTACATGTTCACTCAGTTTTCAGGTTGCAGATTAGTCCTTTGACTTTTTTCAAAAGTAAAATTTGAAAGTCTCAAATGCTGACTCACTTAGCTCAAATTGGAGTGATACACATAGACCAATCACGATAGTTAGCAAAAATTGTACAGTCTTTGTGGAAGATTAGCTAGCTTGATTAAAACTGATACAGGAATCAGGTTGCAGAAAAGGAATTGAAAGCTTGACAGAAGTTGCAAACAAATCAATCCGACGGTAAGTACTCTATCCAGGTCTTCACGAGTCTATATGAACCTTAGATCTAGTTGTATACTACCAGACCAAGGCATATTTGGCGAGACCGCTAGTAGAGTATCCATTGAAGAAAGTGTGAACCAAGGAGATCACTTGGACACTATCTTGGAAGAAGTCTCAGACACAACATCTAAAATGTCTTCCTATTCGACTCATTGAAAAACCGGAACGATAGTGCGATATAAGCACATAATATCTTTTTATAAGACTAATCGCCATGGAGCTTAGGTTTACTTGGATCCTAATAAAGAGTATTCCATTCGCATTGATGACCATGGCATAGAGTTTGAAGAGGAAATCAGGGAAAACAAACAAGAAAAAAGGTAAATGGATAGAAACAAAACTTAGTATTTACAAGTTGAAAACCCTGACATGATAGACAAATGGGGGTTAGAGGTAAATACCATAATTCCAGGTATGGCAGCAAAAGAAGGACCACCGACTTTAGAATTTGAGGGATACGATCAAGTTGATTTGAAGCCTCTGAAATGGATTGGTATGGATAATCCTAGGATTGGAGTCTATTGTTGGGAGGATAAAAACGTCAAATATCTTCTATGGACTTCTCATGCCAAATCAGGAGAGTTAATGCCCATGAAGATCATCTATATCTTCAAAAGCAAAGACAAGGGTTTTGTAGATCTACCAACCTACCTGTCTAGGGACTGTTATAACAATAATTTTGTTATGATGACTCCTGAGGAGGTGGAACAAACCAAATACCAAGGGTACTCCATAAGGGATTGGATATTGGGCCAAGGACCAAAAACTATTCCAAGAGATGAACACCGGGAGAGATCTTTTGAGAGTAATGTTAAAAAACCAAAAACCACCTCATCACAAAGAAAATCGGGTGACACTAAAGCCAGTCCAGGGCTACATGGGTCACTATTTCCAACAGACTGGTTTGAAAGACTCAGAACAGAACCAACTGCCAGCAGACCGAGAGTTGAACCAAATAGACATGTCAGACCAGCTAATTTTCAAAAATGGATCAGAAAATACAATGGATCTAGGGATCCATATGACCACTTAGCGAGCTTTAAGCAAATGCTAAGAGCAGAACGCATATTTGATTTCCATACTCAATTTGAGGGGTTTGGAATCACATTAGAAGTAAAAGCACTAACATGGTTCCAAAACAATCCACCAAGGTCAATCATGGAATTAAATACATTAGCTCAAGGATTTGTAGCTGCATGTTCCAAAATGGGGATCAAACACAATACGGTAGCTCAAATCTATAACTTCAAACAGAAACAAGGTGAGTCTGTTAGGGATTGTGCAACTAGAATAAAGCAATACATTGCAAGATGCCCAGAGATAGAGATACCTGCAGAAGAAAGGTTAATATCATTGTTTTAAGAGGGACTACTAAACAAAGAGCTTCATGCTATCTTGTATGGCAAGAAGCATATGACCCTAGAAGAGTGTCTGTCAGATGCTATTGACTTAGGAGACAATTGTGATATTTGCAATGAAGAAGGCGTCCCTAAGGATAACCAAAGCAAGAAAATAGCATCCACCAAACCAACACAAGTGGAAACGGCTACTGCAACACTGCTTACAACCATAGAAGACATGCTCAAAAGGATGAATGACATGATGAATAACATGCAAAAATCACCTATTAGGGGACCAGGGCAAGGGATACCTCAACAGGGACAACCAATTAGGCCATAGAAATGGTGTGCAATCAAGGATAAATGGACCAACCATGATGGGAATATTCAATACGTGCCTATGAGGCCACAGGGACAACCCATGTACAGATATCAACCTAATATGGCCCCAACTCAAAGATCACCGATGAGTATAGAAAGACCTCAACCCGTGTTGGGTCAACAACCTCCATATCCTGGACATAATGTAGTACTTGTAAAGTACATGCATTCAGAGGGAGTCATAGATGAACAAGCACTAGTGTCTATTACACCCTATGCTGAGCCTAGTCCATCTACAGTAATGGTAGAAGGAGATTGGTATAATTCACATCCCCCACCAATGGAAGAACTTGTGACTTATACTACACCAGAGCTTGCACCGATGTGGCTAATCTACCTCCAATGGTAAGACCCATGATTAAGCCAAGAACTGGAAAGTGTCATAACTGTGGTGCAAATGATCATTGGAAAAATGAATGCCTAGAGCCTGACAAGAACCTAAAGCCAACTGAAGCTTATTGCATACAATGTTGCAAAAAGGGAGGACACTTCCTGAAGATTGTCCAAAAAATCCCTTAAACAAGGGAAAAACAATAGTGAACGTAGTTTAAGTGATACCTAGTAGCTCCTCTAGGAGTTAAATGATTGTTCCAATCAAGGTAACCACCAGAGCCCAGGCTAAGAAAAAGAAACATAACTCCTCTGATGACTCGAAGAATACTAAAATTTCCTCTCAAAAGACCAAAAGAAGCAGAAGCAAAAGGTATGAGATAAGAAAACAAAAACAAAGGGCTGAAATCAAGGAGAAAGCAAAGAAACTATTCCAGGAAAAAGTGGAAGAAACTGGAAGTGAAGTCAAGGAAACCACTGTGAAATCTGGAGGATCAATTTTGGTAGACAAAATTTTTGAGCCAATCAATGGAGCCTTGAAAGCTTACCAAGCGGGACTTAAAGCAGGCCAAAACATGGAAAACAAATGGAAAAACTATCCTTCTCCAGATATGGAAGTAGCTAAGCTTGAAGCTTATCAAAATTTGGTAAGAATCACTCAAGAGATGCTGGAAAAACAAAAACCCAAGCTCAAGAGTATGGCAAAACCTGAGGATCTTGAGGTAGGAATCAATAAAGGAAAACCCAAAGTGGTGGTAGAACCCACCTTGAAACAAAAGAACCAGAACTCATAATGCCTAACAATGAAGATGCCTTAGACGATATTCCATTCGAAGAAGAAGATTGGCCCGGACACTTATGGGAAAACATTAGAGAGATAAATGATGGGAGCCTAACTCTGAAGTCAGCTCCTATAGAGGAAGTTTGGTTAGACAATCTAACTCCTGATATGGACATGGATGTACAATCCTTGTATGGGGATTGCGGTTCTGAAGCTTCAAGAATGTCTAAACCATTGTCTTTGAAAACATTACCCTCTTACTTAGGAGATAAAAAAAATGAACCCATAGTGTGTAAAACCACTAAGATAAAGCCTAGAGCAGAACAGACCCTAGAGGTAGACAACATCCATTCAATCATGTCTACACCCATTCAATGAACTCTTACTTTAGGAGAACTGTTAAAATTAGGCCATATTTATGGAATGATCTACATAAAACTCTAGAGAAGGTGGGGATAACATGGTTAATCGCAAAGAATTTGGGAAAATTGAAACATGGGGATAACAAAGAGATTCGATCTGTTCCAATGAACAAAGTTGGAGAATACTACGAAGGGGAAGAAGGAAACACAACCCCTAGAGTGAGATATAATGATATAGAAACCATGGCAATACTGGATAGTGGGGTAGGCATAGCCATAGCCACGAAAGCAATATGGGAATCATGGGGACAACCAGCCATTAGAAAAACTCAAATGAAATTGCAATTGGCTGATGGACACATTGAAAGACCCTTATGACTACTTGAAAAAGTGATAGTTAATTCCTATGGGATTGATTATCAACACACTTTTGCTATAGTGGACTTTGGAAAGAAACTCAATGACAAAATCATCTTGGGAAGACCTTTCATGCGACAAGTACAACTTATCCAGGATTGGGGAAATAATTATTTGTACTTGAAGCAAGTGGGATCAATAACAAGGGTTAATCTAAAAGATCACACTTATAGAGACATCATGAAAATGCCCATACAAGAATTTGAAGGAGATATTTACAAAACTGAAATGGAAACCACTGAGGAGGAAGGTAACGATGTAATGAGTATTCCATCCCATTACAATAAATATACTCTCCAAGATCAGAAAATCATAGTCGAACAACCTGTCAGGGAACTACAAAAACAGGGTGAGTCCTATGAAGGACCTGAAAACGCAAAAAAGATAGATCTAGCCGAACCAGGAGAAAAGCCTAGACTGCCTACATTGCAAATGACCTGATGGAAGAAGAAGAAGAGCTTTTGTTAAGCTTACTAAAAGAATACAAAGATATCTTTGCTTGGTCTTATAAGGATCTCAAGGGTGTTGATCCAAAAATATGTCAACATACCATACCAATGAGAGATGATGCGAAACCAAGCAGACAAAGGCCATATACTTATAATGAAACATTTGCCAGGAACTTAATCAAACAAGAAATTGAAAAGCTAAAGGAAGCCAAATTCATTTATGAAATTGAACACACAGATTTTGTGTCTTTAATTGTGGTAGTACCTAAGAAAAATGAAAAATTACGGGTGTGCATCAATCTCAAGAAAGTGAATGCAGCTACCATTAGAGACAACTTTCCTCTTCCAATCACTGAGCATGTTTTAGAACCAGTTGCAGGAAAAGAAGCTTATAAATTTTTAGATGGATTTTCGGGATACAATCAACTTTTGGTTGACCCCAAAGATCAATATAAAACTGCCTTTGCAATTGAATGGGGTATTTTTGCCTATTGGGTCATGCCTTTGGGCTAACTAATGCTCCTGCCACCTTCCGAAGGTTGATGAGCCATGATTTTAAAGAATATCTTCGGAATTTCTTGGAAGTATATATGGATGATCTAAGTGTACATTCATCAATCCGGGATGATCATTGTGAACACCTCAAAAAGGTATTAAAAAATGTAGACTTTATAGGATTTGCTTAAATCCTAAAAAGTGCACATTTATGGGTAGACAAGGAAAAATTCTTGGACATGTAGTGTCTAAGAATGGCATAGCTATTGATATGGATAAAATTCATGTTATTGCTGATTTGCCTAGACCGACAACAATCAAGGGGGTTCAAGCCTTCATGGGACATTGTGGATATTATAGATGATTCATTTATATGTACACTATAATTGCAAAACCCATGTATAGCTTGATTACACACTTTGAATGGATTGATGAGTGTGAAGAATCCTTCATGAAGCTTAAGCAAGCTCTCACTTCAGCTACAATATTGAAAGCACCAGATTGGAATAAGATATTCCACATACATGTAGATGCTTTCAATTTTGCCGTTGGGTGTAAACTAGCTCAACCAAAAGACGGGAAAATTGATTTTCCTATTTCTTATGCTAGTAGACAATTGAATATGGTAGAGAAAAACTATACAACCATAAAAAAGTGAAGGATTAGGGATGATCTATGCCATGAAAAAGTATATATATTATCTATTAGCAAACAAATTTGTGTTCTTTGTGGACCACCAAGCCTTATTGTACTTGGTCAACAAGCCATGCAACACAGGAAGAATAGTGAGATGGTTCATCATTCTTTTGGAATTTGATTTCTCTGTAGTTGTGAAAAAGGGCACCCCTCATCAAAGAGCAGATTATTTGTCAAGGATTGTTTCAAGAGAACCACCTAAGGGATATGTTCAAAGGATATGATGCATGTCAACAAGCAGATGACAAAAGAATATGTTCAAAGGTGTGATGCATGTTAACGAGCTAAAATGCCAACCCGTGTAGATAGCATGCCCTTAAGACCAATGATGGGGGCTAGAGCTTTTGCAAAATGGGGTATAGACTTTGTTGGGCCAATACAGCCACCTGCTTATAGAACCCAAGCTCAATATATCATTGTAGCTACGGACTATTTGACCAAGTGGGCCAAGGCTAAAGCAACGCAAAGGAATGATGCCAGAACCGCAGCCGCATTCTTATATGAGAATGTGTTCACAAGATATGGACTGCCAATAGAAATTGTCAGTGATAGGGGAACTCATTTCCTCAATGAGGTAATTGAGTATTTGCTTAATAAATTTATGGTCATCCATAACAAATCAGCTCCCTACAAGCAAATGAACAAGCTGAGCATATGAATAAGATTCTTAGCTCGGTATTCACTAAAGTTGTTAGTTTAGGACGGACACATTTGGAAATGAATCTCCATGCTGCTCTATGGGCTTATAGAGTTGCATTCAAACAGCTTTAAATGCTACACCCTTTAACCTTGTTTATGGTCTTGATGCCATACTGCCAATAGAATTTCTATTGTCGACACTAAGGGTAGCTAAGGATCTTGAGTGGACTGGACATGAATTTTCAAAGAGACTTGAAGATTAGAAAAGCTTGATGAGCAAAGGATAACTGCTGTAGCTCACATCTATGCACAAAAGCGGAAACAAAAACAGTTTTTTGATTCCCATTTAATAACAAAAATCTTCAAAAAAGGGGACGTAGTTTTA
Organism: Adiantum capillus-veneris; assembly: GCF_014529385.1. Taxonomy (NCBI): domain Eukaryota; kingdom Viridiplantae; phylum Streptophyta; class Polypodiopsida; order Polypodiales; family Pteridaceae; genus Adiantum; species Adiantum capillus-veneris. The sequence goes on along the minus strand of NC_140933.1, from coordinate 128,241,599 downwards.
GTCTATTCCCTTAAGCAACACATTCCTAAGTTTAAGAAAAAGGGAAACGGATCATTTATCATTGAAGATGTATCTCCAAGTGGAGCAGTTAAGTTGTCCACTCTAGATGGTGAACCAATGGCTAATTGGATTAGTGGATGCTGTTTAAATAAGTACAATTTGCTGGTGACCAATGAATTGCTAGAAAAGATGCATGCAACAAAGCAAAAAAAGATAAAAAGACAGCGGGTTATTAATGAATCTCCAAAGGAATCTCGGCTTCAAGTACTCAAAAGGAAAGCTGCTCTCAAAAATCAACAAATACCTATTCCCATCAACACTCTGGAACTAGATGAACGACTATGGGAATTATGGAAAGATGCAGTGTCAACGGATGATGAATGGTTAGATGGAATGGAACTTCGCATCAAAGTTTAGCTGAACAAACATAGCACAAATGCATTGGTCGATACAGATGCTTAAGTAAATGCAGTTAGTTATTTCACGTACAAGAAAGAAACGAGTTAGTCTTTGACAGGAATCTCAACTATTAAAGGATGCAATAAGAACCCAACACCGACATTGGGAGTAGTCAACTTAAATGTGATACTACATGGATGTTCATGCCCTCATCAGTTTGTATGCTTACCAGATAAACACATGAATGAGATAATGATTCTTGGAATCTCATGGATGCGAACGTACAAGGCAGTACCAAATTGGGATACCAACCAGCTCAAGCTATCACCTAAAGGCGGACAACTCATTGTTCCAATTGCACCAAGCAAAGAGGAATGGAAGGGAGGTTACCAGCAGAGCAAATCACGAAGCAATCAATATTCTCCATCCTATCGACAAGCAAACGCTACAAGTAGCATGCAAGAAGTCATGCAAATTTGGGTACCAAAAGCACAGCTTAAGGATAAGCCGATTCAAATCTGGGTGCCCAAAACATCACCTACTATACCAAAGATGGTTCCAAGGTTCAAAACACAAAGAGGAGCATCTTCGAGCAGGGAACCTAACACGAAATGGATTTGGAAGAAAAAGGAGCACTTATCTTCTTCGTAAATTGTAAAACCGATGAAGCAATGGAGAGTTAAGTCTCAAAAGACTCAACCATAACATTTTGACCAAGACAAACCAAGATATCATCGGTGGGTAAAAGCTCGACAACCATCATTATTGATATCGACAGCTCAAGAAATCAGCGTGCTAAATCATCTTGACGATACAATAAAGCAAAGAGCACACAAGCTACAAGATTTGCTCTTTGGAAGGCAGCAAAAGAAAACCTCGACATTAGAAGCCCTTGAGTTAATTACTCAAGACCCAACTCTTGCACAACATAATGGTTTGAATTGCATTGATCTTCAAAGCATGGTAGAGCCAAGCAAGGCTATGCATAGACATGAGTGTTCAACCCATGCACACAGTCGTCCCGGAGTACGCAATGGAAGGGAACTACGTAATTAGGGGCAATGTTTGAAGAGGGAGGAAAAAGTTTGATATTAACGTATGATTTTTTACAAAATTACCTAATAATGCCCTTAAAAATCATAAATAGGGAAAATTGAACTAATAACATCTCCCCGATGAGTGTAAATAGTGTATAAACTATGAGAAAATCATCAAATAACGATCTTTTTGGGTTATTTTTCATCATTTTTCTTGATATTGAGACTTAAAAATAGAGAAATCCAACAGAAAAAAATAAAGCTATGCTTTTCAATGGATTTTCTTAATTATTGGATTTTCACTTTGCTTTTTTAGCGCATTTTGTTATTTTCTTTATTTTTTTCAATAAACATGTCAAAAATTAATAATATATAGCAAATGAACTCAGATGGAAAAACTAAAGATACGCTGATGATAAAAAGGACAAGGTGGACAGGCACAAAAAATTTCAATCAAATTGATAGATGAAAACGGGAAGCCTAAATTAGGCGACCAAGGCCTACTTTTGCAAATTCTTGCAGAATGAGCTACAAGAATCCGATTGAGGAAATTCTTGAGTCAAACATAGATTTCACGGCCTAGTAGGACTAACGGAGGAATTTGGGGAAAAATGGTTCGGGAAGTCCAAGTGATGTCCACATCTCGACTTCAACGGTCGATGCACACACACTCATGTTAGCAAGTTTTCATGTCAATGAGTCATCTCTAGAGAACGCATCTAGTAGGTTCACTATCTCTCCCTCTGTCTCTCTATCACCATGATGTGCCACCTCGCCGGAAATAAGGTTTCTGTAAATATGGCAAGAGAATAATTCTCCCTCACACCCCCGAGGGTTTTCATCACCTGTCTATTCTCTCTCTCTCTCTCTCTCTCTCTCTCTCTGTATGTGTGTGTGTGTGTGTGTGTGTGTGTGTGTGTGTGTAGAATTCATGATATTTCAAATCACTGTTGTCTATGTCCTAGCCGCTCAAAGCTAGGTGGTGCCCCCTGTTCGCTTTACCGTGACCGGCTTGAGGCGTGCATCGGCTCCCGACGTTTTAGAGGCCGTCGGGGTCCGTGTCGCGCTTTGCTCCCGTCATTTGGTGCCCCCTCTGAGGAGGGATTCTCTGAAACCTTTAGTTTACAATGCTGAAAGTAACGCACATCATCAATCATGGACAAATGGATGAAGGAAATCTCTAACTGGAGGACGGAAGAGGAGGAGACTAAGGAGGCACTAGCCGCCTTCATTGAAGTACTTTTGCCAGGCTGTAGTGTCGTCACTATTCAAGAGGTAAGCTCCCCCTGTTGTGTTGCTCGTTCTAACCACAAATTGAGAGCATCAAGTGGGAGGTCTATGAAGTGCTATCACTGCTGTCAACCAAAACACACTGTCAATGAGTGCCAGCAACGAAGGCAGCGAAGGGGTTGAAATTGTCTACATCGACATTCACCGTGAGGAAGTCATCCACATCAAAGGAGGAAAGAAAACGGTAAGGCCTCTCTTTCCTAAGGAAACTGCAATCAGAGGTATAACCTCTACTCCACAATGGCCTAAAGGGGCTGCTCGAGCCAAAGGTAAGGAAAGGCTAAGCCAGTCTGGAAACACGACCCCAAAGGAAGAAGCGTCTGGCCAAGCAAGTGCTTCAAGTTCGGAAAGCTGGGTCGTACCCAGTTTGCCAAAGAGAAGGTCATCCGAAGCTAAGCGGCGGAAGGTCGCCTACTGATTTGCACGACGCATGCGAGTAATGCCAGTCCATTTTGACAATCCTGAAGTAGAAGTGGTAAGAAGGTGCCCATGCCCTAAGGAAGAGTGGTTAGGCTATTGCTCTCGCTGTTTTGGAAGACGGGTAGAGGGTCTTCCTCCTCTCCCCGTATAGCTCATCCTGAAGAAGCTCTCCACCACGGTTGAGACCCAGCGGGCTGGAGACGAATTACAGCAGAATGGAGTGGAATTCATGCAACACGCCGACTACGATAATTATATGTAGTTGCTGCTAGCCAAAAGGCTGGGAGTAGTCAAACGCGTCGCCATCACCCCGTACGTGTTGAGCGACAAAGAAAAGGTAGAGCCCATGAAAGGCGACGACCTCCTGTGGATGTGCCGACTCATCAACACCGGCATGGTAAGAGTATAAGTAAGTGCTCCACCCTTCGTGCATGATGGAAAACGGGCCAACAATATTCCCGTTTAGATTTCTGCAGCATATGCATGTGAATATTTATGTAGATAGAAAGATCTTCTACCAAACAGAAGATTGTGTATTTATTCGGTGCTGCAGTGCCAGGAGAAATCCTTAGCTCTTCAAACCCTATCATTCTCCCCATATTGGATTACCACCACTCCTTCAATGTTTCCATCTTTATCTTGTTTTAATCTATCCACCCAAACACCGTTGAGAGCTATGGTCTTAATACTGGAGTCCTACTGGGCTTGCCTACGGCTTAACCACTATTGAGCTATTCGAATCTTGATAGGAGTCGGTGCTGTTTTGGTGCTGAACAACCCTCTCTTCTATTCCTTGCAATTAATGGTATTCAAGCCACAGGTACAACAGCTTGAGTGCTTTTTTTAAAGGGGTAAAGAGGAGTAGCAACTAGGGCTTGAAGTGCCCAAGTACACTTAAACATTTTACACCTAAAAGTTGTTAGAATTGTTGACAATAATAAAGAGAGTGAAATTAATGTTTGATTTTGCTAATGAGTAGGCTACTAATGATGTCCCTATGCTTGTTAACTACCTTGTTTCTAGGCTTCAACAAGCCATGGAAAATCCATCTCTCCGCTATTGTCATTAATATAATATAAAAAAGAAAAAAAAGGGTTTGTAATTTCTTGAGTCAATACCATGGCAAGTGCTTCCTTCCCCACGTTTAGTGGAAAGAAGGGAGAAGACCTCACCACCAACTTTCTGGATGATTTCGACATCGCTTGTGTGGTTTCCAACAAGGATGACGACGCCTCACGGCTTCGGATTTTTCCTCTACTGTTGAAGGTAGAGGCCAAATCTTGGTACAATGCTTTGCCCCAAGCTACCAAAAATGCATGGGATGTGTTACGTGCTGCCTTTGTGAAGAGGTTTGGTGGAGGCACAACCTCGGAGAAGCTATGACAGCTACTGACGAAATTGAAGCAGGGAAGTCTGCTAGAGTATGCCACCTACGAGTCCAAGTTTGTGAATTTGTGGGAGAGATGGGTTGCCTCACTGGAGGAAGGCGAAGGAGCACCTAGTTTCCTAAAGAAGGACCATTTCATTGCTGGCCTGTGGTCACCGCTTAAGGAGAAGGTGAAGGGAAGGTTTCCTGCAACATATGAGTTGGTAGTAGAAGTAGCCCGCCTTAAAGAAAAGAAGCTGCACATGCAAGCAAGAGTCAATGAGTCAGAGGAATCAAGCTCAGTCCGACTAACCCCAGTGACTGCAACAGCTATTCATAGAGCCCAACTACAAGAGGCATAAGAAGAGCAGCAAGACCTGCTGAGTTGCATCACTACCCAACTCGAGAGTTTATTCGTACATCTGGTACAACAAGGGTATGCACCTGTCAAAAATTCAGAACAAGGAAAAGGACAACGAAGGCAAAACTAACAATACCACTGCTATCATTGCAGGGAAGACGGACATGGTATGTACTACTGCCCACATCTAAGGAGGCAGAATTTCAATAGAGGAGGGAGACAGATTAGATCTCTCCGCCAAGGGCAAGACCACCACCACCAAGGCAACCAGGGATGATTTCACCGATCCAGATCCTTCGACCACTTGTACAACAACAACCACCACCGCAACCTCTTATTCCACCACTACCCCCACCACCTGTTGTAAACCAAGCGTGAGTGTTATTAGCTTGGAAGCTAAAGGGAAGGAAAAGGTAGAAGAACCAGTTCCAGAGAAGCACGAAGGGAAAGCAAAAATAGAAGAAGTGGATGCCATGGGAGTAAAGCCTGCCAGGCACGAAGAAGCCTCTCAAAAAGAAGAGAAAATGAAAGGGAAAGATGAGTCTAGAAAGCAAGCAGCTAAACCGCGACGGAAGATAGACATCGTGGATTTCTCACTAGGTGAGTATGCTAAACCCTATGACTTAGTTCAAAATGTGTTGATGCAGGGTCCGAAGATAACTTGGCCCCAATTACTCCACCTTGCACCAAGGATCAGGAGGCAATGGACAAAGATGGTGAGTACCAGGAAATCAAGACCAAGGATAGCTGGGGCTATCTCTGGGAGGGATCTCGATGACATCCTACCAACTATGGATGCCCACATCAAGGGGCAACAAATTTCAAACGTCTACATAGATGGTGGCGCGTAAATATGCGTCATGAGTGAAAAAATGATGCACCATCTAGGCCTAGAGGTGAGTAGGCCGGCACCCTGCCGAGCCAAAATGGCAAACAACGTAAGAGTGAAATGCGTAGGCATTGTGAATGCGGTCAAAGTAAAGGAATTCAATACAGAAGTGGAGGTAGACATCTTTGTCATGCCACACAAAGGGGAGGGCTACCCTATCATTCTTGGGAGACCCTGGCTCATGGCTATGGAAGCTAAGCAAGAATAGAGCACCCAAATGATTCAGATGAAGGACGCTAAAGGCAAGTCCATATTCTACGACATGAGGACTGGGAAGCAGCGCAACATGATCTTGTAGGCTTAAGAAGATGAGTCCACCAGAGACTATTCGTCTACCTCAGGAGAAGAGACAACAACAACTGATGAGAGTGACAGTAGCATCAAAGTGATGGGGTCATCCTTAAGGACCCAAAAAGATTGACACAATCTGAAGCACCCCTGACAAACCGAGAGGAACCATCAGGTACGCAATCCTTAGAGGATGCAATTAAGTTACATCGGATGCTCTCAAATGAGTTAATCGATGAAGAGAGGAAGGAATATGTCTCCATGCTAGGTAACTTCATTACATTGTTCATTGATGGTTATGATAAGATCACATGAATCACAGTAGTACAACACCACATAAAACTCAAGGAAGGAAGTAAACCCGCACTGCAGAAGCTCAGAAGACTTGGGGTAATCCAACAAGAGGCACGACTCAAAGAAGTGAGGAATTTGCTACAGGCAAGTTTCATCTACCCCGTAGAAGACTCAGAATGGGTCTCCCCAGTAGTAGTCACACCAAAGAAGAATGGCAAGTGGAGAGTCTATGTGGACTATAAACCTCTCAACGCAGCCACAAAGAGGGATCACTTTCCCCTCCCATTCCAAGATGAAATTCTCAATGAAGTGGCGGGTCATGAGCGCTACACAGTATGTGATGGCTACTCAGATACTTTCAGATTAGCATTGCGGAAGAAGATTAGAAAAAGATGACTTTCATAACACCTTGGGGATGTTTTGCTTACAGAGTGATGCCTTTTGGCCTCACCAACACTCTGGCCACATTTCAACACTATGTGACCTTTGTTTTCCAGCCATAAGAACGTCAATATGGGATTTCATAGATGATTTTTGCATCTATAGTTCACGCTCCCTGCATTTGAGTAAAGTCTATGATGGCATGACCAGGCTGCAAACCTTGGGTGGCTAGCTCAACGTGGATAAGTGTCACATTGGTGAAAGCAAAGTCACTCTCCTTGGCCATTTAATTTCAACAAAAGGGATTGAGGCTGACCCTAACAAGATCCAAGCTTTGGTATCTTTGTCATCACCCACCACAGCTAAGCAGTTGGTTTCTTTCCTTCAGAAAGTGAGATACTTAAGCAGGTTCATTCACTTGCTATCTCAAGTGGTTCTCCCTCTACAACAAGTCACCCACAGGAATGTCTTCTCATGGAGTGAAGAAAATGAGCAGCAATTTACCGAGGTGAAGCAAATCTTAGCTACGCTTCCCACCATTTCACCCCCCAAGTGGGACGAGCCATTTTATGTGAACCCCAGTGTAGGAAGTGATACACTCGGAGCCGTACTAATGCAAAAGGAACCCCAAACTTCTTTCATGCGTCCTATTTACTTCTCTAGTCATGTCATGACCCCATCAAACAAGGGATTCACCGTAGTAGAACACATGGTTCTCGCACTAGTGTTTACTACCACAAAGTTTCGCTCCTATCTTCTGTCTAGACTCTTTGTAATTTTGACAATGGAGGAGGTCTTCCTGTATGTAATGCGACACATGGATGTCTCATCTAGGATCTCTAAATGGCTAGTTAGGTTACGAGAGTTTGACTACACCATGCAAGTAGAAAACTCCACCATGGCTAGTTTAGCGGGTATTCTTACTCAGCGCCACTATGAGAAGAAGCTGAAGGTCAACACGGAAGCAAAAGAAGAGACACCAATGGTAGAAAGTCCTAAGTTAGAAAGAGCTCACTCTCTTTTCTTTGACGGAGCATACAAGAGAATAGTGGACCAGTCTGCAGCAGTTGGCATAGTCATTTTCAATGAGCAACAAGAAAGAGTATTCTCCATTGGACAACTATTACACTCCCACTCCAACAACGAAGCAGAGTATGCAGCTTTAATCCTTGGGTTAGAACAATGTATTTCACAAGGAATTCAACGCCTAAATGTGTTGGCGATGCTTTGCTTTTGATAAAGCAGATAAACGGAACTTGGGTTTATAAAAATCAAGTTTTACTTGGTCAACTATGCCAAAGAATTAGAGGTAGGGCTAGAAGCATGAATGCCTCTAGCTAGATGGGAGGGCTAATGACGACCGGTTTTCAAAACCGCGACCGCGAGAACCATACCCTAAGAAGGGGAGAGCATATTACCAAAGAAAAAAAAAAAGAAAGGGAAAAGTTCTTTACCATTCACCACCCTTTAGGCTTAACCACTAGCGGGGCGCCACCAATTTGGTCACACCTCTCCATTATCGCCAGAAGACAGAGCCTCTCTCTCCTCTACTGCTTGGCTCCGCCAATTCTCTCTCTCTCTCACTTGCTCTGTCGCTGCATCACCTGGCCCAGTGGGCGCATGAGACGGGATACCTTTGTCACACCCTCTGGCGGGCCGCCCTCTATTTCAAAATATTCTCTCTCTCTCTCTCTCTCTCTCTCTCTCTCTCTTTTTGCTCGTCCATATTCTAGCTATGGCAGGCCGCCATACTATACCCCATCTCCCCTCTTGTCCACATCCCTTCGGCCTCACTCTCCATACCCCCCCCTATTTTCTTCCCAGCCCTGGCGGACCACCAGCCTAACACCCCCCCCTTATCTGCCCCTCTCTCTCTCTCTCTCTCTCTCTCTCTCTCTCTCTCTCTCTCTCTCTCTCTCTCTCTCTCTCTCTCTCTCTCTCTCTCTCTCTCTCTCTCTCTCTCTCTCTCTCTCGGGAGAGCGGTCCCGCAAGCAATAGGAGAGAATCCACTTAATCTCTCTCTCTCTCTCTCTCTCTCTCTCTCTCTCTCTCTCTCTCTCTCTCTCTCTCTCTCTACAACCATAGCCCCCCCCCTTTCTTTTTCTCCTCATTGACTAATTCCCCCCCCCCCCCCCCCCCCCCCCCCCCCCCCCCCCCCCCCCGTCTCGCCCTCTGTCGGCTACAGGCTCATCCGGGCCACACACAACGCCCACACCCCCCCCCGCGTGCCCTCGATACAGCCCCACACACACACACACACACTATCCCCCTTCTCACCCTCCCTCGCCACTTCAACCCACCCTCTGTCTCGGTCGCGCTGTGTCACCCTCAGCCCGCAGGCAGCCCGCCATTCGCTCTCGCTCTCTCTCTCTCTCTCTCTCTCTCTCTCTCTCTCTCTCTCTCTCTCTCTCTCTCTCTCTCTTTTCTCTTCGGCCTGTGCAGGCACCGCATCAGAGCTTGACTCCCTCTCTCTCTATCACATACACACACACCTCACCCTTACCCACTCACCCCCGGCACTTGCTGGCCCGTCCGATAAACTCTCTCTCTCTCTCTCTCTCTCTCTCTCTCTCTGTGTCGAGCTCCTGGAGCAGGCCCGTGCAGGCGCGTTGTGAATACACACACACACACGCACACACACACACACTCCACCCCCCCATTGCACTCACACACACACACACACACACACACACACACACACACACACACACACACACACACACACACACACACACCCCTCAACACACTCTCCCTCTCTGATTCACGCTCACGTCGCCAGTTCCCTGTAGCCGTAAACCACCGAAACATAAACATAAAAAAAAAGATTTATTTATTTATATATATGATACATATACCCCCCCGTTCACACGCACGCTAATATGCACATACATTTATATACACACACTCATGCACACACGCACCCGTGCATACATATATATACACACACTCACGCACACGCACCCATACACACACACACACACACACACACACACACACACACACACACACACACACACACACACACACACACACACACACACACACACACACACACACATGCACACACCAATAAAATACAAAAAAAAAACCGAAGGATTCAACGACATAGACTCCATCGACAAGAAGGAAGACGGCCTAAATCTCGCGACACCGACACCAAAACAAGCAAAGGCGCCGAAGGCATGCCCCCGCCGACCCCGAAAGTGATGAACGTGCCACATCGATGCACCAGCAAAGCTGCTATTCACCAGCATCACGTCCACAACGCCCTCTTCAGTAAAAACCGTTGGTTATCATCATTTTTTCCAGTTTCAACCAAACCTTGTAAAAAATCCCAAATTTGTAAATTCTCATCTCTCTAGGTGATGGTCACAAAGGCCCACCTAGAGGTTTTCCTTATAATATTTCCCAAGACAAAGCAAGGGTCAACCACCCAGGGCCCACCGCCTTGCTTTGTCTCCCATGATTAGATTACCCTAATCACATCAAGTTATCCTAATCTAGAGCAGCTAACACCTATAAAAAGGCACTGAGAGGTCACTATCGGGGGGGGGGGGGGGCGGGGGGGGGGGGGGGGGGGGAAGTTTATGAGAGGTCAGCACTTGGTTGTATTTTGGTGGGAGGAATTGGCAACACTTGCATCACAAGAGAGGGGACTTAGCATAGTGTTTTGCTTTGGGAATTGTATGATGTAAAGGAAGAGATGTCCACATCTCGACTCCAACGGTCGATGCACACACACTCATGTTAGCAAGTTTTCATGTCAGTGAGTCATCTCTAGAGAACGCACCAAGAAGGTTCACTGTCTCTCCTCTATCTCTCTATCACCATGATGTGCCACCTCGTCGGAAATAAGGTTGCTGTAAATATGGCAAGAGAATAATTCTCCCTCACACCCCCGAGGGTTTTTATCACCTGTCTATTCTCTCTCTCTCTCTCACACTCTCTCTCTCTCTCTCTCTCTCTCTCTCTCTCTCTCTCTCTCTCTCTCTCTCTCTCTCTCTCTCTCTCTCTCTCTGTAGAATTTGTGATATTTCAAATCACCGTTGTCTGCGTCCTAGCCGCTCAAAGCTAGGTGGTGCCCCCTGTTTGCTTTACCGTGACCGGCTTGAGGCGTTGGTGCAGCCAAAGTTGGTCCAAGCTAGGAGGTGGTCAATGCCATGCAGAGACAGCATGTGAGTGCAGTGCAAAAGGCTAGGGCAGGTACCAAAGATGTAGGCAGCCCGAGGATAGCGAAGGTGTATGTTCAAAGTGGTTTTTTAGGCCAAAGGTGTGCTGCAAAGAGCCAAGCAGGTTGGTGGCCTACTGTGCCCGAGATGTGGGTTTTATGTCCTATAATGTAGTGATTAGTGTGCTCTAGAAGCCAATCCAGACGGCTCGTCAAACGGAGCCCCGGTGTGCAAGATATTGGAGTTTAAAGGAAGGGTGTGTAGCAGATACCCGACGGACAGGGCAGCTAGGAACATGTGGCCCAGGCTAATGTCAGTGCATTTGTGTGTAGTGCTCGAGTTGTGGAGCATGCCTGTCTTCTCGGATTGCGAATCGGAGCTTTGGATAGCAAGATATGGTCAGGTGAAATGGTAGGGCATCCGATGCAAGCAAAAGAGGTTGTTTTGGTTTGAAAAATGAGGGGATTTTAGGGGTTTTTGGAGGCATTTCATGGGCAGCTGCCACGTGGCGCTCACAAAACCCACATGCGCAGGCGGAAATTTGGGCGGCCCGCGGCTCTGCGGGGCTTTTGGCGGCGGCAGTTGGCGAGTGTGGCGGCGGAGCGGTAGCGCGCGCCCGGAACGGAGGCGGAGTCCGGCAGTTGGACATGATGACGTGGTGCCCCAATGGCGGGGGGGTGGTCCCGCGGCCGAAATTTTAAAGAAGAAGGGAAGGGGCAATAGCGATGTCGCTATTGCCTCCCCCCCTCATGTAAGGAGAAAGTCCCATAGAGCAGAGCAAAGCGAGTGAGAGTGAGAGAATGTCTAAAAGAGCTCACCATCTGTCGGAAAGAGGCTAGACATGCTAAAAATGGGTGCTCCCCCTCTATAAAGAGGTCTTTTGATCATTTTTGGGGGCTTTTTGTCGCCTCGTGAGGCTTGGGAGCCACAGGGAAAAGAGCCAAGAGGGGTTTTTGTCTGCAGAGGGCCGAGAGGGTGCCTCTCCCTATGTATTTTGTGAAGCGGAGTGTGGCTACAATGTTTTTTTGAGCAAGGACTGAGTTCCCCCCATTGAAAACGGGCGTTTCTTGTCGTGCTATTTCCCTTCTCCCCCCTTCTCTCTCTCTCGAGAGCGAGAGAGAGAGAGAGAGAGAGAGAGAGAGAGAGAGAGAGAGAGAGAGAGAGAGAGAGAGAGAGAGAGAGAGAGAGAGAGAGAGAGAGAGAGAGAGAGAGAGTGGTATGTGTGCAAGGGTAGGCGATGATTGAAACCGTTTTGTGGGTGCGGGTTGATTGGTGGTCTATTTGAGTGCATGTACGCTGCGGTGCGTCAAGCTGTGTTTGATCGTGTGTGCGATAGTGTGAATTTTGTGAGGCGAAGGTGCTCACTAAGTGGATTGGGGTGCTGTGTGTGCCCTGAGCTATAGAGAGGCCCTTTTGTTTGTGCTGGGCGTGTTCCCCCATTCCCCCTCTCCATCTTCTGGTGCCCCCACTGAGGAGTATGCTGGTGCTCGTAGTTGATGTCGAAGCGATGATTTTTGTGATGCCAAAGGTGCGACCTTTGAAGAGCAGGTGCTGCTAGTGATGGCTTGGGTGGGATTTCCCATTTTCACTGGGGTTGAAGATGCGGAAACTTGGCTTCAAGACTACGGTTTGTTCGTGTTGGAAAGCGATTTATCGAGAGAAGATGGTGCGGTACAGGTGTTCCCACTCCTGGTTCGTGGTAAGGCAAAGCTATGGTTCGATAGCCTTGGTGATGAAGAAAAGGTAGATTGCGAAGCCCTGGAGGCGGCTTTTCGAAGCATATTTGTTGCGGATGCGCAGCTAGATGAAGTAAAGCGAAAGCTAAGCAGTTTGAAACAAATCTTGGAGGGTGATTTTCAAGCATTCGAGTGGGAGTTCGAAGCCCTTTGGGGAAAATTGATCAAGGTAACTGCTGCCGAAAATGCCAGTTTTTTGAAGTTGTGTAAGTTTATGGATTGCCTGCATGAGGAAGTGCGAGATAAGGTGGAAATAGATGGCTCCATGTCGTATGAGGAAGCGGTAGCTCTAGCGAGAGGGAGAACCAAGAAGATTTTGAAGAAACGAGAAGCTAAGCGGTGTTTACAAAGTGCTGTGATGCCAAAGCAGTGTGAGGTGGTGGTAGCCGAGTCACAGGTGGTGCAAAGCGAGGTACAGGTGCGAGAAGAACCAAGAGTTCTTTGGCTACAAAGAGACAGGGTGGTTCCTATGCCGAAGATGCCGGCTAGAGCGGTTCAAATGGTGGAGGAAGTGCAGGTGGTTCCAGAGTGGACAAAGAAAGTGCAACCAAGTTCAAGTGTAGCTGTTGAAGCTCCATTAAAGTGCGGTAAAGAGCAAGGAGTGCGGTTTGCAGACGAGGTTGAAGCGGTGAAGCTAGAGGAGATTCCGAAGCTTGAAACCGAAGAAGAGACTAGGTCGAGTGATAGCAGCTCTATAGACGCAGATACGGGTTGGGAGACCGAGTCATCCCAATCCAGGTATGATGAATTCGACCTCTTGCATGTGAGTAGAGAGGCAGTGAATATGTGCGAGGAGCAGCGTGAAGTGCAAGCCGAAGTCCTTAGTGGAGACCAAGCGGTGCAATTCAGCCCTACAGGTGGTGAAGAGCAGGTAAAGCTGGTGTGCAGTTCCATGCTAATGTCCATGATGATGAAGATAGCGGTGGAGTATGCCATAGTGGTGCAGCAGGTGCAAAGTTGTGCTAAAAGGTGTGAAGCAGTTGTACCTATGGAAGAGGATGAGGAGGAGGTGATAGAGAACGAGTTTCTCTCTTCCTTGGCAGAGCTTGAGGATGCAGTGGTAGAAAGCAGGTGGTTGAAACGGACAGGCAAGCGGTGCTTATCGACCTTGAAGGGCCAATTGACGAGGAGGAGCTCAACGATGCTGGAATTGAGTTCATGGCAGGTGATAAAGGCAAAGCGGAGTCAAAGTCAGAGGTGCTTCCTATGCAGTCAGTGCCTTCTATGACAGGTGATGAGGATTCCAAGGTGGTGTCCAAGCTTTGTAAGGAGGTCTGTAAGTGGTGGTTGAAGGGAATGCTAATCAAGGTAGCTGTGAAGTATGCTGTTAATCAGGTACAGGATCTACTAGATGAAGATCTAGCTTTACATGGATGGGAGCGTGGGTTCAATGTGTCAGGTATGTCGCGAGTATTGATTGAGCAGGATGGTGAGCACGAAGGTGCTCTATTTGGTGTTCTTGAAGGTGCTTTGTTGCGAGTGGGCAGTTTGTTAAGGAGTGCTTGGAGTGGTAGAAGCATGTGGATGGCAATTTGGTTATGCAGTTGGGTGTGTGCCTTGGTGTGGCACTATGCAAGGCTGTTGCAGGTGGGTGAAAGAGACCAATGCAAAGTGTTCGACACAGGAGGGTGATTATAGGTAAAGCAGGGGGTTGGGCAACCTGCATGAGCAAAGACAGCGGGTAGCAGGTGTTAGTGGTGTACATATGTTACATGGTTTTGTAATGTACAGAGAGTATGTTTTTGGTGTGCAGTTTCTTAGTGCAATAAGGCCATGTGTGGTTGAACATAAATGTTCAACGAGGGGGTGTGCAATGATGGTGCAGCCAAAGTTGGTCCAAGCTAGGAGGTGGTCAATGCCAGGCAGAGACAACATGTGATTGCAGTGCAAAAGGCTAGGGCAAGTACCAAAGACGTAGGCAGCCCGAGGATAGTTGAGGTGTAATATGTTCAAAGTGGTTTTTTAGGCCAAAGGTGTGCTACAAAGAGCCAAGCAGGTTGGTGGCCTACTATGCCCAAGATATGGGTTTTATGTCCTATAATGTAGTGATCACTGTGCTCTAGAAGCTAGTCCAGACGGCTCGTCAAACGGAGCCCCGGTGTGCAAGATATTGCAACTTAAAGGAAGGGTGTGTAGCAGATCCCCGACGGACAGGGCAGCTGGGAACAGGTGGCCTGGGCTAATGTCAGTGCATTTGTGTGTAGTGCTCGAGTTGTGGAGCATGCCTGTCTTCTCGGATTGCGAATCGGAGCTCTGGATAGCAAGATATGGTCAGGTGAAGATTTTTCGGGGGCTAGGTCTGAGCCCACTTGACCACATTGGAGGATGTGCCATTTGGCAGTTTTTGAGCCTCGCCAAAGTTCTCGGTGATAGCATGTACCATGTTGAGCTAGTCAGAATTGACTGCACGTCAATCAGATGCTTGGTCAACCAGATACGAGGAGATGAAATTGGGAGCATTGGGTGGTTGAGTGCATGCAGATGCATTTTTGGTTTTTTGGCGGCCTCGAACGACGGACTCAGAAAAGTCAAAAGGGTTACCAGGTTTGCATCGCACTGGCCCGATATAGTGAAGGTCCGGCATGGCTTCGCGACACGACCATCGAGTAAAAGAGCCGGGAATGGTAGGGCATCCGATGCAAGCAAAAGAGGTTTTTTTGGTTTGAAAAATGAGGGGTTTTAGGGGTTTTTGGAGGCATTTCACGGGCATCTGCCACGTGGCGCTCACAAAACCCACATGTGCAGGCGAAAATTTGGGCGGCCCGTGGCTCTGCGGGGCTTTTGGCGGCGGAGCGGTAGCGCGCGCCCGGAACGGAGGCGGAGTCCGGCAGTTGGACATGATGACATGGTGCCCCAGTGACAGGGGTGGTCCCACGACCGAAATTTTAAAGAAGAAGGGAAGGGGCAATAGCGACATCGCTATTGCCTCCCCCCCTCATGCAAGGAGAAAGTCCCACATAGCAGAGCAAAGCGAGTGGGAGTGAGAGAATGTCTAAAAGAGCTCGCCATGTGTCGGAAAGAGGCCAGACATGCTAAAAATGGGTGCTCCCCCTCTATAAAGTGGTCTTTTGATCATTTTTGGGGGCTTTTTGTCGCCTCGTGAGGCTTGGGAGCCACAGGGAAAAGAGCCAAGAGGGGTTTTTGTCTGCAGAGCGCCGAGAGGGCGCCTCCCCCTATGTATTTTGTGAAGCCGAGTGTGGCTATAGTGTTTTTTTGAGCAAGGAGTGAGTTCCCCCCATTGAAAACGGGCGTTTCTTGTCGTGCTATTTCCCTTCCCCCCCCTTCTCCTGCTCTGTTCTGTTGCATGTGATGCCGGGTGTGTGATGGCATGTGTGCCCCCTTGATGAGTGTGTGTGCAAAGAGAGAGAGAGAGAGAGAGAGAGAGAGAGAGAGAGAGGTATGTGTGCAAGGGTAGGCGATGATTGCAGCCGTTTTGTGGGTGCGGGTTGAGTGGTGGTCTATTTGAGTGCGTGTACGCTACGGTGCGTCAAGCTGTGTTTGATCGTGTGTGCGATAGTGTGAATTCTGTGAGTCGAAGGTGCTCACTAAGTGGATTGGGGTGCTGTGTGTGCCCTGAGCTATAGAGAGGCCCTTTTGTTTGTGCTGGGCATGTTCCCCCATTCCACCTCTCCAGCGTGCATCGGCTCCCAACGTTTTAGAGGCCGTCGGGGCCTATGTCGCTCTTTGCTCCCGTTAGAAGCAAAGGATCCCACAAACTTTCTTGAATGCATGTATGCTAAGGCAGAAGCCATCAAATTAAAAGAAGCTCAAGAAGCTGAGAGAAAAGAAAAAGAAGATACAACAGAGCAACAAAGATAGGCGAAGGCTACGGAACAAAGTGAGACATAACACGAACAAGAAGAAATGTCCCCAAAGCCTACCTCACCCGCTATGGAACAGGTAGACCATCCAATGCCAAGCCCTCCCCTTCACCAACAATTAGACCCAATGAGGAGGAGGAAGCCAAAGAAAAGGAGCCCGAACCGCAGGAAGCAACAAGTTTTGAGCAGCCCAAAGCAACAAAAACAGAGACGGACCCTTCTACGACCACCCAACAAGAAACAATAGAGGTATCCACAAAGCCCACACAAGTGAACACCAAACATGTAAGACAAATTTCACATTAAATCTTCTAAATTATACTAGGGCTATCCATGTCAAATCTTCTTCAAAACGTTTTTAATCTTAATTGAAATTTAAATTAGGTTTATTGAGTTATAATCCCTTAGTTCCTAATTCCTTTTAATTTTTCCTCAAACAAGACCTTACAAAATACAACAAGTCTCTTGGGAGTTTAAGGTTTTGTCTTGACGTGAGTTTCAAGTTAACCCTCTCTTGGGCGAATCCCATTTGTTTTTCTTGAATCTTTTGCCATCCATGGGGCATCCCCATGGAATCAATGGGAGTAATATATATTCAAGAAACACGGTCGTCACTTCCATGAAGCTATCCCGTATAATCGTAAAGCAAACTTGAAAGTAGACAAATGAAATGAACAATGCAGATGCTTATCTCTAATGAAATTGGCTTTGGTAGGAACCATGAGTTATAAATACCCAAACATTAGAATGCATCAACTTGCAATCTTGAGGAAATAAAAACTTCTTTTGATTGATTATGCAAGACTCTATTTTGGTTTATGCAAGAGCAGAACCCTTTAATGAGTGGTAGTGTAAAAATGAATTTGCAAAATTCTTAAGAGTGGATATGCTCGTGTAGTGAGAAATGCATATGCTTGTGCAAGGAAGTATGAATGATTAACAAAATATTTTTAAGATGGGATTTAGACTTACCTCTTCTACCATGGAGAGGACTACTCATGTAACTAAGAGAAGCTACGTGTAGTGAGAAATGCATATGCTAGTGCAAGGATGTATGAATGATTAACAAAATATTTTTAAGATGGGATTTAGACTTACCTCTTCTACCGTGGAGAGGATTACTCAGGTAGCTAAGAGAAGCTTAAAGACGTGCATTTTCCAATTGACAAGAGCGAAGGGAGTGAATGACCTTATTTGGAATGGGAATCCTCTTTCTTAAAGACATTCCATTGATTATGATAATTTACACTTCAAAACTCAACTTCCTCTTGAGAAAATTAGTTATTAACTTGATTGCATTACTAAACAAAACCTTACACACATACTTTTTAGATGCTATTTTCTCATTTAGCTTGAATGCATAATCGAGAAAACAATTGTGAACCTTTCATGAGATCATTTCATTTTGGAGAAACTATAATGTCTCTTTCCAAAATAAAGTTACTTCCAAAAATTCCAATACCTAATTGCCTTAATTTATGGCATTTATCTCCATTCAGTAATTTAGGTAAAAGAAAAGAGGAACTTGAAAATCAATAAGAAATTATTGTGGAGATTTAGGAATAAGTTTAGATATTATTCACCAATCATCATGCATGCTACTTAGATAAGTATGATCTCTAGTCACCTATGGTTAAAGAGAGTGCTTTCTAATCTCTCTATGCCATATTAGTCTAGTAATTTAAAGAAACTTGAAATAAGGAGACTTGTAATAACATCATAGTAAGTGTTTAGTAATGTTGTTAGTTAACAATCAAGAAAAAATTAATAAGTTGTTCTTTAAAGTAAGAGGAAATCTTGCTTAGGGAACATGAGAGCTTAAGTATGAAGTAAAAGTAACCTAGCTTAAGTATGTAGTAAAAGTAACCTGTTTAAGGTGTGTAATAGCAAGAAGATGATGAGAAAAACTTACCTTGGTGTGTGTATGGTAGAGTCTTCTTCTCACTTTGAAAATTATTAAAGAATATTGGGGACTTATTCTTCTCTCTCCCTCTTTGGTTCGCTTGAAGACCACCAATGGAGCTACTAATTGGAATGAGAGGAGAAGGAAGATTCAATCTATGGAAAGCTTAAAACCTAGCAGAGAGCAGAGGGAGAGTGTAATTATAAGTTCGATTATGATTATGGTTCTTCCACCACTTACTCTCAAGGTTTCCCTTCCAAAAATGAGAAGAGAAGTGTTCAACAAGTAGGCAAGCCCTCTTTTTATGCTTAATTTGATAAAAGCCTTAACTTATCCTGATAAGTTATTTTTACATACCTTGATAGATTTTTTTCCTTTTCAAAACTTACTCAACAAGTTACTTATTCACCTTATCATTTAAATCCTTCCATTCTCTCTTTTTTTCCCCTTGTGCTATTTTTTTTGAGAGGAAAAAACTAATTTCTCATGCATTGGTTATGTCCCTATCCCCATAGCGTAGTCTCGAAGTGACTTGTGGATAAACTTTGGAGCTTGGATCTAGCTTGAATTCCTCAAATATTATTACTATTATTATTTTTATTATCTTTTTTTTCGAGTTGATGACTTAGATGTGTTGGCCATGTGTAAGGGCTAGGAGCAGACCCTTACAAACTCTCCAACAAAACGAAAGAGTTGTTCTCATATCTAAACAAATAAGGAAGGTGGTAAATTTTCAACTGCAAGTTACAATTTTAATTTCTAGGTAACACTAATTTAGTCTTTGCTAAGTGGCTCATCTATATAAGGCGCAATCTATCCTCATCTCTTACATCATTCTTACCGCCATCTTTCTCTTTTTTTCCC
The DNA here is from genome assembly GCF_014529385.1 of Adiantum capillus-veneris. Lineage (NCBI taxonomy): Eukaryota > Viridiplantae > Streptophyta > Polypodiopsida > Polypodiales > Pteridaceae > Adiantum > Adiantum capillus-veneris. The sequence goes on along the minus strand of NC_140933.1, from coordinate 128,222,381 downwards.
ATCTTCTTGTCAAGAACTTCTTAGGATTGTCTCTTTTAATCCTTTAGGGTGTCTCTTTGCTCACTATGTTACTTTATGAATTGGTGGCAAGAGTTGGTTTTATCTGTCTCCATTCCTCATCTTCAATAAGAAAGTGAATCTATAAGGAGAGATTTTGTAGAGCAATATGAGTGCCTGTTCTTCCCTCCCTTGGGATCTTCAATAACACAAACCAAATGGTTAAGTTTTGAGGTATAACAAGGGTAACACTTTGGGATCAAGATCACTTTCGCAATAATGTTTTCTTGGCTATGGTTATTGAAGCTAAGGTTTTGGGTCCTTGATATTACTAAGTGATGAGGTCAATGCATCGGGGGGTTCTGAACGAGTCTTTTTGCTTACACAATTCCTTCCTCATCAAAAGATATATCTTTACCCTCACTTTGGTTTACCTCTTAGAGTCCCTTTAACTTCTCACCTCATACTCGAGAGATCAGTGCAAGAATTTCACAACAAATTCTTTCTATGGATGAAAGGCCTAATATGTGCCGTGCTTGTGATAGTTGCTTTTATCATGTGATGGATGGGCTTATTGAATTGGTAAAAGAAAATCTTCATTGTATCTTTTAACAAGTTCATTGTATATTGAGATCTTGGTTCTTGTCTTGAATCCTTTTTTCTCTAATTTCTCTTAATAGATACAATTAAATTTATTCTTAGTTTCTTGTATCTTGTATTTTTGTAGAAGTCCTTGAGAGATTTTTGAACATAAATAAATCTATTTATATATTTATTTTGCAATTCCATACAATGATCCGAGTTACAAAATTTAAAGAATAACACTAATCTCATTATTATATAGCAAAAACAGTCAAGTGACATTGCTTGCGTGACACAAATGTTTAGTAAGATAGAGCTTGTAGTGGTAATTATATGGGCTAAAAGGGTTTATTTTGAGCACAAAAAGAGGGAAATTCTCATAAAAACAAGATGAGAAAATTGAGAAGTAATATATTTCCAATCTTCCCAAGAGGCATTTTCAATGGGATAACCCTTCCACTCGACCAAAACCTCCCAAATTGTTCGGTATCGTAGCTTCTACTCCTTCATGTCTAAAATTTGCTCTAGCTCCATGTGGAATTCTTTCTGTGTGGTAAGAATATTATCCTCATCATTTAAGATGTGAAGAGAATCTGCAACATATTCTTTTAGCAAGCTAACACAAAAAAAATTGTGCACATGCAAGTGGGGGTAAAGAGGTCCCATATCCTTCTCAAAACCTCAAAGGGTCCACAATATCTATATGCTAACTTCTTGCATTTTCCAATTTGAGTGACCTTCTCTTTGGTTTGAGCCTAAGGAAAAATTTATCTCCTGCCTTGAAAATCCTCAGAGATCTATGAAAATAAGCATAAATCTTTTGCTTGGCACCTGCTCTCTTAAGGTTCTCCCTTGTTATTTTGATTTGGCAATCCATTTCTTCAAGTGTAGTCTTGGGTGTAGGCAATGTGAGACTTGGGTCAGCCATTGTGAGAGGAATGAGAAAATATTGTCCATAAAGAGCTTTAAATGGGGACATTTCAAAGCTTCTATGGTAAGAAGAATTATAGGCAAATTCCACTAACGATAAATATTCCAAAGACAAGGGTGCTGTCTACAATATGATCTCAACATATCTTCTATGAATTGATTAACCCTTTCAATTTGTCCATCTGTCTCTACATGGTAGACTGAACCTAGGTTTAACTGAGTGCCTTAGGATTGGTACATGGCCTTCCAAAACTTGGAGGTAAACTTGACGTCACAATCATTGATTATCCTAGTAGGGAATTCATGTAATATGATAAATTAGTTTTCCAAAAAGTTGAGCAATATTAGTCTACAGAGACAATGTTTTTGACTGGGATAAGGTGAGCTACTTTGGTGAGTTTGTCCACCACCACAAAAAATGAATCAAAATTTCCAGTAGTCTTGGGTAACCTTGTTTCAAAATCCATACTGATGCACTCCCACTTCATTGTAGGTATATCTAATGGTTGTAGCTTCCTAGAAATATTAACTCTTTCAGCTTTTACCTTCTAGCATATCAAACACTTCTTAACATACTCTAGGGTATCCTTTTTCATATGAGGCCAATGTTTAAGAGAAGAAAACATTTTGTGATAACCTGGGTGAGCTGCAAGAGGAGTTTCATGAGGTTCCTTTAGAATTTTCATCCTTAAGCATGTAGGTATGCGCAATTGATTCTTGAAGAATAAGAGTCCATCTTGAATAGAGTATTCTTCCATATATCTTTTCTGAACTTGAGTTTGGATTTCTTGAATCAATGGACCAAATTGCTCATCATTCTGGAGGGAGTTAAGCACTTTCTTTGGTACGGTTGACTAGACTAGAAAGGTTGCAAGGACCACTACCCGTTGGCTTAGAGCATCTGCATCTTGATTTTCTCTGCCTAGTCTAAATTAATCTCAAAACTAAATTCTTGTAGAAATTCAACCCATCACCTTTGTTGCATATTGAGATATGACTGGGTGAAAATCCACTTTAGAATTTTGTGGTCGATAACAAGCTTAAACATCTGTCTTAAAAGATAGTGTCTCCACTTCTTGAGGGCATGAACCACAACTAGTAATTCAAGGTCATGGGTGGGATAATTTTTCTCATGGATCCTGAATTGTTGAGATTCATAAGCTATGGGATGGACTTCTTGCTGTAGGATCCCACCTATACCTTGTACGCAAGCATCCACTATCACCTCAAAGGTTTTGTGAAAATATGGAAGTTTGAGACCTCATTGACCAAGGTCTCTTTTAATTCTTGAGGATTGTATCTCTCTTATCAGATCAGATAAATGGTTCTTCTTTCTTGGTGAGTTCAGTGAGAGGCCTGCAATGAGTACATAGTTTTTGATAAATACTCTACACCATCGAGTGAGGCTGAGGAGTTCTCATACTACTAAAACATACTTGGGAATGGGCCATTGGACTACAACTTCCACCTTAACTGGGTTGGGAGAGAGACCATCCTTAGAGATTATGAATGCCAAATAGGCAACCCTCTCTACACAGAAAGAGCATTTGCTCTTCTTGGTGTAGAGTTGGGCTTTTTTTGAGAATTTCCAAGACATGTCATACATGCCATTTATGATCTTATCTAGTCTTTGAATATATATAAGGATGTCACCAAAGAAGACTAGAACAAAATCATCTAACTCTGTCTTGAAAAGGCAAATAATGAGATGATTAAATGTGGCAGGGGCATTAGTCATGCCAAAAGGCATGACGATGAACTCATAATGCCCAAACCTTGTGTTGAAAGTGGTTTTTGGAATATCCTCCTTTTTCATCCCAACTTGGTAATAGCCTGACGTGAGATCAATCTTGCTGAAATATTTAGCACCACCAAGTCGATCAAGTATCTTATCTATGCGGGGCAAGGGGTACTTTTTCTTGTGATTTAGGTGTAAAGAAATCTATGCAAAGTCTGAACGTCCCATCTTTCTTCTTTTGGAAGAGTACAGGAGCACCCTAGGGAGAGACATTGCATCTTATGAAACCTTATTCTAGAAGCTGATTCAATTGGTTCTTCAACTCTATGGATTCAAAAGGCAACATCTTGTAGGGGCTCCTTGCTATTGGTTGGGCACCATGAATGAGCTCAATCTTGTGAACTAGTTCCCTAGGTTGGGGAAGATTTGTCAATTCCTCTGGAAAAATATGTTGATATTGTTTTTAGCCATGTAACTTTGATCCTTTTGATTTGGTCTCCGGTTTATTGAGCCTTATAACATAAATTGATAGAAATTTAGTTAGCCCCTTAACTAAATGAAGGGCCTTGACCACCTTCAAGGGAGCTTTTTGTGCTCTACCTTGTACTAAGACTTGTTTTCCATTTGAGTTTGAAAAAGAGATGCTTTCTTCACTGCAATGGATGTTTGCTTTATTTTTGCTCAGCCAATCCATCACCAGGATTCCTTCAAATAAGCCCATCTTTAGGATTTTAAATATTTTTTGGATTGAGTGGCCTTCTAGTTGAAATGATAGATCTACCATTTTTTCGTTTGTCAAGATGGTGGATTTAGTTGCTAGAGAAACCTGTAACTTACGGCTGGTGGGTGACTTGCAATATTTTTATACTGTTAGCTGACAAAAATGAATTTGAGCTATTGGAATCAATAAGAATGAAAAGAGGTTTATCATCATACTCTCCCTTGGTCTTGGGAATGAAGAATTGTCGATTTTGACCATTGGGATCCAAGGCAACATAGATGTGGGCTTATTCTTCTATCTCATCCTTTACTGAAACAAAGTTTTTTTTTGATGTTCTAGGTGGGTTGCTAGTTGTATTTTGACCACAAAAATGAGTCGTAGGAGGGGGTCTTTTCTATGTTGGATTTCTTCCTCTTGTCCCAATGTTTTTGAATTGTCCCCCTTGATTGGGTGGACTCAGAAGGCTAGCATGGGGGGCTGAGTTAGTGGGATTATTTCCTTCAAGGAATTTGGCCTTATTATGACCAAACTCTAGGCACTTTTAGCACTAAATTTTCCTTCAAATTTGAGTGACTAGAAGGGCATTCACAAGAACAAAATGTGGTGGTGATTGTGGTGGGGTAGCTATCTTTTGTATGAATGGCACCTTGGTTGCTTGACAGGGTTGATGGGGGTAAGAGGGAAGTTATTGCTTCCTATTGGTTGTGAGGACTCTCTTAAAAATACTCCTATGCTTTAACTTGGCCCGAATTAGAGTGTCTGCGAGTGAGGCAGGTCGAAGGGACTCTACTTTGGGAGCCAAATCTCCTCTAAGTCCAAGGATGAAGCGACTTAGCTTTTGTTCCTTTGTCATGAGAGAAGAATATCATGAAAACCAAACAAACTGCTCTTAGTAAGCTTCGACGGACCAGTTCCCCAGCTTGCAAGATGGAAACATATTCATCTTAGTGGTGGAGTAGTCTAGGGAAAGATATCATTCCTTCAGATGATGCTTTAACTCATCCCAACTCTGGGTCACCTCTGCTACGTGGCGAGATTAACAATTGAGCTTCCACCATGTTTTTTGATGGTCATTCTAGCTTGGCTCTCCCCATTATCCCTTGGGCTACTAAATTGTAATCAACCAGAGCAAAGTAGCGGAAGTTTTTAATCCTAGTTGAAATCTAAATTAGATTTATTGAGTTATAATCTCCTAGTTTCTAATTTCTTTTAATTTCAGCTCAAATAAGACCTTAAGAAATACAACAAGTCTCTTGGGAATTTAAGGTTTTGTCTGGACATAAGTTTCAAGTTAACCCCATCTTGGGCGAATCCCATTTGTTTTTGTTGCATCAATTGCCATCTGTGGGGAATCTCCATGGAAGTGATGGGAGTTTTATGTTCTAGCAACACGGTCGTCACTTCCATGAAGTTATTATCTCCTTACTCCCCCCTTTTGTAATCTTACAACAAACTTGAAAATAGAAAAACTTGAAACGAACATTGCATATGCTTATCTCCAATGAACTTTGTTTTGGTAGGAACCGTGAGTTGTAAACAATAAACTTTAGAATACAACAACTTGCAATCTTGAGGCAATTAATCTTAAAACTTCTTTTGATTGATTATGCAAGACTCTACGATGGTTTATGCAAGAGTAGAACCCTTTAATGAATGGTAGTGTAAGAGTAAACTTGTGAAATTCCTAAGAGTGGATATACTCGTGTAGTGAAAAAATCTCGTGGAAGGAAGTATGAATGATTAACAAAATTTTATTAATATGGGGTTTAGGCTTACCTCTTCTACCGTGGAGAGGATTACTCATGTAGCTAGGAGAGGCTTAAAGATTTGCATTTTCCAATTGACAAGAGAGAAGGGAGGGAATGACCTTATTTGGAATGGGAATCCTCTTTCTTAAAGAACTTTTTTTGATTATGCTAATGTACACTTCAAAACTCAACTTCTTCTCGAGAAAATTAGATATTAAATTAATTGCATTACTAAACAAAACCTTACACACATACTTTTTTAGATGCTATTTTCTCACTTAACTTGAATGTATAATCAAGAAAACATTTGTGAACCTTTCATGAGAGCATTTCATTTTGGAGAAACTATAATGAATCTTCCCAAAAATAAAGTTGGTTCCAGTGCTTTCTACTTTGTCTATGCCATATTAATTTGATAATCTAAAGAAACTTGAAATAACATCCTAGTTAATGGCTATTAATGTTGTTAGTTAACCAAAAAAAAAGTTGTTCTTTAAAGTAAGAGGAAATTTTGCCCAGTGAACTTGAGAGCTTAAGTATGAAGTAAAAGTAACCCAATTGTTTAAGGTACATGCAATAGCATGAAGATGATGAGCAAACTTACCTTGGTGTGTGTCTGATAGAGTCTTCTTCTTGCTTTGGAAATTATCGGAGAAGCTTAGCGGTGTAGTCTTATCTCTCCCTCTTTGCTTCACTGGAAGACCACCAATGGACCTACTTGGAATGAAAGGATAAGATAGACTCAAGCTATGAAAATCTTGAAGGTTAGGAGAGAGGAGAGGGAGCGTGTAATTATAAGTTTGATTATGGTTATGGACATGGATTCTCTTGGAGAGAGAGAGGTGCATGTAAAAGAGGATTAGCTTTGGCTTTCACAAGCTTCTTCCACTTCTTACTCTCAAGGTTGCCCTTCCAAAAATGAGAAGAGAAGTGTTGAAGAGAAATTTTTATGCTTAATTTGACTTAACTTATCTTGATAAGTTATTTTTACATATCTTGACAAAAATATGTACACGAAAATAGAGCTCTTTATTGACTTATTGAAAGCTTTGTTATGTACAAAAGGTATGGTACTACCCAACTCCTTAGCATCTATGTGCATATCTTTTTCCCTGAACCTAAAGTAGATCTGCCTTTCACGGAATTTAACATTGGCAGCCATGTGATCAAACCATGGTGCCCCTAGGATTACATCCTCGTGCTTGAGAGGAGAGATAAAGAAATACTCCTTGTCCACATAGCTTTGGACATGGAGCCTCAATTTCCCAATTAAGGGAGTGACTGAGGCTTCTTGCCCCTTGATAGCACCATCGGTAGTAGGTAGGACATCTCCCATCTCATAGGCTTGGATGCCTAGCTTGTTGGCCAACTTTGTGGATATGGAATTGTGAGTAGAACTAGGGTCAAAGAGAATAAAAGCATCATGTTATCTTACCTTTCCCCAAGCATGGCATAGAGGAAATCCTATGTGATGAGTATCCTCTTCTTGAATTTCGACCAAGGTAGCTCTAGCGAGGCTCATTATGAGTATTCTTGTGGGGGCAAGCACGATAGGCATGCCCTTGCTCCCCGCACTTGAAACAACGGTTATCTTTTCGATAACGCTCTAGCTCTTTAGAAGAGAGTTTAGTTTTGCCTTTATAAACTCCCTTCTCCTTAGCTTTGTTGTTGTTGGCGTTGCCTTTTGGACATTGTCCTTCCCCTTAGGCTCGTTATGGTCCTTGTTTTCCGTGGGCTTAAGATTTCTCTTAGCCCCTTGTTGGAAGTTGATTCATGAAGCCACCGTGGTATGGTGTATGACCGCAAGTACTGTGTGTGGCGTTTGGGAGTTGACATACTCCACCATATCCTCAGTTAAACCTGCACAAAATTGTTGTTTTTGCTCTCCAAAATCCATCTTTTTGAGGACAGTGGCTTTGAGATGTAAATCCCAAAACTTGTCTACATATTTGTGAATAGATTCGTAGGGAGAGAGCTTCAAGCTTCACCATTCCGTGAGTACTTTGTCTTTGGCATCGGTGGCCAAAAACTGCTGCATGATGGAAGCTCTTAAAGCTTTTCCCATTCGTGGAGCTTCACCATTTTGCTCGTAGTCTAGACAACCATTGCCTGTCAGACTTTATTGGTTCTTTTATCAAGTGTCTTTAAATTAATTACACTAAATTTGCTCTAGCCTAATTCTCATTGGTCCACCTCTATGGCCATCCAATAAGATTTGAATGGGGATTGGGGGCAACTGGGCTAGGAACCTCACATGTGTCCACTATGCCCTTTGTGTAAAGGGAGCTTGGGAGAGTGGGTCTTTATAGCACCATTCACACACATTGCTCTTTTGCAGACTGTCCCCCTTTGGATCCCTATTTTCCCTCCTTTAGATCCCTACCGAGACCAGTCTGCTAGCCTTACCAATATTCTAGCTTTTTCTCCCTTGGTACTTCCCCATATTAAATGATTAGTTTAACTTGAGAAAATCATTTAGGAGAATTAGATATTAGTTATTATGACAATGTGACTTACACTTGACTACACTTGATCATCATGAACGTAACGAAAGCTTAATAACAGAGCAATAGACATGAATACTCACAGTTAAGGATCTAGAGACAATGAATTTTTATAGTACCTTGCCATGGTTTGTCATATGAAAATGGAGTAGAGGTGTAATGTACCTTGCCATGGTTTGTTATATGAAACCACAATTTAATCTACCACCAATGGTGCAGAGGTGTAATGTAGCTTACGCATGGCCATCACGTATTGTGTGGTCTCTTTCATAGGAGAGGCTTCAGTTGCCTCTTTGGGAGGGAGAGAGAGAGAGAGAGAGAGAGAGAGAGTGTACTACTCCAAGAGGGTGGATTCTTGATGGGCACCCAAGTTTTCATGATTTTATTGACAAATTAGTGTATTTTTTCAAGGGTAGCTCACATTTCCAACTCTCAGACGGGTTAAATGCCACAAAAAAAGCAGTCCCTCACACTCGTTTTGCTTTTAGAGCGCACTTTCCACGAAAGCTCTTGATCCACAAAAAAGCAGCAAATGAAAGCCGCTGAAAGCACTTTGGGTATAAAACTCAACCACCTTGCACAAGGGAAACCCCACGTCCGTTAAGACAAATCAACGTGATTTTGCCTCTTATACCCAGCTATGGCAACCGCGACACATGATATTGAACCTGTAACTAATTGCAATATTATTGACACGCAGCTTGCCGAAGCACCACTTCTGGAGCACTATGACAGCAACTCGTCGATCTTTGTCCATGACGAACAAACGAACTCTGTTGCCTTTTTCCGCTGCATTGGCTGCATGGGGAAATGGATGACGAGTCAAGCTGCTTTGGCCGCATCCTCCCTGCGCAGCGTGGTGCAGAATGTAGTGTTGAAGGATGCGGCGAAGACAATCCATGCTTTGAAAATGGGAGTGGCTCTGGTGTTGGCCTTCCTGCTGGTGTTGGTGCATGCGTCCTATGCCCAGCTTGGAAGCCATGCTGTGTGGGCGATCATGACCGTCATTGTCGTCTTCGAATTCACCATAGGCGCGACGTTGAGCAAGGGGCTGAACAGAGGAGTGGGAACTCTTCTGGCAGGGCTGCTGGCCATTGTGGTGGGTGAATTGGCCGAGAAGATCGCCTCAGGGGTCGCTCATCCAATTCTGGTGGGATTTACTCTTTTCATCATTGGTGGGGTGGTGACCTTCGCCCAGCTATGGCCGAGCCTCAAGTCGTACGAGTTTGGGTTTCGCACCTTCCTCTTGACGTTCAGCCTCATCATGGTGGCCGAGTACCGCGGGGACGCAGACCCGCTCGCCACCGCCATCAATCGCTTCTGGGTCATTTTGCTGGGCGCCTCCATCGGCATCTCCGTCAATGTCTTCGTCCTGCCCTGCTGGGCAGGCAGCCAACTCCACCATTCCCTCGTCACCAACTTCTTCAGCGTCGCAGATTCCCTTGAAGTGTGCGTGAATGAGTACCTCCAAGGGTCGATCCTGGAACGTCTGCCGTCAAAGGCATTCATGGAAAAGATTGTGGAGGATCCCTTCTACAAGAGATACAGGCCAACCCTCATGTCTGCAAGCAAAGAAGAGTCTCTGGCTGGATTTGCAAGCTGGGAGCCTCCTCATGGCCGATTCAAAGTGGTGAAGTATCCTTGGCATCTTTATGTGAAAGTCGGCGCTGTATTGCGCCATTGCACGTACTCGGTTGTTGCCTTACACGCGTGCTTGCAGTCAGGCATTCAGGCTCCCTTGACGGCGCGCAAATTGTTCCATGACGAAATCCATGCAGTTGGTGTGGAGTGTGCATCCCTTTTGAGAAAACTAGGAAAGCAAATAGAAGACATGGAGAATGGCGATCCTGCAACGCTTCTCAAAGGTGTTGAGAATGCAATTCAGCGGCTACAAGAGAGCCTTCACTACCGCTCTTACCTACTCTTTCGGGACGAGGAAGCGTGTCTAGAAGACGAGACACGTTCTAAGGATTGGGAAGAGTCGGACTGTTTGAAACGGACATACACTTGGCCTTTGAGGCCCAGAGATCAAGTTCATTTTGCAAGGGATCCTCTTTTGGGGCATAGAGTGAGAATTGTGAAGAGTGCAAGTGCTCTATCTTTAGGGACATTTGCCACGTTGTTGATGGAGGTTGCACTTAGGCTAGATTATGTAGCTGAGGCTGTCCAAGAGTTGGGTGGACTAGCTGGTTTTACGGATTTCAAGGACGATGGTGACGACTTGAAAATTCAAGTGGATATATATGGTTGATGGAGGTTGTTCTTATGCCAAGGGATGCACCGGAGGCCGATCAAGAATTACTGGAGCTATGCATGTTTTATAGACTTGAATTATGAGAGCCGCACACTCTTAAATGTTCAAGTAAAAGGGTGTCAAGCACCACGTCTACATAGTGGGAGAGTGGGGGTTGTATGAATGTGTGTTTGCCTTGTATTATTTGATGTTCTGGTGCTATATCCAAAATATGACCCCTGAATTGAGCAAGCTCAATGGAGAGGAGCAATATTTTAAGGTTCATTGTCATAAAATCTAATATCTAACTAACCCAAATGATTTTCTCATATTAAATTGATCACTTAATGTGGGAGAATAAACGGGAACAAGTGTTAAGATATAGGTATGTGCTTTTAGATCTATCTCAACACGGGGCCAATGTAAAGGGGCCCAAAAGGGAGATGGTCTATAAATGTGTGTAAAAGGGAGAGCATAAGACCTTAGGGTTAGCTTCATTGAAGACCTCCAATAAATGTGTGTAAAAGTCCTTTTGACCTTAAGTAAGCTAGGGCTGAGCTTGAGGTGGGAACCCGGCCCAAGCTCGAGGTGCTTGTCCTGCTTGAGGTGCTTGTCATGCTTGAGGTGTTTTTCATGCTTGAGGTGCTTGATTAAGATGCTTGAGGTGCTTGACTGGCTCCATGCTTGAGGTGCTTGACTTGCTGCATGATTAAAGTACTTGAGGTGCCTTGAGAAGCTTGCCTGAGATGCTTGTGGGAACCCCCCCTAGTTCAAGTGCTTTGTCATGCTTGGTGAGTAAGGTGCTTGATCACCTAAAAGTCAAAAGCATTCCTACAAGAGGGGGGGCGAGCCCTTTTCCTAGGGCCTAGAGAGAGAACACCCACTCACACACACACAAGGGAAGCCCATCTTGAAGAGGCAGCAAGGACACATGTCAGGCCCCTACCCATGTTACCTTCATGTGTTGCTTGAAGCCTATTGGCTAGGCTTCAAAGGGGTCCAATGATAAATTACATGAATTATCTAATTGTTTTAGCATTTATCAAGTCCTCTCTCTCAAAGGGGAAAGGGGGACACTTGTCCCAAGGCTACCCATGTTGCTTGTAGTGGCTCCTGCTTGTGATTGGCTAGGCCTGGAGGGGTCCAATGAGCTTCAGGCATGAGCTACAAGGGGGGGTCGACCCAAGCAAGCTAGGGGGGTGCCTAGGGGGTATACTCACCCACACACACTCACAAGCACTCTCATTGTGTGATATGCAAAGTGCAAGAGCTCCCTCTCCAAGCAAGTAGAGGTTGAGAGCCTACACCAACACTCTTGGCTATGGAGTGCAAATCCAACCAAGAGCCATGCTTCAATGCTTAGGCTTGCCATCTCCTTCTTCTTCATTACTATGCTATTATGTATGCTAGCAACAAGAGTATGATAAGTGAGGAACTAATTCTTTCTCCTACGAAATGTTTCTTCTTCCTCTTCCCTACCCTCATTCCCTGCTAGCTCTCTCCACCTTCGAAGGTGTTTGAGGTCTTGGGACTGAGGCTTGGGATAGTTAAAGCTTTCTTCAAGTTTATGTTATGTTTGTGGTGCATGAAGCCTTCCATCTTCATGGCATCACCTAGGTCACAAGGAACACAAAGACTGTATTGTAACAAGTCTCTCTTTATGGGAGAAATCATAATACAAATGCCTATTGGAGGGGGGACCGGCTCCACCTAAATCCGGTCCTCAATTGTTGTCATGTTCTTTAAACTCTCTCTCTTGCAAAAGTATTTTCTATGCCAAGTTAACTAATTGCTATGATTATGTTGCTATCTTCAATTATGTCTACCCGCTATGCTCACAAAATCATTTCTTGAAAGTACTCTCATTAAATTCCGCTATTCTCAAATTGAATAGGCAAATTCCATTACATTCATAATACAATGGCATTGCATACTTTTCTTAGCGTCACTCAAGGAAACATAATATAATGGAATACCATAATGGAAGTTTTATTCAAGTAAGCCTACTGTATAGTGATATGTGAGTTGCTTTGTGAGTGTTGTATATTTGGCTCAAAATCACTTCAATGCGCGTGGGCTCTTGAACAACTAGTGTGATTTGTAAATCCAAATTTGCTAGTTTAGCATGGTCATTAGCCACATCGTTTGCTACAAATGAAATGCTTCAATATCAACAAATGTACTCTTTTTTGTGACACGGACAAAATTTGTGTATAGTGTTGCATCAATGGAATAAATATATCAATCAGACAAACAAGGAAGTTAACCTTAAGCTAATAAAACATATTTAGAAAAAATGGGAATTATTCAAGTCTTATTTTTTCAAAGGTTTCTTGAAATATTAGTAATTTTGTCTAGTTTGAGCTATGAAAATTCCTTTAGAACTCTAGGATTTCAAAAGAGTAATGAATGAATTGAGAGTATCTCAAAAAAGTGTGGTGTTTAGAAACACCAAGATAAACATTTAGGAGATTCCCACCTCATCTTTGTCCTTTATGTTAGTTTATTAGTGGAAAGGAAGGTTGATTTGAAGTTCATGGCTCACCTATAAGTGTTCAATGAGGAATCCCAAAATTCGAGCCAATAAAAGCGAGCAAACCATAAACCGAGCAAAACTAATAATTGTTTTTGATATCCTTGTGCAATATATTAGTTGTAAAACAAAATTACGCAAACCATAAAACTTTTTTTGATATCCTTGTAATACAAATTTTTTTGATATCCTTGTGCAATATATTAGTTGCAATACAAAATTACGCAAACCATAAACTTTTTTTTGATATCCTTGTAATACAAAATTACGAAAACCGCAAACTTTTTTTTGATATCCTTGTAATACAAAATTACGCAAACCATAAACTTTGCAAAACTTACAATCTTTTTATATATCTTTGTGCAATATATTAGTTGTATATATTGTGGTGTGTGGTTGTGTAGGTAGAGTCCGGCCACCTAGTGTGGTCAGACATGTTATGGTTGTAACTGCTTGATGGTAATATAAGGAGGTGCAGGATGAGAGAGAGGCACACTTGGTTTGGTCATGTAGGCAGAGTCAACAACACACCACAATATCTTGGATTTTTGTTTGTTAGAGATACTCCCTACTTAGTTTCTTAACCTATAGAAATCATTTTAAATTGTTCTATCTCTAACACATGCCAACAACCTTCCATCAACATTGAAATTAACCAAAAATGTGTATTGCATCTACATATCAAAATGGAGAGTTCAACAAAAAAAATACTGCCGCACTAGAATATTTGGGGCAAAAGTTAATAGCCATAAGCACATATCACCAAAAAAACTACTTCTATAAAACCATAGCAAGGTCCACAAGCTTTTAAGGCTGCATCAGCACCCGTAAACCTCCAAGTGCTTGGACTAACTCCAATTTCGTTAAAGCCGCCTGATGCATGAACTCATGAGCATGAAGGTCAAGGCCAAGTACTTGCAGAAATATGAAGTAAATGTGCTTACATGGCATATACACAAGGCGCTTGCTTTCCCGGTTTTGAAAATCCTCGCAAGTACATCTAGGAAAATCTGACATTGTCGCAGAGTATGTCACTCCCTTTGCACTTGACCCCACAATATTAACATAGAAAACATGTGTTTCATTGCAAACCACAATGATCTCTCGCACCAACTCTGCTGCCATGGTTCTACCCACTTCAATCTTGCTATGAAACTCCCTTGCTAATCGTGATCTCCATTTCACAATCTTTCCATCTCTAAATTTGGGATGGATGCTACTAGCAACTCTTTGGTTCAATGGAACTATTTCATGCATTCTTGATGCTGATGTAACTCCTGCTCGCAAAACAAAACCATTGACTTGCAGTTGCGTTACCTCTTGAGGTTGCAAATTTGTGCCCTCTGCGACGACCTGGTGGCCCTTCGACTATGCTGTGAACCTTCCAAGTGTGCATGTTATTGGAATTAAAAAACCAAATGAACCCTTCCACAAGGCATCCCAATTGTGAACCAGATGGAGGATATTTCCTACGATCCCAAAAACAAGGAGCTGCACCCCTATTTTGGCATCCGTTGAACAGGCATTAATGAACCGCCCATATCGATCTCCATCTTTCGACCCCACACCAAAACAAGTCATCTTTCGCCCAGGTTCTGTTCTCCTTATTGCCCAAACTGACTTTGCTACATTTACTTCGGGATATGGGACATCCTTTGAAGCTTTTTTTTTTTGTGTTGAAGCCCACCAATTGAAGTTGTCATTGTAACATACTCTGGCCTGTGGCTATCCTCCTCCAAGACAATATTTGCATCATCAAAAATTGGCCTCTTTTTTCTAATACTCTTCTCTTGGAGTATATTTCTATTCATTTCAGGACTATTGACACCCATTTTATGCATTGAAGAATGTGTGAGGTCAACTAGTTTCTTTCCAGCTACCGTGGAAGCAGATGAAGGTTGGTTCATGAAGCGATCTGCCAATTCTTTAATTTCGGGACCAGTGGAGCTCCCAACACCTTTCAAATAGGCATTATATTTCACACTTTGAAGCACAGCTAAAGCCATATCTGCACATGCTGCCTCATACAAACTTATGTGATCCTTGTAACCAACCGAGGCACGCATACTAGCATGTTTTGACTCAGACAAGTTTGTGTTAGGGACAAAGATACTTGCAGCATCTTGTGATACAAATCTTAATTTCCCCAATGAGGCACTCGTACATCCCACCAAGCCAACCATGTCTCCAATGAAGCAATCTCCCCTTCAATGGCCATTCCTGTTTTCCAAAATCTTCTAAGCTCTCCCTTACAATGCTCAGCCGCATTCTCTATAGGTGCAGTTCTCCACTTGTGACACAAAATCTTGTGCTCCTCTTGAAATGCTGGATGGATGCACTTGACAGTATGTCGAACCATACTTTGCTCCCAATGAAATAAACATGATCTCTCTTTGTCTGGAGTAGACTTCTTTGCTCCTCCAAAATAAACAGTACGCACAACAATCCAATTAGCACTGGCTTCATCTGCCATAAATCCCCTGAACATCAAAACCCTGTTGCTTAACCACATTGTTCATCATCTTCCAAAATTCAATCTGAGCATATTTATTTTCCACGCTAAACTCAACAGTTGCAATGGTGAGTAGCTCTCGTACATAAGCGTCATAGACATGCGCTGACATAGTCGGCCATCCTTGAACACGGTGAACATGATCAAAGTGCACCCACATTTGCTCCAAATTACCTCCAGGACGCGTGCGATTCACCAAATCAACTCCACTGCCCGGTCCCTTAATTGACATTTTAAATACATGAGGTTGTACTTTATCACCCAATTGGCCTGGAAAAAGGATACTATGGATAAAAGGATATCTGCACTTGCTTTTCAAGTCATCACTGCCTCAAGACCTTTTGAAGTGATATTCTTTGATCTTTTTGCAGACTCCAAACTTTGTTCGACTCTCCTTTTATTTGACAGGGGAGTCATACTGTCAAGGAATTCAGAAAATTCCAAATCTTCAATCATAGCACTTGCAGTTGAATCTACTCCAATAAGCTTTTCCATGATAAGATCATTAGTGGTGGCCCACTCCAATTGTTTCGCAGTCACCAAAGGGTCCCAACTTTGCTCGATCAAGCAACATTTCAACTATGTGACTTTCAACCATCCGACTCCTCCCTTCTGCACATGGATGATTATGTTCTCCAAGATGCAAAGCACACCTAGTACAATTTTGCTCATCTCTAGGCTTATCTCTGGTTTTACGGATTTCAAGGACGTTGGTGACGACTTGAAAATTCAAGTCGATTGATATGATTGATGGAGGTTGTTCTTTTGTGAAGGGATGCAACGGAGGCCGATCAAGAATTACTTGAGCTATGCATGTTTCATAGACTTGAATTGTGAGAGCCGCACAAACTTAAAGGTTCAAGTAAAAGGGTGTCAAGCACCACATCTACATAGTGAGAGAGTGGGAGTTGTATGAATGTGTGTTTGCCTTGTGTTATTTGATCTTCTGGTGCTGTATCTAAAACATGACTCCTGAAATGAGCAAGCTCAATGGAGAGGAGAAATATTTTAAGGTTCATAAATATACAATGGCATTGCATACTTTACTTAGCGTTACTCAAGGAAACATGATGTAATGAATACCATAATGGAAGCTTTATTCAAGTAAGCCTACTGTATAGTGATATGTGAGTTGCTTTGTGAGTGTTGTATATCTGGCTCAAAATCACTTCAATGCGTGTGGGCTCTTGAACAACTAGTGTGATTTGTAAAGCCAAATTTGCTACTTTAGCATGGTCATTATCGACATCGTTTGCTACAAATGAAATGCTTCAATATCAACAAATGTACTCTTTTTTGTGACAAGGACAAAATTTGTGTATAGTGTTGCATCAATGGAATAAATATATCAATCTGACAAACAAGGAAGTTAACCTTAAGCTAACAACACATACTTAGAAAAAATGGAAATTATTCAAGTCCCATTTTTTCAAAGGTTTCTTGAAATCTTAGTAATTTTGTCTAGTTTGAGCTATGAAAATTCCTTTAGAACTCTAGGATTTCAAAAGAATAATGAATGAATTGAGGGTATCTCAAAAGTGTGGTGTTTAGAAACACCAAGATAAACATTTAAGAGATTCCCACCTCATCTTTGTCCTTTATGTTAGTTTATTAGTGGAAAGGAAGGTTGATTTTAAGTTCATGCCTCACCTATAAGTGTTGAATGAACACAGCCTACGGCTTGCAATCCAACATCTTGGCCGATAGCATGTAGAATCCAAAGGCTTGAGCAAATCACTTGGAACTAAGTATTAGGCTAGCATGGGAAAAGGAGGTATGAAATTAAGTTCGCACCTAAATTCTTGACTTGCAAATGTCCTAGGGACTTCACTTAAATCTATAGATGTACCACGACCATTAAAATGTGGGTTTTAGAATTTTTAAGACAAATGTGTACAATTACATGTACAAGGGGCCTATAAAATTCTACATTTTAAAAGAAGTTATGGGTTTATGTAGTAGTCATTCCATGCAAGAGACATTTGTGTCTTTAGGGGTTCTAAAAGTGCCTCTTGAACGCTTCTATAGAATTAATTTCAAAATAGTGGATCCCCTATGCAAGTGGACATGGTTTAAGAGAGTCTACAATCGACATTAAGTCTTAATGGTAGAAATCATGTGTAGTTAAGTCTTAATTGGCTTGAACTTAACTTTGATCCTCCCCTTGAAATTCACAAAGACTAAGAGAGCCTATGATTTCTTTTTAATGGATTAGTCTCTAGCTTAGGAAGTTCTAGCTCCAATTTCATTTTTATTCTTGATTCAAAGTGCTAGGTTAGAATATGCAAGTCAAACTTAGGTTCAACCTCTTTGCCTCAACTTTTTTTTTCCTTCGGAGATGCTAAAACCCATCATTACACCTTGTTTTAACGAGAACTTGAGTTGGGTTTAGAACTTATATCCAAGCCTAACTTAGAAGTGCTAAGCTAGTAGGGATAGATCTACTTATTCTATTTGAGGTTTGTACCATTCCATATACATGAATGGTTGCATGTAGAAGTATAGACACTAATTGTTACACAACAAAAAGAGCATACAACTTAGCCCTTTCTTCTTCCCTGTGCCCTGCTCGTTGCATGCACGCCATCTCCCAATGGTTTTTCTCCCCTTCACACTATATTTTCCACTTAAGAGTGGGCGGCCACCTTCCATTGGCTTGGGCGGGCGGCTCTCGGCCAAGGCACCACATTTAACACGTGTATTGACCAAATCATTTCCTAACACTGCATCTTTTCACAACAGATCTCGACCGATAATATTATCGTGAATTTTATTGTACATGCCTTTAAGAGGCGCGTATAGGTGACTACATTTACCGGAAGGTACTCCCTTCGCACTCGATGAAAATAGCTCAAAGCTCCTTGCCACAGCCATGTTGGACATTCCTCGCACCCAATGTGCCTCGAGAGGCATCATTTTAAATTCTTCTTGCCACTACCATCTGTGGC
The DNA here is from genome assembly GCF_014529385.1 of Adiantum capillus-veneris. Taxonomy (NCBI): domain Eukaryota; kingdom Viridiplantae; phylum Streptophyta; class Polypodiopsida; order Polypodiales; family Pteridaceae; genus Adiantum; species Adiantum capillus-veneris. The sequence goes on along the minus strand of NC_140933.1, from coordinate 128,203,935 downwards.
CCACTAACTGAGGCTGCCAAATCTGTCAAAAGCCATCTGATACCTCACCATTGGTTGTCGTCACCGACTTCCAACATTAATATCTTTCAGCTTCGGACTCTGATTTGCAAGTTGTAAATTCCTATAGACTTCTCAAGTTGCATAGAACACATACAAACCTTTCTGAGGCTGTAAAATTCTTGGATGGCACACCGACTGAACGGACCAAACTGGTGAAGAACCGGCCCCTGATGAATCTTTAATGGCCAATATCTTGGCAACTGAAACTCTGATCACTAATATGAAAAGACCAACTTGCTCCACAAAGTGAGCACTTCAAGGCCATGCATTCATTTCATTTTTGTCCCCTTAGTTGTAGGTGCTAGATCCGGTACGGATCTGCAATTGATTCAAACTTCAAACTACCATAATTTTTTCATCGTAGCTCCAATCAACGAGCTGTAAAGACGCGCTGATAGAGCACTTCAAGCATTATAGTTTTATACCATAAACTCCCATTTTTATTCACCTCAAGCATACCTATGTTTAGCATACAAAACATAAGTTCTAGCCCCTTAAAACCTCATCTGGCATACATTAAGCATTAAACTTGTCCTGCTAACAAACCCTGATCACTGCTCGACAAATGTGTAGGCTTCAAAGAAGCTTAGATTGCATTTCTTTGCTCTTTTTCCCATCATGGAAGTAGAGCAACACGACATCCACCCCCTCTGAACCTGCACATCCTCTGGCATGTGCCGACCGACTTCCCTTTTAATTTGCATCATCAAAAGCTTCATCAGACACATTGTTCGATGCATATATATCATCATCATCCCTTGGTTGGTGATCTAAGATTTGATCCTCAAAACTAAAAGCACCTTCCCGTTTCTTGAACACTTTGATCCTTTTCCCTGCAATAGGCACTCTAAGCTCAGTGCCATTGAGCTCACATTATTTTTATGTTGCTTTGTCATAAACATGAAGTACTACATATGGTCCAAACCATCACTTGACCATCTTCCACATAGCAGAGTATTGGTTTTCCAAGCTACTATCATTAACAAGCACCGAATCTCCATCCTTGATAGCATAAGGCCATAGCCTATGCTTCTCATCAAATGTTGCTTTATTCTTCAACCTTGCCTCCTTGAGCTTTTATTTGGCTTGTTCAATATCTTCTTGACGTCTCTCAAGTTGGCAAATATGTAAAGCAAGCAAATCTTCTGTAGACATATCTACTTCCCATGGCATTATAGTCCAAGACATAATTGCCTCTTTTGTAGGCATAATGGGTTTCTGCCCATGCATCAACTCAAATGGCATATAACCTGTAACTGAACTATGCATAGTGCAATCAACCCATAAAGCAAAAGGTAGTAGCTTAGGCCAATCACCAATATGTCCTTGGCATGCTTTTGCTAAAGCCTTAACAATAGGTGGATACCCTCTTTCACTTTTCCCATTACCCTCTGGATTGTATGCCATAGTAAGAGCCAATTTGATGCCCAAGCAAGAAAAGAACTCACAAGCTTCATGTGCATCCAACTCTCGTCTCTCAGCAGTGATTTTGCCAACGCAGCCATAACTGTAAATTACATCTTCAAGCAAAAATTTGCATACAGCACTTGTGGACTTTGTACGCAAAGCTCTTCCTTCAACTTGATTAGTGAGATCTTCTCTAGCAAGAACAATATACCTCATCTGCTGCCAGAAGCTGGACACACCCTACGGAAAATGACTGCTCGGAGATTATTATTTTTTGTAATTATTCATTTATTGAGAAAACCCGACATTTCACCTTTGTAAATATTGGGGCTTACAGAAGTTTCCAGATTGTATCCCAATTTTGACATTTAGATTGAGTAGATGGTTAAATTGGAACATTAGGGTTTGAGATTGTAAGGTATTTATACCACTTTTTCACCTTAATGAAAAAACCTGTCATTTTAAAAAGTTTGAAGTCTGTGAGTGAGCGTACTGTGTATGAGAGAGAGTCAGAGCTTCATCTTGACACTACGCGCGCACCGATGGTCGGAATCGAGTGCGGAGAAGTGCAACATGTTGCCCCCTACGAGAGCTACGCGCCAATACCTACATTGTGCACGTACGGTCCAGTTTTGCGAGCTCCATCTACGAGCTTCATCGGGTGATTCAGTGAGCATACATTATCCGTTTTTGCATTGCAACATATCCACGCGTTCGCATTGAGTAGGCTACACATTAGGCACTTTAGTTTTCGGAAACGACGACCTGCAAATTTCGGTCAGACATCCTACGTGATTTTGCACTGTGTGTTTTGGGTTAGGGTTTTGGTTCATGGACCTTAGGGAGAGCGACCTATTGGTGTTAGTAGGGTCTCCTTCAAGTTTTGTGGTGTTTCGAGACCGTTTGATGGGTATTCGGCTCTAGAAAGCGTTGTAGGAAGTTTCCTCTTATGCACTCCTGAAGGCTATAGCTTAGACATTGGGTAGAGACCTGTGTAGGAATTTGTTAGGAGTCGGTCGAGTGTAGATTGACACCCTATACTTGCTTCCACACGCCTGCGGGTCGAGATTCGTCCTTAGCTGAAAAATCTTGTTAGGTGAGTTCTCGCTGTGCTGACGTCCGTCACGGCGAATCCGTCCAACATTGGCGCCGCTGCCGGGGACGAAAACCCTAGGTAGGTGACCGATACTAGTCCTTGAGGATAGGGATTCTTTGGCTTGCCAAGAGTCTCGTTTTACATTTAGATAGGATCAGAGGGTGGAGGACTCTCTAGGTCTTAGAGGGAGTCTAGGGAGCGTGTGTCTGGCCTATATCCTTCGACTTAGGTAGACTTAGGTAGTTTTTAGTTGAGTTGTGGTGTAGAGAGTAGGAGTTGGAGTGGTAGAAGTGGTGAAAGGAGAGCTTGAGAGTTCGGAGAGGCCAGGAAGTAACCAGAACACCATTATCACCATTTCACATGATGAGTAGGAGTAGAGTAAGTAGGACATCATGATTCAGGATCTAGATCACTTCATGCATGTTGTACTTGCTTATTAGGTTCATCACAAGGTTGTAAAAGATGAAAAAGATTGTTTGAAAGCTGAAGTAAAGTCCAAAAGTTGCTGTGAATGTTTCTGATAGAGCTGCAGAGCATCAGGAGCATTTCTGTCAGGGAAAAATTATATTTTAAGCCAAGAGACATCCTACATGTAGGATGTCTACAGGCTAATCCGGTGGGAATTTTAGAATTTTGAGTTGACTAGTGTGTTCAGAAGGTAGGGTTTACCCTATTTTCAAGTGGAAATTTGACCATATCTTGACAGGATAAAGCCAGATAGACTGAAATTGCCAGACATCCTACCCAAATTGTGCCAAGGCATTATTTTAAGACCAAAAACATAGGATGGCTGCATGAGCATGATCTGCATGATATATTGAGTGACCGAGAGAGGTTTTCATCTCAATTGGGTGAGAAAATTGGGTTCTAAGCAGACTTTAGCAATTTTGACTGAAAAAGGCTAGAACAGCTAAAATTGGGGACTTTTGAAATCCAAACCAAAATTTAAGTATACCACTGGGTTGCTGACATCAAGGGGGAGATGTAGATCAAGTCTGGGATCAAACAGGCCAAAGAGACATCCTACATGTAAGATGCCATCTGTGTGATTTTGCACTCCAAACTCAGTTTTGAGCATACCAAAGTGATCAACACCTTAAGGAGAGTCCGTGCTTTGCATTTGAAGCCATTTTGAGCAAAAACACATGCTACACGTAGGATGTCTAATGCATGAAGTTGAAGCCAGAAACTGACTGTGGACATAGCAGGGTTTTGTATAGCCTGAGGCAAGCCTCCTATTCAATTTTGGTCCAAATTGGAGTTGATTTGACTGGTCAGACCAACATCAGGCTATCGGAACAGGTTTCTGATCCATTGACCAGCTTATAGGTGTCCAAATCAAAAAGTGAAAATAGCTGTGGACTCAGCACATCAAGGGAAATCCATAGTGCAAAAATCCAGGCAAAATAGAGCAGGAGACATCCTACGTGTAGGATGTCTACTGGGACTTAGTGAAGAGAAAACTTGATTGAGGTTATACAGTAATGTTCCAATTGACTTGAGGGTTCCATAACTTCTTTCAGAAGTGAATTTGGACCTTGTTTGACCTTTTGACGGAGCAAAGACGGAATTAAGACTGTTCAGGTAAATTGACCAACATCCGAGGGAAGTACAGTTCCATATTAGCAGACCTAATCCAGAACACGAGAAGTCTATAAAATACAATAGTGGTTGAGGTTAACTCTCCAGTTATACCAATCATTACTAAAATCACCTCTAGCATTTAGATGCTTTGATTCGATTGCCGAAATTAAACTCTTGTGTACAGGTATATTCAACGGCAAAGCAAGAAGTTGTGCGGAAACTGATCCTTTGCCAGGTGAGTGGTTGGATTTGTGTAAATTGAATTGCTAAGTTTGATGAATTTAAGATCAGGAAGATACATTTTTAGAGACCAAAAGGTGGCAGGTGATCAGGGTAGCATAGTGTCCACAGGCAAGGCTAGATCCACTAGCACCGATTATTGAAGAGGGTAGTGATACTGACACTTCATCAGACAAATCCTTCTTCATCATGGATAGTCAACAACCAGGAGGTTTCACCTATGACGGACCAATGCCAGGAGGAAGCACCTCCCTAAATCCTTTGAACGATTCCAAGTTCACTACGATCTTCTTAGAAGGAACAAACTCAAGGGGAGCCCTAGTTTATTCCGACTATCGAGGACGCAAGTGTATTTGTATTGAAGAGAGGCCAGCTCAGAGACTGGAGATAATCCGAGTCTATGATGATGGAGATAGATTCCGAGACGAAAAGGGGAACCACTATCTGATAGTTAGTAAACCCGAGGATTACAATAGATATGGAGATAACGTGGCAAAAGGGAAAATGGTTTCAGAAACTCAAGAACCGCCACCAAACATTGATCGACCTGGAGCTCTTTTTATGTATGATAAGAAAACAACCAGGGTTTCAACCTATAATGAGAATATGGGAATTTACAAGCATGAGAGCGAGGGAATAGTCTCTTACTTTTGTTGCAAAGAACCCTACCCAAATGAATTAAGCAAAGACAAGGTTCTTTACTTATTCTCTTATGAAATTGCTATGGGGAAGGATATGGTTTTTGTTGATAGGTACATGCGAGAATACAAACGTATTCTCCCAGAGGAGGTAGAAAAGGCAACAGTTCTAGGAGCATCAACATATGCCCCTGAAGAAATGCCAAGGGCCACCTACACCCCTAGCAAGTCGACAAATCCGTTTTCAGAGGAATATGACGCGACCTCACATTCTACCTGACAACAGATGTTCAACTACCAGGACCAACCAGTAACTCAGCCATCATTGCAGGCATGGCTTCGACAGAGTGCAACATTAGAACAAGACCAAAACCGAGATGATTATCAAGCCGCATGAGGGCTAAGGGATTTACAAGAACCACCACTCTATTCACGGTGTCAAGGCTAGAGTAAGCCAAAAACTCAAGGGTCAACAGAGCCGCGGAAGACACCTGTAGAGCGAGTTCGAAGAGATGAACCATCTCTTGCAAGAACCGTTAGAAATTATGGCTTAGAAGCACCACTAGGAGAGGAACCTCTTACTACCGAAGGCCAAAAGAGGTATATAGAATGGGACGTAGAGATCCAATGATGAGATTTGTAGACCATCGTAGAATTAGACCTTCTCAAGTGCAAAAATGGGTAAACAAGAAATACACGGGAAACAGAGATCCTAGAGATCATGTAGTAGCCTTTGTGTGTGTAATTAGAGCAGAAGAGGTGTTAGATTTCCCTACCCAATTTGCAGGGTTTGGACTAACCCTAGAGGATGATGCTGCTACTTGGTTTGACTCTGTGGAGTGTAGAGACTTTGAGTCTATGGAGGAGGTGTTTGACGAGTTTATCGAGGAATTCTCACAAAGGGGAATATCTCATAATACAGTCTCACAAATCCATAAATTCAAACAGAAAGACGGGGAATCTGTGCGAAAGGCAGCCCTACGACTAAAAAGATATGTTAAGTTCTGTCCTGTGGAAGAACTGCCAACTCAGTCCAGACTTATGCTTATATTTATCCAAGGACTAAGGAATGCAGATCTCCAGAAGGACTTACATATGAAGAGGAGCACGACGTTGAATGAGTTAACTAAGGAGGCTCTTTACCTTGTAGACAATTGTGCGGTCTACAAAGAGGGTGAATTCAAGGATCTTGACGATGATTCATCCTCACAACAAAGTGGAAGCAAGTCTTCTAAGATAGCATCGAAAGGAGAAGTAGCTGTAAGCCAAGAGCAGCTTGTAGAGGAAGTGCTAAAAAAGATTAACTTGTACGCCAAACCCCAGGCTAAACAGCCCAAGTGGTGTGCTATTGAACAAATATGGACAAACCATGGGACGGAGGAATGTTATTATAACAAGGGATATGTGAGAGAGAGACCTTACGCTCCCCAAGCTCAGGTAGCATCTCCTCAAATTCCACCGATGCCTAGGTATCAGGCAGGCAACCTACCAATGTTGGGGCAACAACCACCCCTACCAGGATTACGACCAGTTGGCATAAGATACACACCAACAGTAACCGAATTAGAAGAGAAGGCTTTGATGCCTATGCATGCATATTATGAAGATCCCAATGGATATGCTGCAAATACTGTCTAGTATCCAGCGGAAGAACCCCCAACGCCAAAACCATGGAGCATGATAGGAAGTACAAGACCACCAACAACTGCACAGGCAGCAGGAGAAGGAAGGTATAGCTTGGATGAACGAACCTTGTTGTTCATAGCCAACGGAGGCATGGGAGGGCAGAGACATGCATACCAACAAAGAAGCTCAAGGAGCACCCCAAGAGCCTAAAGGACCCTGCTACAAGTGTGGTGGAGACCATTGGCTAAGAGATTGTCCTCATGATGAAATCATTAGAGTCAACGCATATTGCACCGAGTGTGGAGTTACTCATTTGATTCCTGATTGCCCTAAGAACCCTAGCAAAGGAGCAAAAACTACCTTGAACATGCTAGAAGCAGTGCCTTCCAGTGGAGGGTCAAAAAACGAGACAATAATACCTATTCAAACAGTGACACGAGCCCAAGCTCAAAGAATGACGAACGAACCCATAATTGAAGAGCCAAAAACCAATGCCCCAAGTTCAGAAATGAAAAATCAGAGAAGCCAGGAGAGAACGAGAGCAAATGGTTCTCTCCGAGGAGTTAAAACACACAAAGGATAGCTTAGAGCGGTTCGAGGATCTAGCTAGCCTAAGCTCACACACTGCGGCAACCATAGCACCCAAGGAAATAGCAGAACCCAAAAGTACAGAATCAGGAGGATCTGTGTTGGCAGAAAAGTTAAATGCTCAATTAGAAGCACTTCTAAAGGTTACGAAGCCAGAGTAAAAAAGAACCAAACCCAAGAGCAAAGATGGATGACTTATCCATATGCTGAAATAGAAAAACAGAGGTTGGAAATGTGTCGAAAGATGATTGAAACACCTTAATCCTTGATAGAAAACCCGCTTGGTAAACCTGCAAGTTGGCGTGAAGTACCAGCTCCAACCCCTATCAAACCAAATTTAGAGAAATAAGTAGAAACGAAGGAGAGACTCACGAATGTCTCTGAGTCTAGGGGAGAGCCTATCATAGTGCCAAATACAACAGATGAGACAAGTGACGGGTTCCAGCCTAAAGCATTGGTAGAAACGGGTAAGGATTGTAACGGTCTAGATGACCTGTGGAAGCAAATCCGTGATGCCAACGAAGCTAACAGTGTGAGTCACCACATGGATAGCACAAGAAAAGAGAAAAATGAGATCTTACCTCCTATTGAAGAATTTGAGGCAAGGTCACAAATGAACTTTGATATGCATTCACTAGGGGGAGACCAGGGATCAATTAGTTCAGGGCACAGCCAACCAGACTCACTGAAAACTCTACCCTCTTACCTAGGAGAGTATGAAGCCAAGTCTGAGGTGAGAGCAATCCCATCTCAAAGACTTTATTCTAACAGAGTGATGGATTCACAAGGGTTGATTGAGTTATTGTCCACCCCGGTGGCATGCACAATCACATTAGCCGAACTCCTAAGGCTACGACCAAACATGTGGACCACCATAGGCAAATGCTTAGAAAAATTTGGAGTAAAAGACCCCACCTTGAAGCTTCAAGAAGGGATCAGAGAATTGGACAGGCCTCAACTAAACACTAGGCCAATACCTTTAAACAAGGTCGGAGAATATTGCAAGGGAGAAGATGGAAACACCACACTACCAGTAGAATTCCAAGGAGTAGTTTCCAAAGCTATTCTTGACAGTTGAGCAGGAGTCGCTATTGCCACTAAGGAAATCTGGAAAAAATGGGAAAAACCAGCTTTGAGAGCTACCAGAATGAAATTGCAATTGACAGATGGGTTCATGGAGAAGCCTCTAGGGCTTTTAGAAAAAGTAATTGTCACCTCGTGCAGAATCGTGTATAAGCATGCATTTGCAATAGTCGATTTTGACAAAAAGAACAATTACGAGATCATCTTGGGAAGACCATTCATGAGACAATTAAAGATGGTCCAGGATTGGGGTTACGACCACATATACCTCAGACATGGCGAGACTACAACCAAAATTCACTTGAAAGACCATAGTTACAAGGATGTGAACCAGACCCCAGTGGAAGAGTTTGATTTAGCTACATTGGTAGGGTCCAAACTCCCAGCATTGTTAGGGCAACAAAAAGAGCTATGGATGTGCGGAGCTTCGCTTGTGGGATCTCAAAAAGAGAGGAATGCGTCTTAGAAAGAGCTATTGAGGACCAGGATTATATTCCGAAACCTTTTTCTGAAGATGCCTTAGAACCTTTGGAATGGGAACACATACTAGAAACATTGGATATCTGTACCATTACAGATAGTCCAACGATAAAATTTTGCGATAAGGATGGCTATGATGTGCTACCCTATTACATGGTAAGCATTATACCAGGAGGAGATGAGATTGTGGAACCACGAGAGCAAGAAGAGTTTTATAACTCCTCTGAGAATCTCGAGATGAATAACGATGCAAACAATGAGTGTTCAGACAGCTCAAGCGAGCGTGGGGAGAAAACAGAGAATATCAAGTTTTATGATTTGCCAATCAGCACCCTAGACGCCAGGAACGCTATAGGAAAAAACGAGCAGAAAACAAAGAGAGAGAGAACCTGATGCCCAGGATAAAAGATAAAACTCACTATCTAATGCTTGTCAAAGCAGAGGATTGTGTAAAAGACCAAATATCAGGAAGATTCTTGAAAGTTGGAAGGGAAAGAACGCAAGAGGAAATAAAACAAGTACGGAAAGCTAAAACAGAAAATAAATAAAAAAAAATCACAACAAGAAACAACAAAAGACCCAGAGTGGACCAAACTGGAACATAAAAAGAAATATCAAGAACTGAAACGGTCTTTACGAGAAGTATGGACTATGGAGGGATAAAGTGATGGTAAGGAGGAGTCATAAAATGTAAACATGAATGTACCATCACACTATCAGAAATTCACCATCCAGGACAGAAAAATCATAATGACACCACCAGTCACGGAAAGAATAAACCAGGAATCTTACGATGTGCTGGAAAATGCAAAACGATTAGACCTCACTGAACCAGGTGAGAAGCCTCAGCTGGTCTATATAGCAACTGACTTAGAGCCTGAAGAAGAAGAACAACTAACACAACTTCTCAAGAAGTATAAAGATGTGTTTGCATGGTCCTACAAAGACCTCAAAGGAGTTGATCCATCGATATGCCAACATACAATTCTTTTGAAATCAGATGCCAAACCTAGCAAACAACGTCCTTATACATATAATGACACATTTGCTAAACGAATCAAAGAGGAGATTGATAAGCTGATGGATACTGAATTCATCTATGAAATCGAGCATACAGATTGGGTGTCACCCATTGTGGTTGTCCCCAACAAGAACGCAAAGCTGGGAGTGTGTGCAAACCTCAAAAAGGTAAATGCAGCCACCATAAGGGATAATTATCCCTTGCCGATCACAGAACATGTACTTGAGAGGGTGGCCGAGAAAGGAGCTCATTCCTTTCTAGATGGGTTTTCAGGGTATAACCAATTGGCAATTGCAATAGAGGATCAACACAAAATAGCGTTTGCCACAGAACGGGGAATATATGCATATAGAGTTATTCCTTTCGGCTTAACTAATGCCCCCGCTACCTTTTAGAGGTTAATGATGCATGCTTTCAAAGAATACCTGAGAATATTCTTAGAAATATACCTGGAAAATCTTTGTGTACACTCTCTTCTACATGAGGAACATATAGACCATTTACAAAAAATATTTGAGAAGTGCAGAACATATCGAATCTGTCTTAACCCGAAAAAGTGCATTTGTATGGTTAGGCAAGGCCGCATCTTAGGAAACATTGTCTCAAGAAATGGTATAACCACAGACCTAGAAAAAATCAAAGTCATAGTAGACCTGCCCAAGCCTACTAATGCGAAACAAGTGCAATCCTTCATGGGACACTGCGGATATTATCGAAGATTCATATATATGTATGCAATCATTGCACAACCTCTGTATTGTTTGTTAGTCAATTTCGAATGGACTGAGGAGGGTGAAACTTCATTCCAAAAGCTTAAGGAAAACCTTGTATCATCACCGATACTTAAGGAACCAGATTGGGAAAATATATTCCATGTTCACATAGATGCATTTGCATATGCAATCGGGAGTATTTTGGCTCAACCTGGAGACGGAACAATGGATTTCCCAGTGTGTTATGCAAGTCGACAATTAAATAGTGCAAAAAAGAACTACACTTCCACGGAAAGAGAGGGATTAGGAATTATTTATGCTATAGAGAAGTTCCAGCATTATTTGCTCGCAAACAAATTTGTGTTCTTCACAGATCATCAAGCTCTTTTGTATCTGGTAAAGAAACCATGCAATACTGGGAGAATTGTACGGTGGTTTGTTATATTGCTAGAGTTTGATTTCATAGTGGTGGTAAAAAAGGGTAAAACTCATCAGCGGGCGGATCATCTTTCAAGGCTGCACAACGGGGAAGCTCCTGAAGGAGTAGATGATGACATACTAAATGCTTATCTTTTCAATATTGAAATGATACCCAAATGGTCTCAGGAAATTGTCAGCATTCTTTCCTTTGGAGGTAGATTTGATAACAAGGAACACAGAACCAAACAACAAACAATTCCACAAACAAAAAACTTTTAACTGATTGCAGGACGGCTGTATCATCTAGGCTCGGACAAAATTCTACGATTATGTATAAATCCGAAAGAATTCGAGTGTTATCTTGAAGAAGCACATGTCTAGGATTGTGCATTTCATTGTTCAACAATGAAAACACACTAGAGACTGAGACAATTAGGGGTTTATTGGCCAACTATGTATGCTGACACACATGCTTATGTTAACCATTGTACTATATGTAGTGCCAAACGACCAGTGGATCACGCGACATTGTTTCAGGTAAACATTGCACTTGCATGGAGTCAATATATCATTAATTTCTTAACCACAAGGACGTTTCCTGAAAACATAACAAAAGCACGGAAAAGGGCTATAGAGATGGAGGCTCGCGACTTTAGTTTAATTGGGAACCAACTCTATAAGCGAGGAAAGGAAAATCAACTTAGAATCTATGCAAGTGAAAGTGAATACCTGCTAATTCTAGAACATGCACATGGAGGCATAAGTGGAGGCCACTTTTCAGGCGATAAGACGGAAAAAATTGTCTTAACCGCAGGAATATGGTGGCCTACATTGCATATGGACACTGAAGAGTTTGTAAAGCGTTGGGATGCATGCTAGCGTACCAAGGTGCCAATAAAGAGAGATGAGATGCCACTGCGGCCAATGATGGGAGCAAGGGCATTTGCAAAGTGGGGCATTGATTTTGTGGGACCTATTTCACCCCCTGCATATCGCACCCATGTCCAATATATCATTGTGGCTACGGACTATCTCACAAAATGGGCAGAAGCCAAGGCAACACAAAAAGCAGATGCACGAACCACTGCACAATTTTTGTATGAGAATGTCTTTGTACGATACGGATTACCAATAGAAATTGTCAATGATCGAGGGACACATTTTCTTAACGAAGTCATTGAATATTTGCTAGAGGAATTCATGGTCATACATAGAAAATCTGCTCCATATCATCCACAGGCTAATGGACGAGCTGAGGCTACAAATAGAACACTATGCACGGTTCTCACTAAAGTTGTATCAGAGTTGAGAACAGGCTGGGATCAACAGCTACACTCAACACTATGAGCATACAAGGTAGCTTACAAAAAATCAATAGGAACGACACCGTACACCATGGTGTTTGGCCTAAATGCTATATTACCCATAGAGTTTTTAATACCAACTCTACGAGTAGCAAAACGCTTATAATGGACAGGGCATGAGCTCTCTTCAAGAATAGATGATCTTGAAAAGCTAGATGAACTTCGCTTGAGAGCTATAGCTTCGATCTATGCTATAAAGAGAAGACAAAAAGAGTTTTTTGACAAGCATGTGCACACGAAAGAGTTCAAAATAGGTGGTTATGTACTTGTTTATACCTTGAAGCAACATGCCAAGAAACTTAAGAAGCGAGGGATGGGACCCTTTGTGATTAGTGACCTATCACAAAGTGGAGCTGTCAAGCTTGCTACATTAGCAGGTGAAGAAATGCCAAATTGGATTAGTGGGTGTCGATTAAAGAAATATCATTTACCACTAACACAGGATATGTTTCAACAAATCCACCAAGAAAAACAACGGATGAAGGAGAAACAGAGGGTACGAGAAGAAGCTCAAGCAGAAGCAAAATAACACATTGCAAAAAGACGGCTTCTACGACAAAGACAACAATGTGGATCACCGTTGCGAATCAATGCCATCCAACTAACGAATTTTGATGAAGACACAGTGGAGCCAATAATTGCAGTCAAAATGGGTAGATATCAATTTGAATCGACGGCATTGCTTGATTCTGGAGCTCAAGCAAATCTAATCTCTTACGGCTTATACAAACAGCTCAAGCTCAAAGGTCAACTACATCCTACTCCACAAGTGGTGGAAAGTAGTACATCACATTCACTGAAAACATTGGGCTGGATTATATTACATGTACACGTACATCAATGTATTTACCCACACAATTTCTATGTGGTTGAGGATGAAAGCACACAACACCCCATGTTGTTGGGACAACCTTGGCAAAAAGAGTATAATGTGCAGATAAATTGGAATGCGGATGCAGTCAAGATTCAGCATGCACAAGAAACAACAAGTGGTAGCCTTTGCTCAGCAACCCCGGAAGAATCAGCTGCCATCAATGCAATCACTGGACAAAGAACCAAAAGGAAGGGTTCCACTAAAGAACAACATGATACCCAAGGCTAACAAACAAGGACGTGACAACCATGCTCACTACAAGCATACAAAGTCATCGACCGCAGTGAAAAGATCAAGGTTACCAACATGCGACAAACAAGTATGGGTGCGGAAGGATAGAAGTGACATGGCAGACAAACCACAATACAACAAAAGAAGTCAACCGCAACAGACAGTTCAACCAAAAACCAAGGGAATAAAGCAGATATGGATCCCAAAGAAAATGCTCAGCAACAACTTAAATGCGACTCGCATTTGGATCCCGAAACCGAAGCAACATGGACTCCCTTCAGTACAAGCAACATTGCCATGCAGACACACACAACATAAGAAACCGGCAAACCGATCTATGTGGGTGCCAATCAACAACAAAACAATGACAACCGCGGAAGTAGCAATAAACCTACAAAAACCGGCAAGGCAAAGCTACAAATGGAAAGCAAAAGAGATAAAGTCTATGGCCAATTTAGCCACGAAAATTCTCTCTAAGGAAACGACTAAGGCCATATCAACAATAGCGGCAAACCAAGCGAATTTTGCAAGCAAGACGATCAAACAAAGAGCGGTAGAGTTACAACTGTTACTTGCCAAGTAAATCTGCCGCCCAAATCAATAACAAACAGGAAACCTCGACGGCGAATGCCAATAAGCAACTTGCTTATACCCTTCTCTTGCACATCATTAATTTTTCCATGCATTGACTGACTATGCATCATATAGGGCCACATTACATGGCCAAGAATTAGCATGAGTTTTAGCCCATGCACAGCACATACACCGAGGTGATACCTTGTCGGCCGGGAGGACTTCGGCTAGGAGGGGGGAGGTATTCTCAAATGCGGACCCAATGGTAGAAAGAGAAAAAAAAGGGCATGTTTTTCGACTATTCTTAAGGGTTGTCGTTTGATTGTGAAATTTTTTGGACTAACCCAAGTACATACGCCCTTATACAGCATGAATAGACAAGTATATGGGGCCAAACGCCAAATCAAGCCCCTGGGTGTGTATATAATTAAAAATAGCTATTTTTCAGGCAAAATATTGGAAAAACGGAGAAATCCGGTCATAAAAATTGCATGTGAGTGTATATAATGTTTTGTGGTGATGTTTTTGATTTATTATGATTTTTGGGGATTTTTTGGGTTTAATTTGCTATTTTTCCTTTTAATTTTACTAATTTTCGGCAGAAAAACTTCAAAAATACAAAAAGCAGGTGAAAAACGGTCGTAATGAAAAACAAAAAATATGGGGATGATCAGTGACTATAGGAAAACCTATGGTACAAGGGGGGTGCAATTATGAGAATGAAGCGGAAAGCGTGTTTTTGCCAGATTTTGACCGAAACGTCAAATTTCTCGTAAACTATGCAAATGGAGTCCAAATCAAGAAATTTTTGAGCCTAAACCTAATCTCGCAAGAAGTTGGGAGCACATGTCAAATTTCATGAAAAGTGGCTCGGGGACCCCCATTATAAGAAATTTTCACTTCATTTTAAGCTCATTTCCACTATTGACTTTTGAGAGAGAGCTTTTGCCACCTAGAGCGAACGGGACTTCCAGCAGCTTCTACGACGCGCACAACTACTCGACAGGCTCCGGACATGAGAGGTAGGCTCACCACCTTGAGCTTTTCGTGCATGTTTGTCGTTTTGTCGCGAAAACTAGCGTAGGGTTCACACAGAAAGCGGGCAGTAGAGACCTACAGGTACAGGTGACCACCTAACGGCTAACCCAAAATCAATGAGGCTTCATCGGAAGCTTACCCTAACATAGGAGACCAGCCTTGGATGCCCAAAGGCAGTAGAAAACTATCGGGAAAAACCCTAATTCCTAGAGCCCCACAAGAGGCCATCAAATGGGAAATCAGCGGAAAGGCGTCCAAATGCTACCAAAACTCATGGGTAGGAGCATCTCGACATGGTCAACAAGTCTATATAGCCCACATGACCAAACGGTGACCCAAAGCGGCACTAAACTTCAGAAACGGCATCATACACACAAAGCGTCAAATAGCTATCGCGGCCAAACCGCATGTCCATTTTTTTCCAAACTTCACGAGCGGCTTTCCTAGACCATCAACAACCAAGTCCTATGGTGGTAGACCACCACAAGTCATCGACGACATGTAAACAGAACCACGGGTGCTTCTAGAGCGACAAATTGCCAAACGGAGCTCCGGTGAAGCCAAAGTCGACAAAAACCATATGGCAAGGATCCCCAAGGGATCGGGAATCTATGGAGACCAACATCAAGAAAATTCATCGCCAAAAAGCACTCCAAAAGTCCGAAAATGGCTCGGAGGCTTTGAAATCCACACAAGGAGTTTCTTTCTATCAATTTGACTTTTTTGTTGAAATAATGCTTAAAAGGGACTCAGGGGGACTTAGGGGGACTCAGGGCAGGCACCAGTAGCACCTCCAAGGAAAATTTCATCAAGAGACATCCTACGCGTAGGATGTCTCAAGGCCAATTCAGGGCACAAACCCCAACATTTCTCATTGCACAAAGTTTTTGAACAGCCTTTACATGCTAGCCATCAAGTTTCATCACATTTGGACAAAAATTGACCTCATATGCATGAAAAAACGCAAAGTCAGGGCATAGAGGCAATAATAGGCCATAGACCTACCAAAACTTGTCCAAATCACATGAAACTTGCACAATACATTCATGGGCACATTGCCAAGCTATCTATGTGGTCACATGCAAAAAATAATGAAATAGACATCCTACGCGTAGGATGTCTAAATGACATTTTTGGCCCACAGATGGTGTTTTTCAATTCTAGATCTCTTCATATCACCTTCAAGAGCTCATAGATCAAGTTTCAAGCCATTTCCATTACTTCTGGCCTCCAACACCTCCAAGATACACTTTTTTGAGCCCAAAAACACTACACATGGTCTTACCAACACCAAATCTTGTACAAATCAAAATCCAAGAGCAGGGCCATGTTCCACATGCCAAGAGCTACCGACAGAATAAATCTCAACCAATTTTGATGAAAAAGACATCCTACATGTAGGATGTCTCCAGCATGATTTTGACCTTCTGTGCAAAAACCGACTTCATAGGAGCAGTTACCATGGTGCAAGGAGCTCATATGTTAAATTTCAACCCATTTGAATATCATTTGCCACTTGTTGTGGACATCCTACCAAATTTGTGAGCCTAAAGCTTGAATCAGCCCAAAAATGCACTTTTTGATGCCCAAACCCAATTCCAATCACATAGCCATTGAGTGGCATAAAATGGTAACCATCTTTTTGCAACATTTGTCAGCCTACTCAACGTCCTCTTCCTCATATGTGTATATATTTTTCTACGCTATTAAGTTATCTAGAGTAAATTGCCCCTCTTCGTTTAACCTTTGTGGCGACACATACATTATACTCTTCCCAAAAAATGTCACCTTAGTCATATATTTATATTACCACCCTTTTCTTTTTTGCTTTGTAAATAGAATAAGCATACAATAACCAACTATATACCCCCAAACTTTCTTACCTCTTGTGAATTAGTAGTAGAAAAATAATATATCCATCTTCCACCCCATATAGATAAATTCCCATGGAAATCAACTCTCCACTTGTCTTTACCAAAGATTATGGTCCCTCTCTACAAGTCTTCTATGCCCCCTACATAGGTGGCCCAATATCTCTTAAGAATATACATATAATTTCTCTCCTTTCAAAAAGACTCCAATTGTATATTCTTTTCACAAGCAAATAATATTGGGCCCTCCTCTATTTGTTTAAGCATCATAACCTTTTGAAAAAGTATGATTCCCCTTGGATGCATACAAGCAAAGGGCCCATACAAGAAGACTTGGAAGCACTAGCCTAGTGTGGACCTCCCAAACCGAATTCCTTGGTGTATGGGCGTGAAGAATAGTCCAAATTCATATCAAACATATTGAGAAGGTCAGTTTTGCCTTTTGAAGCATGTCATTCCGAGCTACAGGTAAAAAGTTATGGTCAAAATAGTGTAAATCTGTCAGATTCGCAGCAAAAGGGAACTGTAAATCAAGTAAATCAAGAGGGTGAGATCTTATTTTTCCACTACTCATCTTCTCGAAGAGCAATGAGTGTTCAAGGTCACTTGCATGTGATGGGACCAACCTAAAGATGCTTTCTAAATGCCAAGACAGACAAGTTGAGATACCCCGCAGGAGCCACCCATAGGGCCTCATGGTGGGGCCCACCTACATTATGCACCCCTATGGAGCCTTCACGGTCTAAAATGATATTTTTGGTGAATAAATAGTCCCTTTTATGTCCAATATTCAATGAGTGGTCAAAGGACACTTAATTAGGTCTAATCACTTACTCTAATTAAGTGTAGCATAATCCCACTCCTACACAACTATAAATAGCCCCCCTTGGAGAGACTCAAGGACACACCTATATTTTCAACTTCATGTTGTTTCTTGATCAATAGTAGAGAAAACCCCAACTCTCTCTCTTTCACATCCTCCCTCCTAACCTTCCTCTTTGGAGGAAGTGCAACTCTATTCTCCACTCTTTCCATTCTACAATCTCTTACTCCATCAACCCAATAAATCATTTGTAGCACCTCAATAACTTGTAAATACATCATGATCTCTCTCATGGTTATGTTAATGATCATAAAATCATCTTCAAAAGTTTCAAGTGTCGCAATTCGTGATGGTTAGCAAGCGTCGGTTCTCAATTTACCATTGGTTTGTTTCTCCACACTTATTCAATTGGTCTAAAGAAATTTCTCACTCCAACTCTCTTTTGCTTCATTACATATGCATGTGGCTACCTCTCATGGTGATTTTATTTGTGTCACGGCATTGCATAGATGGAGATGAGCTCTCTATGCAAAGCGTGTTAGTTTGATGTAAGTGATTCTCTTGTGTGTTTGAGAGGCAAGTCTTGTGCGCATGATTTTTTGATGAGTGCTTGAGAGAGGAAGAGTTTGGATGTATTATGGGTATTCTTATGGGGAGAAGGTGAATGCTATTCCACAAATTGCATATTTCATTTTGATGCACGGCATTGGGTTGCATAATCGTTGATGGTGTTCAAGTGTCCAAAGTGTATATAGAGTAAGGGGGTTTTCAAAGTGTGTTGCTTGAGTGGGTGAGTGTAAGTGTTATTTTGATTGGTTTCCTTCTCCACTCCCAAAAGAAGGTGGTGCCCCAAGTAGTGTGCGTACCTCTTTACAAACATTTTGTGAGGGTAGGCCCATTGGTTTGGGTTTAGAGGCCCCATTTCAAAAAGCTTGCCCTCATAAAGTGGTGCCCCCACGGAGAAACATATTTCCAAGTTACCTTCAAATTTTTTAGTGATGAACAATGGAGTTCCCATCTATCCATTTCATTTTGCACAACACATTAGAGTAAATGTTCACATAGATAGAAAAGTCTTTTTCCAGCAACGCATTGTTTTTATGTTTGGTGCAGAAAGACTTAGAGAAATACTGGCATCATCCAATCCAATTATACTTCCAATCATCAATTATGAAACTTCTTTTGATGTTCACGTTTTCATTTTGTTTTAAAGGCAGGAACAAGGAGTGGTGAAGGGGTGCTCAAGGGCCATATGAAGGAACGAGGTCTTCAAACCAACAACGAGGAGTAGCACATGAATCAGGATCAAGACAATGAACCTTTTAGGCTTATTGCTCGGCAATCCATTCATATAATCATTGCAACTAAGTTTAGGTTTCAATCTATCATAAGGAGGATATTTGGATCCACTCGCCTCAATGAAATCAATGCTTCAATTAATCCATTTATTCTACCTATGATAAAGTACGAATTAACAATGGATGTGTACATCTTCATTTTAATGTAATCAGATTTATAGTGTCAACAATCTTGTGCGGCCCATAAGAGTTCTTTAAAAAAAGAAATTTCAAAAAGTCTAAACAAAATGTCAAGTTCTTTTCCCACGTTCTATGCAAGAAGTGGGGAAGATGCGCAAGAGTTTCTTGACAACTTGGAGATGGCACATCTCATATCCGAGAGAGATGAAGAGGAAGTAAAGCTACGAGCCTTCCCGTTGGTTCTAAAAGCAGAAGCTAAAGCATGGTATGAGACCTTGCAACCCCAAATCAAGTCCAATTGGGAGAGACTGCGAGCAAGCTTCCTCTCCAAGTTCGGGCAAGGTGATAGTTCTGAAGGACTATGGAAATGTCTTATTGGACATAAGCAGGTATCACTTGAAGACTATCCCTCTTATGAAGAAACCTTTGTCAATCTATGGGGTAGGTGGGAGGCTACATTAGAAAATCATGGTGGTGCACCTAACTTTCTAAAAAAAGAGAGATTCATGGTTGGCTTGTATCCACTTTTAAAGGCTAAAGTAGAGCTAAAATTCCCATCCACCTTCGAAGAAGCACGTGAGGTAGCCATCATCAAGTTTAGAAAACTACACTTCCAAGCACATAGAGCAAGGGGTTTGAAAGAAGTGAGTGAGAGGGAGTCTTCACAAACCATGGAAGCACCAATTAGGGCCCCTCTTGCACAATCTTCACAAATAGGAGATAACTCTCAACAAGAGGTTTTACAAAGGCTAACTGAACAGCTTGAGAACCTCACTCTGAATCTAGTACAGGGCCTACCTCAACAACGACAACCAAGAGAAGGGAATCGCAATCAACGAAGACAAGCTCAAGAGTTGCGATGTTGGAATTGCAATGAAATGGGCCATGGCATGTACAATTGTCCACATCCAAGGCGACTTCCGGGAGACATATATCCCCCCAGACCACCTCCTCTCACTATACATCAAGAACTAGCTCAAGGCCCACAAATCCTTCGTCGACCACCACCACCAGCAAATATACCTCCCGTCCCACATGAGGAGGAAGAAAGAGGAGTCAACATCATCAAGCTAGAAGAGGTAATAGATGAGCATACTCTAAACTTTGATGTTATGCCGGCAGAAAAACGCACAAGAGCACATGATAAGGATGAAGACATGAGAAGTGAAGGAACAAATTCAGCCAGAAGGGACAAGAAGAAGAAGTCAAAGATGGAAGAAGCTGAAAGTAGCAGGAAGAAAAGATCAAGGCGAAGGGAAATTGGTATCAACGACTTCCCATTGGGAAAGGAGCTAGAGCCCTACAACATCCTGGAGGATTTACAAACCCAAAAGCCAAACATTTCATGGCCTCAACTTCTACACCTATCAGCCAAAGTAAGAAGGCAATGGCCAAAGTTGGTAAGTACAAGAATTCCAAAAAAGAAAGCAAATCTTTTCATTAAGGTTGTGGCCTCAAAGCTACAAAAAGATGTGGAACCCATTGTGGATGCTTACATAAGGGGTAAAAAGGTGTCTAATGTATATGTTGATGGTGGAGCTCAAATGTGTGTGATCACGGAAAAATCAATGAACAAGTTAGGGCTTGAAATTACAAAGTCCTCTAATTGTCAAGCTAGGCTAGCCAACAACTCAAGTGTGAAGTGTTTGGGGATCATTGAAAATGTAAAAGTCTCTGTATGTAACATAGATGCACGAGTGGATATGTATGTCATGCCAGCTAAGGGGGAGGGCTATCCCATCATCCTAGGGAGGCCTTGGCTCATTGCTGTGAATGCAGATCAAAAATGGGGAAGTGGTCGTTTGATTCTTAAGAAGGGTCAACCGGTGGTGTATGATTGGCGAGAAGGAAAGCAACTAGATATCAACTATGAAACCACGACAGATGAAGAGAGCGAGGAGGAGAGTCCTTACTCAAGTGATGAGGAAGCATCAACCAGTGAAGAGGAGTTTTCTTTGGAGGTAATGGGAATTTTATTCAACGCCAACACTCAAGATGTTCCTGTAGAAGAAAAGCCAACAGACAATCACACACGAGGGGATGAAAGATGCCACCACATTGAAGAAGGATTTGAGAAGATTCTTGCAAAAGATCTTACTTGTGAGGAGAAAAGGTCCTACATCAATATGTTAAGGAGGTATCCCAAATTTTTTATCACTGACTACTCACAAATAAGAGGTGTAGATGTAATAGAGCATCGAATTGAATTGAAACCAGGGACCAAACCCGTGGCTCAAAAGTTAAGGCGACTAGGATCTGTGCAACAAAAGGCTCTCCTACAAGAAGTGAATCGACTCTTGAAGGCTGGCTTCATCTATCCAGTATCCAACTCTGAATGGGTATCACCTATTGTAGTCACTCCCAAGAAGAATGGTAAGTGGAGGGTCTGCGTGGATTACAAACCCCTCAACGCTGCGACAAAGAGGGACCACTTCCCTCTCCCTTTCCAAGATGAAATTTTGAATGAAGTAGCAGGTCACGAATGCTACACTGTGTGTGATGGGTATTCAGGATATTTTCAAATTAGAATAGCAGAAGAGAACCAACCAAAAACCACCTTCATCACACCTTGGGGATGTTTTGCATTCAGAGTAATGCCTTTTGGGCTCACCAATGCTCCTAGCACCTTCATGAGATTCACAATATTTGTATTTCAGCCATTCTTTGGAAAATCTATAAGAGTCTTTATGGATGATTTCTGTATTTATAGTTGTAGATCACTTCACTCCCAAAAGGTTGAAGAGGGGCTTAAGAGGCTCCATCAATTTGGGGGACAACTCAACCCAGAGAAGTGTCATATCGGTGAATCTCAGGTGGTTTTGCTAGGCCATGTGGTTTCTTCACAAGGAATTCAAGTGGATCCCTCTAAAGTAGAGACTCTTTTGTCATTATCTCCACCAACAACAACTAAGGAGCTAATGACCTTCAACCACAAAGTGAGGTACATGTTTCGCTTCATCCATCTCCTAGTAGAAGCCATCGCCCCTTTGCATAGGTTGGCAAGCCAATCCACATTTGAATGGGGGAGGGAACATGCAAAATGCTTTGAGGAAGTGAAGGGCATTCTTAGCTCTCTCCCAATCCTAATGCCACCAGATCCAAAGGAAACCTACTATGTCACTCCAAGTGTAGGTTTCGAAGCAATTGGTGTTGTTTTGATGCAAAAAGATCCTAAAACATCATACATGAGGCCGATCTATTTTGCAAGCAAGGTGATGACTCCAGCCGAGAAGGGATACATTGAAATGGAGAAAGTGGTCTTTGCAATCTTGTTTGCGGTAAGGAATTTTCGATCGTATCTTCTCCCTGTGCCATTTGTTTTTCTCACCTTAGAGCACAATCTACCATATGTAGTACAACACATGAGCCTCTCATCTAGAATAGCAAAGTGGGTGCTTGAACTCCAAGAATTTGAATACACTTTCCTTGTAGAAGATAGCACAAGAGCAGGACTTGCAGACATTCTCACCTACAAAGTGAGAGAAAGGGAAGGATCACGACTACAAAGAGAGGAAGGCTCAAAACAGTTCAAAGTGAAGGAGATTGATAATGCCCATACTTTATGCTTTGACGGAGCTTATCAACGCCAACAAGACAAAGCAGCAAGGGGAATCATCATTTTGAACCCACAAAAGGAGGTAATGGTTAGAAAAGGTATCACTCTACCCAGTGTTCACTCTAACAATGAGGCTGAGTATGTTGCTCTAACCCTTTTTTTAGAAGAATGCAAAGAATTAGGCATACAAAGACTTATTATAAAAGGTGATTCTTTGCTAGTGGTCAGGCAAATCCAAGGGACTTGGAGATGCAAGAATCGTACATTGTTTGAGTGGCTCAGTAGTGTAAGAGCTTTGAAGAAGGGTTTTAAAGCAACACAGGTACAACACATTGTGAGAACTCATAACAAGGAAGCAGACTTACTTGCAAATGAAAAGCTTCAAATGGCGGTAGGAGGTGTGAAACTATATGAACCCAAATATCAAGGTCAAGAGGAGCTAAAAGACATTATCTTCTTTCTACAAGCAGGTGAGTGTCCCAAACACTTAGACAAGGTGCAAAGACATAGACTAGTTAAGAAGGCCACACCTTACCAGTTGATCGGGGATGATTTATATCACAAAGGGAAAGATTTGGTCTTGAGGAGAGTACCAGGTGTGCAAGAGATAGAGAAAATTCTTCTTTCATGTCATGATGATGTCTGTGGTGGTCACTTTTCTCCAGATATTACAAGTAGGAAGATTTTACAAGCAGGGTTTATTTGGCCGAGCTTACATCGTGATGTCCAATATTGGTGTAAGGCATGTAAGCCATGCCAAATTGCTGGGGATAGACGACTAACATATGAGCCTCGAGTCCCAATAATATCTTATGGCCCTTTTGAAAAGTGGGGTGTGGATGTAATAGGTCCCCTACCTCGTACTTCTATAGGAAAGGTTTTCATCATCATGGGTGTTGACTACATGACATGACGGGCGGAAGCAACGAGCACAACCCGAATCACAGCTGAAGAGGTATCAAAGTTTATTTTTGATCATATTTGTAGTAGGTTTGGAACACCCCTAGAAATCTTATCAGATCGAGGCCCGGGTTTTAGGGCTGACCTTCTGAATGATCTCTTGAGGAGGTTAAAAGTGAAACACCTGCATTCCACACCCTACTATCCTCAATGCAATGGATTGGTGGAAAAAGTGAATGGAATGATATGTAAGATCATTTCTAAGCAGGTTGTGGACCGGCCTAATGATTGGGATCGCCATTTGACGGCTGCTCTTTGGGCGTATAGGACATCTTTCAAGGTATCTACCCAATTCACCCCTTTTCATCTAGTTTATGGACAGGAAGCACTTCTCCCCATTGAGGTAGAGCTCTCAAGCTTGCGCGTTCTTGCAAGAGTGGCAAAAAAACCAAAAGAGGTTCTACATGAAAGTATCTTAGATCTCCAATGACTTGAGCTAGATAGAGAAGGGTCCATTGATCACTACATCACCAAAGCGACAAGCCAAAGGGATAAAATCAACAAGAAGCTCAAGGGGAAAGTATTGAAGGAAGGTATGTTGGTTCTTCGCTATGATAACCGACTTGATACTCGACTTGACAAAAAGTTTTTGCAAAGATGGGAGGGACCTTTCATGATAAAAACAAAGTTTGGGAATGGTAGTTACAGATTAACAGATTTATCAGGAAAACTCCACAAAACCAGAGTCAATGGATGGAGATTCAAGCCCTACTTTCAACGTATCAATCCATTGATAGGAAGTCATCTACCTACATCGTCTAAGCTCCAAATTGACATGGCTCCCTTCGGCTTGGCAAATGCTCCACCTATTTTTAAAGCTTTGATGTGCAAAGAAGAACCAGCCTTGGAATCTGAACATACCCAAGGCAACCCTCCCATCTCCGATTTATGGGATTGAGGTAATGAAAAGCAGGTTTAATGGAGTAAAAGAGTGCATGACACTCCTCCTATTGAAAAAAAAAAGTGGAAAAGAAAAAATAAAAAAAAAAGAGAAAAAAAGAAGAAGAAAAAGAAACAAATTTCTTTTCAAATTCTTGTAGCAGCCCTCTTGCATATAAATCCTTGTTTTTCTGCTGGATCCACTTCATAAAAATCTGCTTAGTTACCCTTTGAGAATCTTCAAGGAAATACTCCTCCTGTAATGCCTTTTTTAAATTCTGCCAGTTAGGTTCTTGTGCAGCTTGTCTCTCCCCAATTTGAGCCATAAGCTCTGGCACAACAATCAAGTGCAAACCTTCAACTGCTTCATGATCATCAATCCCATTATACTCCATGCATTGATCATAAACTTTGTAATTTTTTGAAACATCTCGACCTTCAAACCGTTGCAATTTTTTTGTTACTACTTGTTGAGCTTTCCGTATCCGCTCATGAGAATTAAATTGTTCTTGTGTTGTGTGTCTGCTGCATGTAGGCAAAAAATTGCTACATCATCTAATGCATCACCGCCTCTTGCGGTGTAGTCATCTTTCTCTGCTAAATTTTCCCACCCCGACTCAATTTTGTGCCAGGTTCACCAAAGATGTCGGGGATAATGGGTTTGCGAGGTGAGCCGGGTCAGCACCGGGCTGCTCGCTGTAGGAAATAAGAGAGTCAAGATGCACAACACAAGGCAAAAGACTCCGATGACACTTTAAATGCTTAGAAATTGACAACCGGAATGTTTTAAGCTGCTAATGATTAGCCAAATTGGAATTCCAATACAAATGGTTGCTGTTAACGACACTGATAGAGATAAGAGAGTTTAATGCTCTCAAATTAGACCAAGACTGTGCCATTAGAGCCTTTTGAAGCTAATTAGGAAGGAAGCATCTGGAAAAAATTCCTTGCCTGGAGTCCTAGTATTTCCCAAATACGATACAGAGAGGTTATCCCCTCACCTTCTTGCCTTACTGCTCCTTTTCTTGCCGAGCTCCGACTCTTCAAAAGGGTAAGCATAAGGAGGTAACGAGGGAGATAAAGGTATTGAGGTAACATGAGCAAGGTGAGAAGAGGAGCTTGGTGCTTGGGAGCTAGGCTTGGCGAAAGGAACGTAGAAGGAGTCGGCTTGGCAAAGAAGGTGCCGTTGTTGGTAAGGTGTGTGAACCAAAAATGATGATGTGGCGGGCTTGGAATTTTGTCACCACAGAATTGTGTGAGAGTGCCACAAAAACTGAGCGCCAGGGGCTGCAATGCAAGCTCATCCGAGCTCCCCCCCAGCCAGCGCAATCCCTTTCTTTTTCCCTGTGCCTTTCTCGTCGCCTGCACGCCATCTCCCATTGCTTTTTCTCCCCTTCACACTATATTTTCCACTTAAGAGTGGACGGCCACCTTCCATTGGCTTGGGCGGGCGGCTTTTGGGCCTCATTGGGCGGGCATTTCTCCTTAGTGGGCGGCCTCAAACTTCAATTGGGCACCACATTTGGCATACATCTCGGCCAAGGCACCGCATTTAACAGGCATATCGACCAAATCATTGCCTAGCACGGCATATTTTCACAACAGATCTCGACTGACAATATTATCGTAAATTTTATTGTACATGCCTTTAAGACGCCCGTATAGGTGACTGCATTTACTCGAAAGTATTCCCTTCGCACTCAATGAAAATAGCTCAAAGCTCCTTGCCACAGCTGTGTTGGCCATTCCCCGCACCCAATGTGCCCCGAGAGGCACCGTTTTAAATTTTGCTTGCCACAACCATCTGTGGCCCACTAATTGAGGCTGCCAAATCTGTCAAAAGCCATCTGGTACCTCATCATTGGTCGTCATCACCGACTTCCAACATTAATATCTTTCAGCTCCGAACTCTGATTGGCAAGTTGTAAATTCCTATAGACTTCTCAAGCTACATAGAACGCATACAAACCTTGCTGAGGCTGTAAAATTCCCAGATGACATACCAATCGAACGGACCAGACTGGTGAAGAAACGACCCCCGATGAATCTTTAATGGGTGGCCAATATCTTGGCAACTGAAACTTTGATCACTAATTTGAAAAGACCGACATGATCCACAAAGTGAGCACTTCAGGCCCATGCATTGATTTCATTTTTGTCCCTAGGTGCCCGATCCGGTACGGATTTGCAATTGACTCAAACTTCAAATTTCCATAATTTTTTCACTGTAGTTCCAATCAACGAGCTGTAAAGACGGGCCGATAGAACACTTCAAGCACTATAGTGTTATACCATAAACTCCCATTTTTAGTCACATCATACCCACTTTTAGCATAAAAAACATAAGTTTTGGTCCCTTAAAGCCGCATCTTGCATACATTAAGCATTAAACTTGGCATGTTAACAAGCCCTGATCACTGCTCAACAAACGTGTAGGCTTCAAAGAAGCTTAGCTTCCATTTCTTTGCTCTTTTTCCCATCATGGAAGCGGAGCATCACGACAATGGAACATTGGTTTGCCTGTTGTATTCCACTCAAGGTGCATAGGTGGAAACAAAAATGAGTGTCTAATGCATATGTCCAATGGTGAGACATCCTATTTATGTATATACAAAAATGCACGGAAAACAATATGTTGTGCAAGAAGGATTTTGAGGGGTTCTTCAGAAAGATGGTGTAGCTATAAAATCATATGACATGGCTATGCAAGCTGGCACCCCTTTAAGAATGGTTTTCATTGTCGAGGATATGTGCTCTCATCTTACTGTGCACTATGAGTGAGTATTCGACTCTATGACACTCCACTAATTGTAAGTAAATAGACTTCGACTCTTATGCTCATCTCATCTAGCATGAGCAACACGACTTAGATAAGCTCAACTCTTCCAGCTTGAGTGTAAGCCTAATAACTACGACTCTTAGCATAGAGTTTATTACGACTTGAAGCTTTGGGACTAATGCTTTGCTCATTTTATGGCTCAGCAGCCCGACTCCGACTATGCCAAAGAGTGTTTTTTGCACCCTGGCGACTTGACTTTGTACATTCTTGTGCTTACTACAAACATTTCTTCAAGTAAAAGTAAGCTTGAATCCTCAAAAAGAGGTTTAGTGAAGGACCAAGTTGGCATTGAAGGTTTCTTTTGCCAAACCTGTTTTATTTTCTTTGAATTTGCATTCACGTTGGTTGGGTTGTCCTTCTTTGACTTTGAAGACTCCATTATTTTTTTGATTCTCGAATTGGGCCTGTTGATAGGAGTCTTTGATGTTGTTGTAGGCCTCTATTGGCTGTCAGCATCTGGATTTTGACTAGGAGCATTGGAAGACTTAGGCATCCAAATCTCTTGAGGACTTTTGTATCTCCTTTGTTGACTTTTTTGCTCTAGGTCTTGTTGAGTTCTTGAGATCTTCATGCAGGTCTAGTGTAGTTACAGTTGGCTTGTGGTTGATTGGTAGCCAAATATTTGTATAACCTGTGTAGAATCCTTGTCCATGAGGAACATTCTTTGAGATCCGTCTTTGTTCTGTATCCTCTTGAGAGTTGTGGTAGACTTTAGCATCTTTCAATGTTGTTTTGTTGTATACCTACTTCTTAGGTATCCTAGGATATTGTCAAAGTTGATACCTTGTGGGCCTTCTTTCTTGGGAGGGACTTGAAGTTACTTCATATGCCCTAACCTGCGGTTTTGGCACCCACATCTCTTTGTTACCTCCATAGTACTCCTTTTCTTTTAAGCACCATTGTGATGGTATCCCTCCCATTTGTTTGTCTTTCCATGTTGATTTCTTGTCTTTATCCCAAACTGGATCACTGACTTTGACTAAACTGCTTGAAACAAACACTTTCTTGACTATGTTTTTCTTTCTTGAGTACTTTGGCTAATATACCTTTGATTTGTTGGGTGTCTCCTTAGAGGTTTCAGTTGTGTCAGCAATTGACTTGAAGTTTTCAAAGCCTGACTTGCTTGAAGAAGCTGATCCATGAGGTTTCTTTGATGTAGAGGCATATGCTGTCACACCTTCTTTGCTAATCAATGGAGGGTCCACTTTAGCTTTATCTTTGTCTGCAAGATTTATTTTCAATTCTTGTGACTTCTGCAACTCTGAATCTAACATTAACGGTACCTATAAATGTTACTGGCTACCTCTTGGAGAAGAGAGTATTAGCATTGTATCTTCTTTGTAGGCTTTGTGTTGATCTAACCACCAATGATGTCCAAGGATGACATTTGCAAGCATTTCTTTTGAAGGCTTCACCTGAAATTTTACCTTCTCTTCATGATTTTGTATGCTAAGGGTAGCAACCACTTCTTCTTGAGATGTATGCATGCCTAGCATTATTTTGTTACCTCCATAGTACTCCTTTTCTTTTAAGCACCATTGTGATGGTATCCCTCCCATTTGTTTGTCTTTCCATGTTGATTTCTTGTCTTTATCCCAAACTGGATCACTGACTTTGACTAAACTGCTTGAAACAAACACTTTCTTGACTATGTTTTTCTTTCTTGAGTACTTTGGCTAATATACCTTTGATTTGTTGGGTGTCTCCTTAGAGGTTTCAGTTGTGTCAGCAATTGACTTGAAGTTTTCAAAGCCTGACTTGCTTGAAGAAGCTGATCCATGAGGTTTCTTTGATGTAGAGGCATATGCTGTCACACCTTCTTTGCTAATCAATGGAGGGTCCACTTTAGCTTTATCTTTGTCTGCAAGATTTATTTTCAATTCTTGTGACTTCTGCAACTTTGAATCTAACATTAACGGTACCTATAAATGTTACTGGCTACCTCTTGGAGAAGAGAGTATTAGCATTGTATCTTCTTTGTAGGCTTTGTGTTGATCTAACCACCAATGATGTCCAAGGATGACATTTGCAAGCATTTCTTTTGAAGGCTTCACCTGAAATTTTACCTTCTCTTCATGATTTTGTATGCTAAGGGTAGCAACCACTTCTTCTTGAGATGTATGCATGCCTAGCATTATTTTGCCATCATGTTTGCATGGAGTAATCTCTAGAATGCTCTAAATGTAGTTTGCAACCATATTGCAATTTGCTTCTTTATCTAGTAGAGCATTGCATCTGACACTTGCTCCTTTTGTACTGTTGAGAACTATAGATACTCTCATTGTCTGACTTACATTAATTGATTTGATTGGCAATGAGTGATTGATCTTTGGACTTCCTATTGTTTCATGGTTGTCTGTAATTTTGATCTTCTTTTCTTCTTGTATTGGTGACAATCTCTGCTCAATAGCTTTCGTGGTTGCTCTTTCCTCTGTTTGATTTGCACTTGCTATTGCCTGATTTGCTTTAAGCTCTTCTAAAGTTCTATTCAATGGAGATGAATAATCTTCAATAAGATTTTCTTTGGCATGAGTCTCCAATTTAACTGTGCTTGAGGAATTTGTGTTGTCGTCTGTGAGTGACCAGTTGGTCTTTATTCTTTGTTGTCTCTGAAAATTGCATCTTATTTGCATTCTGTATCTCTAGGACCTTTTGGGCCATTGGCATTCCCATTATGATGTCGTCTAACATATCCTTTGCTTCTACCACATGAAATTGAGCTATGATGATTTGTGGACCTATTTGAATGGCGGTGGAGACGGTTCCCCAGCATTCTTCTTGTTTGTCTCCATATATGCTCACGAATTTAGGAGCATCTTCTAGTTGTGGTTGGCATCATCTTTTTCAAGTGCGAAAAGACATGAGGTTCTTGTCTAAGTGAAAATCTAGCTTTACTTTACTTGAGAGTTTTTCCTCATTCTCACCAACAATGATGCACTTGATTGTCTCATGATTTGTGTCTGAGTTGATTGCTTTTGTTGTGGCAGTGTCCTTTGGTTGAGCTTTATCTACATTTTCTTTGCTTTGACACCTGCTTCAATCGATGTTGACTCCATTGGATGTAATATTGCACCTTTTTGCAATTGTTGAGCATTATCTACCTGCATTTGGGTAGCTTTTTATCTTAGAAGATCCACTGTACTTTCTGGTAGAATCTGTCTCTTCGGAGGAGATTTTGGTGGTGACCTTTGTGTAGCTTTTTGGACTTTAGCTTCCATTGATTTTTGACTTTTTTGTCACCTATTCTGGCAGCTTGAGGCTTTGCATTATCTTCAGATAGTCTTTGACTTCAGTCGGGCCGTCCATAGGGGTTTGCACAAGGTTGTGATCTTGCTGATATTCATGGCCATGTGCATCTTGATATGCATATGCGAGCTTGGTCACATGTAGCTGTTTGAACACTATTGGATTTGTCAGCTTTTGGCTTTGACTTGTGGAGATCAGCTGAAACTTCTCTCCTTGATGATCTTCATAGAGGCATTTATCTATAGATTCTGAAGGAACCTGGGTGAATTGGAAACTTCCAACAACCATATGATCTTTCAATGGTTTCTGCCTTGAAGGGGTCTGTTGGCTAGGCTTCTAACTGACATTGCGGTTCCTGGTACATGAGCTGAGCTTGATGGATTTATAGCTCCCCCTTCCTAGGGTGATCACTATAGCTTGCTTCATTATAAGAGTTCAAAATTGTTTTGCTCTGGTTTAGTCTCACCTTTTGGGACTGTGAAGGCACACTTTGGGTAGCACTGTTGATGTTTGGCATTTGTGAACTTTCTGCATAGTTTCCTATGTATCTTCGTGAAACATGACAAATTATTCCCCAAGTCAATCTATAAATAGCATTATCTTTTTCCCTGATATTGTCTATCCCATGGGTCTCCTATGATACGAGCTTCTGTGGTTTCAGGACCCAAGGCATCATAGATGCTAGACTCTCGTCTATATCTACGACTGTTTTGGTCAAAGTATATGCTTGTTTGGTTACAACATCGAAGCTTGATTTTCGATGGAGGAGGGTTTGGATCTGAACAAATTTTTGGGTTCACTCGGGTAATATCCTTCATCTCTAGAGAGGATGGGCTATAATAGATTCTTTCCTATGAAAGGAACCATCCTTTTTTATCTATCAGTGGACGCACTTCTATGAGTTGGTATGTGGGCCGTTCAAACACTGGTTGATCCTTTTTGTACAGTTTCCCTTTTTGGTCTACATAGTGTGCATATGAATTATGTGTACCATACAATGCTATCATCATTCTGTTTGATGTGTCTCTTAGACTCGTAAAAGATTGCACACTCGTGGCAGTGGATGCAGAATCATTCGCAAACCTAACAGTCTTTTCTACAATCTCTGATATTTGGACACCTTGACCAAATTCATGTAGGAATTTGTTGTTCTAAGAATAAATTTTAAGCTTTTTAGGTTTCTGTGCATCTTTATGCTTATTTTGAACTTGCAATTCTTTTATTGGTGCTTCTAACGGTAATGCAAAATCATCTGATTGCATTAAAAATGACAAGTTAGATGCACTTACATCGAGATTTGCATTTCCAACTTTCTCTGTAACTTGCTTGGCAGTTGATATGTCCCTGTTGTTTGGATTTCTTGGACAATCGTCAGAAAAATGTCCACCTTTTCATCCACAATCTGAGCAATATGCCATGATTGGTGGTATTTCAACTGGTTTTGTCATGTCAAGCTCTTGTTGAGAAGTTTTTGCTTCTATGCTGGTGAAGTTGTCGGCATTTTCTTTTAAAACACTGAGCATCAAGCTGTAGACTACTCCATCTTGACCCTTGTATTGTCTTTCAACTGTTCTCCAATTAGAATGGCTTCTATTGTTGATTCATTGGATCTTGCAATTCTGCTTCTTGACTATAGATCTGATCACTGTAATCCATGTACAATGACCTTGATTGCATATGCATCAACTCTATGTTTTACTGGCTTGTGCAGATTTCTGGATAAACACTTGGGTTGAATTTCAGAACTTCTATCTGTACTTCATCTTTGAGCTTGCAATACCTGGCTCCACTGAAGTCTGTGAACATCTGGGAGTAATCTGAATTTGGCTTTACTCTGATCAATAGGATCTTGGCTCTTGTGTTGCTTTTGCTGCTCATTAAGTATCTATGGCCTTTTGAATCTGCATATAAGACTTTATCTCCATTTTTGCCATATAGCTATAAAATCTGTTGTGTTGTACTTGTGCCGATGTTGTCACTGCTATGGGCTTACTATGATGTACCTGAACTCACAGCTCGATTTGAGTCCATGATGGCTATTCTGTAAAAACTGTCTCCTAGCAGATTTTGGTATCGATTAGCATAATTTCTGCTATTCGGGTTTGATAAAACTACTTTAGCCAAAGTTTTGGCAGTTGACTGCTCCTAGACTCACAAGAGTTGATTAACTCTAGCTCAAAGGTGTCAGAATCGATTGCAACCTTTTGAAACGATGAAAACCTGGGCCTTGAACAACCTAATCTACAATCCACCGTGATTTGTGTCCCTGTTCGTCCAATTGGAAGCTAATTTGCGATGCAATTGTTTGCACTTTGCCAATTTCGGTTTGCACAATGACTTCTAGTCCCTGGCGTCCTTTGTCTGAACTATGGAAACACTGTCTAGAACTGGGCTAGAACTGTGATGACGTTGGCTCGAATGATCACAATTGTTTTCGCACTTCCTGGTTCTTTTTCTCATGATTTTTTTGCTGTTTCTGGCTTTCTTTTTTTTCATTTGCTCGTTTTGTAGCGTGTGATTTTTCTCAACGGTGTGTTTCTGCTTTTCTGTCTTTTTCAACGACTTTCTTTTTATTTTTATTATTTTTTTGTGAAAATTTGTTTTTTAAATAAATGTTTGGTATTTTTATGATTTTTTATTAAATTTTTTGGGAAAGTTTTAATTTTTAAAGATTTTTTTTGCGATTTTGGAATTCTAATGTAGTTTATTTAAGATTTTAAGACTTTTTTGATTTTTTGTGAGTTATTGGATCAATTTTTGATTTTTTAATGGATTTTTATGAATTTTCTACAAATTTTTGTGATTTATCTGTGTCATTATTTATTTATAATAGGTTTTTGTGAAGCTTTTAATTTTTTTGGGTAAATTTTTGATATGTTTTTTTAATAAATTTTTAAAAAGACCTTTTAAAAAAATTTTGTGTGATTTTTTTTTAAAATTGAAATAAAATAAAATAATGCAAATAAAAAAAAATGTATTACCTGCTTACCTGTGGTGGCGGGTTGGCAACACGTGACAGCGGCGTGAAGGCGGGTTCATAGCATGCTGAATTTCGGGGCCCCAAGCCTGGCGTGCAGTACACGACAGAGGGAGAAGCGAGTGGTGCGAGACTGGGTACGAGAGAGAGTGGGTGCAGGTGGGTTGACGACTGACCAGCGGGGGGTGCAACGCGCCGTACGAAGCAAGAGTGAGAGGGGCGATGGTACTGGGTACACGACAGAGCGGAGGTTCCGAATGGGGAGTGTGTGTGTATGTGTGTGTGAGTAGGACAAGGAGAGAGAGAGAGAGAGAGAGAGAGAGAGAGAGAGAGAGAGAGAGAGAGAGAGAGAGATCGTGGGGTGCCTGGGCCTGAGTGCGTTGAATGCGGCAGACAAGAGAGAGAGAGTACGCGCTGGTGAGAGAGTGAGAGAAGAGAGAGGGGGGATGAGAGAGATTGTTAATAACTGTGAGAGGGGCAGTGAGAGAGTGTTAATAATCGTTAGCAGTGGGGGGAGAGAGAGTGAGAGTGGAGAGAGGGGGGGATGAGAGAGATTGTTAATAATCGTTATCAGTGGGGAGAGAGAGAGTGAGAGTGAGAGTGGAAGTGTGTGTGTGTGTGTGTGTGTGTGTGTGTGATGGGGTGGTTCACACGTCACGAAGTAAGAAAGAGTGGACGGAAGAAGATGAAGAAGGAAGAAGAAGATTATTTTAACGGCGAAGGAAACTATCCCAAGAGACCGTAAAAATCTATCTGACGAGGATAGTTCATGTGCTGAAAGGCACGCTTGGGAACCGAAAGAAACCAAATTTAGTCCGAAATTAGCCGAAACGCTAAAAATCACCCAAAAATCCAAAAATTCGCCAAAAAATCTAGAAATCTTAGAAACTCATCGACAATAACAATCAAACGTTTTTGACATGCATAAGCACACCAAAAATAGCAGTTTTTATCGAAAATACCAAATTCAACAAAATCATCGACTCGGCTCCCGAAAATAGCAAAACGCTCAAAACTCGACCAAGGAGGGCACAAATGTGCTCAAAATGATGCCATAAGTATGCACACAAAACAGCTCGTAAAGGTCACACGACATCAATTTTTTACAAAATTAAGCAAAAATCAATACAAAAATTATTAAAAAACTATCCTTTTCTTGTGTGAAAATTCTCCACACATAGGGGATTTGTGCATCCAATAAAATCACAAAAATCACATCAATCCAATTTCCAAATAATTTGATCAATAAAACCTAAATTAGGCAATTAAATCGACAAAATTAGCGACAAAATTAGGTCAAAATTTGACGCATTTTGAGTGTGTAAATCCCTATTTTGAGCTAAAAAGAACGCAGCAATAAACTATTACACACATCAAAGATGCAATCAAAAATTGAATTAACCATGCACATTAAGCACTTTTTAGGCACACACATTAATAATTGGCAGTTTTTTCCAATATTTAGGTGCGCGCACAAAAGGGTTAATCTTGTCGAAATTGCAATGTGATTTCATAAATCTCTAGTTGGGCATGCCCATAACACAAATCAATCATCACAATTGAAAAATCATTAAGCACACATTGATTTTTAGGTGCACAAACAAGGGCAAAATAGTGCATACACACGTAAAATTAGGCATATAGATACTTGCAATTGACCATTCAAGCATGTAGTTAGATCAATTAGGCACACAATTAGCAGCACACATTCACCAATTAGCAATTGAAACTTGTCAATTTCATACGCCACCAAATCTAGAAAATTTCGGCATTACGACGGCATGAAAACAAACAATTCAAAATTTTTCAAACCATAACATAGCATCAACATGGCATTGGCATCGACATGGCATTGACATTGCATCATCATGGAATCTCTACACAATTCTACACATGTTTAGATTCTAGGGAGGTTGAGAATATCACCTTGATTACCTTTTCAATGAAGATCGATTGAACGGTTGAAAGCTCCAATCTTTAGTAGCAAATAAGTGTGTAAGTTAGCAAAAAATAGTGAAATTAGCAAGGGATTAGTGCGAAATTAGAGTGTGTAAACACACAATTGGCAAGATACGATGACAAATTAAGAAAAAATGAACACATTGCTTTATGCACACACATCCAAAATCCACAAAACCATAAATACACAAGTGAAATTAGTGAGGAAACACATCCGATTATGCCACAATTACACTAGCGTAGGCCATCACCCCGGCAGCGGCACCAAATGTTGGGGGTACCATCGTTGCATAGCTCCAATGACCATCAAAATTATCAATCCGGAGGGATGAGCTACCCGGCTAGGGCATGGAAACACTCACACGATTAGTGAGCTAATCATGACAACGTGAATGGGAACTCTATGAGGTGAGCTTATCGGCCTATGGAGGAGCTCAAACACAATATTTGGCCATCTCCACATCCAGTTCCCTTCACCTCCAATCAACCCAATCACACACACTAACGATTGCAAGACCCACACAACACTAATCCTATCATGCAACACACTAAGCACAAGCACACACTAATCCTATCATGCAACACACTAATCACAAGCACACACATATAGATCTATCGAGCACCACACTCCAATCAAACCTACATGCACACACAAGAAAAAGAGGACGATCACACAAGATTAGAGAGGGATTAACCATTAATTAGTTACGATCTAGCTAATCAAAGCATCATTAGCAATCATAAGAAGCATAAGAGAGGCATAGTGAAAGAGAATTAAGCATTGATTAGTGTTAAACAAGTCACATGAGCAAGGAGAAGCTCAAGGACTCCATAGCCACACACCTCAAGAGCTCTCACCAAAGAGTGCTCTCAATAATGAGCTTGAGAACCCTAATTTCTTTTACACACTGCCTTATATAACTAGGGTAAAAATATGCAATGTCCGGGCTCCCAAGGCCTTTATGGCTCCACCACTTACTGAATCTGCAACCTAAGCATACTAAATGATCTACTCTTTATAGCTTGGAACTCCCATTGAGCCCGTAACACATTCAAATACTACAATGGCTTGAAATAAATCAAGAATTTATAATACATGACCATTTTAGGAAAATGTGGAAAATGTGTAACTCCAATCTTTACTGCTTCTTCATGTTGATCTTTGATTTGCATCCGTACGTCTTCGGCGTTTAGCAGCTCCTGTTAATGTTGACTCAATTAATACTTTTGCAATGGCTTCATTGTGAAAGCATAGTCAATGTGGAGCTTCAATAGCCTATCAAAAATGCACATGAATGCATGTATACACAAAAATATACATTAGATAGAAAATGGAAATATGGGATCCCATGCCTTGTCCTTAGTGCACAATTTGGGGGATTGAGCATGGGGCATCTCAAAACAATCGCTTCCATTCCCTACCTTCATCTTTGACCTCAAAATTGTCCAATGCTTTGTCTTCATCCTCTTGCCATGGAAGCATTGAACCACCCTTTGCAAAGTTCTTTTATGATGTTTGTCCGTTAAGTTTGTACCCTTGAGTGCAAAATGGACAAGGATAGAGTGAAGAAGCCCCTTGTTTGTAGCCAAGCAAACACTTTATGGTCTTTAAGTCCTTGCCCAGGTGCCACTCCATATCAAAGCTAGCTAAACTTTCAACCTCCAACTTCTCACGTGCAATTTGGGAGTGTATTACTTTTGTAATGCATGGAATTCTCAAAAATGCATGAAAGTACTTCATTGGTCTCTTTGGGCACCTCAATAGCACCCAACCACCAAATGTCTTTCTTTGATTGCACACTAGAGGACGGTGTGGGAGATGGCTCAATTAGATGCATGGTCTTGGACTCTCCCTACTCTATTGGAATAGGACTTAAAAATAAAAAAAATGCAATGTCTTCAACCATAAGCTTACAACTGTTGTTAGATGCAGGGGCTTGGACTCCCCCTACTCTATTGAAATAAGACTTAAAAATTTAAAAAATGCAATGTCTTCAACCATAAGTTTACAACCCTGCTTTCATGCCACTCATTAGGGTTATGAACCTTCTTCCATTTATCTTATAGTAATGCCAACTTCTTGGCCTCTGTGCTCTTTATTAAGGTTCATGCTTTGAAAATGTCATTAAATAGTACATAATTTTAACCTTGCGCTTCTTTGTAAGGTCAATAAAGACCTTTGAAACTATGAAATTTCATTGCTGAAGCCTTCAATAAAGCACTCCAATTGGAAGGAAACATTAAATATTTCCCTAACGTAGGCAAAATTTGACAATTGCTTGAATTCATAGAGTAGGTTCATCAATCTATCATCACTTGTCTCTTCTTAAATGTCCATACCTTCCAAACTCCTCCTACAAGCAACAAGCCTTTTTTGGAAGAAGCAAAAAGAGTCATACATAAAGGAAACCCAACCATATACATCACACCATATTCAACAACTTGATAAGTATGCTTTTGTGGAAGGTGTCCACCAGTATTTTGAGAAATAAGTCTTTCTGTACGTGAAAGTACACTGCACAGAGGCCCAACAATATACACAGTCTTTGTGTAATGAGGACACTCTATGATGGAAGGAAAATACCCAATAAAAAGCTTATACTCCAAGAAGCTTCCTCATTATGGGATTCTAGTAGGTGCAAATGGGCCTCCGAGTACATTGAACTCGTGTAGAGAGGACACAATTTCAATGGATGATACACATTGCATCCACATGACACCACCTATGGAAGGTACACACCATATTCATATTACTTAGTTACCTTGTAATTGAGAAATGTGTCATCCTCTCCCTTACAAGAATCCAAAGCTCTTAAACTAGCTACCACATACTCAATTTTCGTATAAGGAGAACACTCAATTCTTTGAAACAAATTTTAGTACATGTGTCCCCCTTGCACAAAAAATTGAGTGCTTGAACTGGCCTCTAATTACTCATGTTTTGTGCAGGGAGGACACTCAATTGTTTCTATAAATTTCTAATATATGTGTCCCCCTTATGCAAAAAATGGGTACTTGAACAAGCCTCTTCCTACTCATTTTTTGTGCAAAGAGGGCACTCAATCCTTTATAGAAAACTTTAATACATGTGTCCCCTTTTCAAAAATATAATGTAGCCAGAGTAGCCTTTGAACACTCTTTTTTTGCATAAGGTAGACACTCATCAACACATGAGAGTTTTTTTGAAGTGTATTTTTCTCTTATATTTTTGTATTATTGACCTTTAGTCATGACCAGGACCAAAAAAATAAGTTCCAGAAAGAAGATGTCAACCAAGAAGGAGATGGAAAAAAAGAAGGAGCACTGATGTGCCAAATAAGGGAGAGGTCCCAAAAAAATAAATTTCTTTTTGCCACCCAAAAAGGGAGTTGATATGAATCATGCATACATATGTGCAACTCACTCTCACAGAGTCACCCTAATGGACAAAGATATGATAATCTTGAAAAGATTAAGGTATAGATCAAGAAAAATTCTTGAACTAGTACCTCTATAGGATGAGAAAACATTCAACATAACCTCATCAAGAAAGCCAAAAGAACCCAAAGTGGTGATTGAGGATATCATAGAGGAGGAGGACAATATGGAAGAAGGAAAGGAGATAAAAGTTTGCAGAGAGGAGCTAAAGATGAAGCAGGTTAGGGAGATTGAATCTCAACTCCCTTCATTGTTGAAAAGGTTCAATCCCAATGGACTTAGGGTGGTTTCCTTGTTAGAGTATGACCTTCTTAAAAAAAACGATCATGTGATCTTGGATGCCGAGTCTATTGGCATTCTTAATGACTCTCAATGACTATGAGAAGCCAAGATGTCTTGGCATCTTTGAGGTTTGTCTTCCCACCCAATTGCTTGCATTGATGCATTTTTTAAACAATTAATAACTAATCTTTGTATTATATTATTGGTGATGATCAGAAGTTAGACGTCGAACATAAAGTGGATGTGGTTGATTGAACCATCTCCCCCTTTTTGAGAAGTGATACTGATAAAAAAATTGTCTAGCCAATGTTGATTTTGACATTTGTGAACTTGTTCTCTGCCCCTATCATGAGAGGTATGTTTTTTTGCAAGTTTATTTAAATGTGAGGGTTTAATCTTTAGGCTTTTTACAAAGTCCTTTTCTCTTATCACAACTCACATTAGAGTCTATAGCAATTGATATCGCTAATAAAACATGTCACATATTGAATTCCCTTTGGACACCATGGAATGGCTAGGATGTAAGTGTATTTGTCCGACAATTAAGCTAATGCTCACACTTTTTGTGTTTTTGTCTTATAGTTAGGCTAATGC
The DNA here is from genome assembly GCF_014529385.1 of Adiantum capillus-veneris. Taxonomy (NCBI): domain Eukaryota; kingdom Viridiplantae; phylum Streptophyta; class Polypodiopsida; order Polypodiales; family Pteridaceae; genus Adiantum; species Adiantum capillus-veneris. The sequence continues at coordinate 128,164,018 of NC_140933.1, read as the reverse complement.
TACATATGATTTGGATATTTGTTAATAGGGCTTCTCAAAGTTGATAGAGACAATTGAGCAATGTACTCCCATCACAAAGCTCATGGATGACATACAGATCTTGAATATGAAGGTATGGTGCTGCTAGGTTGTAAAGTAAATTAATGTTTCCCCTTGTGTTTGTGTAGCCACTCTTGTAAGAAGAGTCTTTCTCCTATAGATGGAGAGTGGTCACAAATGCAAAGCTCATGGTTGAGCACACCTATTGTAACCCAAAAAAGAATATTATAATAAGTTTATGACCATATTTATATAACTAATACTTAAAATCTTTCTATTGAGTGCTAACACACGCATCATTCGTTGCCAAATCAAGAGGAATTTCTATACTCACAGCCATGTTTGGTGGGCTAGGGCCAAGCTAACACACTCATCATTCTTGGCCAAATCAATAGGAATTGCTACATGCACAATCATGTTTGGGAGGTTAGGGTCATGCTAATTAGATATATGGTTAGTGTCCACATGCCACTGTAGATGGAAACGCTAAAGGCAAACTCAAAGGGCCAAAGAAGCCAAAGAAAGAGGCCAGGGATTACAGATGGCAAAATAGCCAACCCACAAAAAAGAGAAAAGAGGGAGGAAGAGAAGAAAGATAAGCCCAAGGAAGAGGAGGTTCTTGTGATTCCAAAGGAAGAAAAGAAGGCAAAGGAGATTATTTCCCCAAAAAGAACCCCATAAGAACACAAATTCTTGATGGGCATCCAAGTTTTCATGATTTTCTTGAAAAATTAGTGTATTTTTTTCAAGGGTAGCTCGCATTTCCAACCCTCAGACGGGTTAAATGGCCACAAAAAAAGCAGTCCCTCACACTCCTTTTGCTTTAAGAGTGGGGCACTTTCCACGAAAGCTCTTGATCCACAAAAAGCAGCAAATGAAAGCTGCTGAAAGCAGCTTCAATCAACTACTTTGGGTATAAAACTCAACCACCTTGCACGAGGGAAACCCCACATCCGTTAAGACAAATCAACGTGATTTTGCCTCTTATACCCAGCTATGGAAACCGCAACACATGATATTGAACGTGTAACTAATTGCATTATTATTGACACGCAGCTTGCCAAAGCACCACTTTTGGAGCACTATGATAGCAACTCGTCGATCTTTGTCCATGACGAACGTGTAAAAGTAACTTATTACTTTATTAACTGTGGACTTCTTTCCACCTACCTCTATTCCCAAAGTCCTTACACCTAATTCCCACATGGACCCCTTTTACCTATGTAAGTCTCAACATGTGTCTATTCCCACCAACCTATAATTCACATGTGATGGATAATCCTCACTCCCTCAACTTGTATATAAATCCCATTAGCTGCCCTCATTTGTAACAAGGTCTTCACTCTCCATTCAAGTGCAATCTATTGTCATTGCTCTATTTCTATCTTGCACTCTCTTATGTCTTGACATTAGCATATTAATTAATAGTGATATTAATCACATTTAAGTTAATCTCTAAGTTCTCACATGGTATCAGAGCGATAGAACTTAAGGTTAGTTTTTCTAATTAGCGCTAAGAGTCTTCCATCTCTCTAGCCCACACTCGAAGCCTCACTCTTGATTCTTTTCAAGAAATCCGGAACCTCGAAAGATGGCTGAGTTAGCTTCTTTATCTTCCGCACCTACAAGCCCCGCTACATTATTGACAAGCTTAACGTCACTAACTACCAAGTGTGGAAGATTCGGATGGAACTCGCTGCAACTTTGGGACGTCACGTCAGGAGTCGAAGAGAAACCTGACCACCTCGAAGACCCCAAAGACAAAGATTCAACATACATCATCGACACGTATAATACTTGGCATAATAGAAACAATATTTCCAAGATGGAGCTCATTCTCCATTGCAAAGATCGGCAAGTCCAAATGATGAAAAAGCTAACTACTGCTAGCGCCATTTGGAAGTTCTTCGAGAAGAACTATGAGCACAGTGACCTCGTCTACCAAGTTTCCCTGATCAAGAAATTGGTAAACACTACCATGCAAGAGGGTCAGTCATCCTCCAAGTTTTTGGAAACGTGGCAAATACTTCTAGATGAAGTATTTATCTCAGAGCTTGCCATCCCTGAGCTTCAAAGTATGCTCTTATTGGCTTCTCTACCTGCATCATGGAGAGCCTTTATCACTACACAAGCCACCACGGATAACTTGCAGCTACAAAATCTTGTAGCCAAGATCCATCAAGAGGAAACGCTTTGCGACCACATTAGCAGCTCCCAGAAGTCCATAGCACTTGTCACTATGAAACGCACACCCTTATAATGGCAAGAAGCCTCAACATTCAGGACTCCTTGACAACACAATAATTCTGGAAGAAAGTCGCAATTTCAAAGTCACCACAATCACCAAAATTCAAAGAAATGTGCCAACTATCATCGCTTTCGACACCTCACAAAGGACTGTCGGCAACCACGCAATCAAGGTAATCGTCCTATCTCTCACCCTAATCTATATCCTTCTTATCCTCAAGGGGGGACACGCCATGGCCAGCCATCTCCTTTTATTTATGGTCAAGCTCATTATGCTGACATATCTACTTATGATAGCCCATCTTATCCTTTGCAACTATATGCCACCACTATAGCTACTTCGTATCCCAATATATGGCTACTTGATACGGGCACCACCCATCATATGACATATCACCTACACTGGCTATCCAGCATCACTTATCTAGAACACCCTCTAGAAGTATGCCTCGGTGATAACATCATCCAGCTTGCCAAAGCCTATGGAGATGCTGTCATTAACCTACCTAATGGCCTACACACCACTATTTCTCACGTATATTATGTCCCTGGTCTCAAGAAAAATCTCATCTTTGTCAGCGAGCTAATCAACAACGGCATCATCATCAAATTCATGCGAGAAGGCTGCCACAGTTTGGCACTAAACAAAGATGGTCAGTATGTCACACTTTTGGTCCCCAAAACTGGGCGTCTTTATCCATTGGGTGACTCAAAGCCTGCACATGCATCTGCATCATCCATAAAAACACAAGAAAACACACTCAAATGGCATTATAGACGAGGACATATTTCTCAACATGTTTTGCACCAACTCACTCATCGCCAACTTGCACTAGGTATTCCCAAGCACCTCACTCACATCACACTTTGTGAGGGCTGCATTCTTGCTAAATCACATCATGTCCCATTCCCCACTTCATCATCACGAGCTACTGCACCTCTCAACCTCATCCACTCTGATGTTTGTGGCCCATTTCCCGTCAACTCCCTCACTGGCAATAAGTATATGCTTACTTTTATAGATGATTTCTCAAAATACCCAACTACTTACTACATGGCCGAGAAATCCTCAACCTTCTCTCATTTTTGCACATTCAAGGCATTAGTTGATACTAAACATGGCTACCACATTAAAACTCTCCGCATAGATCATGGTGGGGAATACACTTCTCATGCATTCAAAGATCTATGTCTTTCTGCTGGTATTCGACATGAATTCTCCATCACCGACCACCCACAACAAAACGGTCGTGCCGAGCGCAAGAATCGCACACTATTCGAAGCTGCTCGTGCCATGCTTCTTCAAGCTAGCCTCCCAGAGACCTATTGGGAAGAAGCTACTGCCACTGCGTGCTACATTCAAAACCGCATTCCATCCACCCGCAATCCTACTACTACACCCTACATCCTTTGGCACGGTCACCCACCTCATCTTGTCCACCTTCCATCTTTGGAAGCATTGCATACCCACTTGTGACGCAACCTTTATCAAAACTATCACCTCGTGCTCAACGCACAACTTTTGTTGGCTATGGTGATCGCTTTGGCATCAAGGCATACCGCCTCTATATCCCAGACCATCACAAGTTTATCTTTTCCTGCACCGTCATCTTTGATGAAGAATTCATCATCTCAGGAAAATCTTCTCCACCATTGCACCCAACATTCTCATCACCACTCCACTCTTCTCATCAATCTTTGTTGACGACCTCACCCACACACAAACCCATGCAAATTTTCCACCCTTCTAGGCACAATCTTGATCCTCCCTTCACCATCCAAAGGCCTTTCCTTATCGCCCATCCCGAGGGATTCAATCTATATACAAAACGGGATGCCACCTGCGAGCGGACAACTTTGATAAAACCCCTATATACGACTATATTAGGAAATATGACCCCCCTTTCTACGCTTATACAACAATCAATGAAGAAAACTATCATACCCCTATCTTACATATAAAATTTAGGTCTTACATGATCTAATGGAGTAAAACTAGTCAAAAATTGTGTAGCATAGTGACTGCCAATGTACTAAGGAACCGCTTCTATTGATAACTAGATGTATCATCAATGTGTCTTGATTTGACTTTCAAAATATGTGCTCGATCAGCCTGCACTCTGGCTACTCTACAATTCTGACCCATCCAAAGCTGGTGTAAATCAACCCTTCACCTGCTCCAGATCAATCCTTATCTATGACCGGCTTGATGCAAAGTTTGATGTGTGACATGATAAAAAAATTCCCCGAAATTCATTCCAGTTCTAGTGCACATCAATGACCAATCATTACAAGTAATCAACCAGGGACAATCCCCCCCCCCCCCCCCCCCCCCTTTCCCCCCCAAATATGATACCATCCTCCCTTATTTTTAAGATTGGGAGATACATTATTGGAGGCTTGCCCCTAACTCATACGCTTATGTAACTTGTAAAAAATCCCCCCTCCCCTCCACTTACGTGGTGCGGTAAGTTTTCCATGGTGAATCCCCCAGGTCACCCATCCACCTCCTCGTGTCTTGCATTCTCATGCACAACCAATTGGAAACACTCCTGCACCACCTCTTGCACCCATCTCCTCACAGTTGACACCATCACCAACACCGTCCATCCCGACTGCCGCTACTTCCATCACACCGCAGACACTCGGTGCTCCACCTCGTGAACTCTCATCACCTTCGCTACTGGTCTCACCTTCACAATCGCCATCTTTTTTCCGCAACTCCCATGACGCCTTGCCAGGTACTCCCATCCTAGCAGATGTCGACGAAGTGAAGCCTCATAGCTCTACTTTTGCCACCTCGCCACGCCATCGCAACACACTTCGGCTATACACTTTGACCAAGCCGCCTCTAGCTCTCATGGCCGCACCCGCTCTCTTCGCGAGATCTATGAAGCCAGCAATTTCTCTGCTGTCCTCAGTGATGAAATGATTCTTGAACATCCACCAGAGCCTCTTGAAGATGCCCTTCCCCTCTTTGTTCTCAATGCCCTCACTTCTAGCGAGAGCAAGGAGTGGCATGCCGCCATATTGGATGAACTCCAAGCCCTCAAAGAAGCTAACACTTGGGAGCTTGTGCCACCTCCTAAGAATCATAACATTGTCTCTTGCAAATGTCTATTAAAGAAGAAATACCACCCCAACGGCTCAGTTGATCGCTACAAGGTACGCCTTGTCGCTCGCGGCTTCACTCAACAACAAGGTGTGGATTACTTCGATACCTATTCGCCAGTACTCGATATGACTACATTTTGGCTTCTTATTGCACTTGCTGCTAAGTTTAATCTTCTTTACATCATCTTGATATAAAAATTGCCTTCTTACATGGCTTGCTCCAAGAGCTTATCTATATGCTACAACCTCCTCATTTTGAAGACCCTCACCACCCTGATTATGTATGTAAATTACATAAGCCCATTTATGGCTTAAAACAGTCTGCATGAGAGTGGTACATCCGCATGCACCACTACCTAGTCAAATGTGGCTGGGAACGTCTTTTGGTAGACTACAATATCTACATATGGTGGACCTCTAAAGGCATGTCTATCTTAGGCCTCTTTGTTGCCGGCATTCCTCTTCTTGGCACATCAGAGTACATGTTGCTACAAGCAATTGATTGCATCTCTCATGAATTCCCAGTAACCGACAAAGGACCTATGACTTATTTTCTCGGCATTGAAGTCATAAGAGATCCAGCAGGTAAATTTATCCAATTATCCCAATCCAAATACATTGAAGAACTCCTCCTCTTCTATGGTATGTCTGCTTCAACCCCTGAGTTTACCCTTTGCCTGTTAAGCATAAGCTTGCTCCTGAATTTCATGATTACACTCACACTGATGCACTCTACTGCCCATCCTTTCATTTCCTAAAATTCTACGGACAATTACATTGTCTTATCTCTTGCACCTGTTTCGATCTTTGCTAATAGGCCATATGCTCTCTCGCTCTATGTCAAAGCCCTATAAAGTGCACAAGCAAGTTGCAAAGCGCACCCTCGCTACTTACACACCACTCAACACTATGCCCTCACTTACTATTACAACCCCTCTAGTCCCATCTCTATTTCAGGATATGTTGATGCCAACTGGGCTGGCGACGACCCTCGATGTTTTGCTACAGGGGGCTATGTATTCACTTTGGTTGGTGGCCCTATCTCTTGGCAAAACAAACGACAATGTTCTATTGCAAGTTCTTCTACTGAAGCAGAATACGTTGCTGCTGCTCTTCCCTCTCGCAAGGCTCTTTGGATCTCTGAATTGATCAATGAATTGAAGCTATCCTTCAATATCTCTACTGATCCAATCACTCTTTTTTGTGATACATTAGGAGATTTCGGAGGTCTTTTGGAGGGCCTTTTGGAAGAGAGAGGAAAATAAGCTCCTCCAATGAGAGAAGAGCCTACGTTATGTAGAAAAATAGATTGATATTAACAAAAAAAGGTGTCCCTCTCCTCATTTAATAATCTAGTGGTCCTTGAAGACGATCACTCTGTTTCATTTAATGCGAGCACCTTTTTCAGAAGGCAGATGCGGTGCATTTGATACGGCTTACGTCATCACTAGAACTCAAAAATTTACAAAACTATCAAGTGGTGGAAGATTTTGAAACTTTTGATATTGTCAATGCATCCGGAACGCCCAAATATCCTAGAAATGAATGTCTAATTGCCTCGCTCCGACATCCAAAGAGGCAAAGAATGTCAAAAACCCCTAAAAGAATATTTTACTAGCGGTGCGCGAGGGAGCATTCCAAAATTTTGGAATGCCTCCTTGCGCGCCGTTAGTAAAAAGCCCCTGTTTTCCTCTTTTAGGGAGCTTTTTGAGAGGAAAATGTCAAAAAACCTCTAAAAAGGGGCTTTCTTGAAAGATAATTGTCCAAAAATCACTAAAAGGAGCTTTGTACTAATGGCGCGCAGAGGGGCATTCTAGAATTTTAGAATGCTTCCTCGCGCGCCTTAAGTAAAAAGCCCATTTTTTAGGGTTTTTTGACATTTTTTGCCTCTCCGGATGTCGGAATGAGACAAGTAGACATTCGTTTTTAGGGTATTTTGGCGTTCCGGATGCATTGGTGGTGTCAAAAGCCTCAAAATCTATCACTATTTGATAGTTTGTGACTTTTCAACTTTCAGTGATGACGTAAGTTGCATTGAATGCGCCGCACCTGTCTCCTGAAAAAGACGCTCGCATTAAATAAAAAAGTGACCGTTTTCAAGGACGATTGGGAATATAAATCTACTTTTTTAGAGTGTCTGGTTGTCCTTTTGGACGTACTCACAAGATGCAAGTGCATTTTAAAAAAATTTTCTAAAGAGAGGAATACAATTTCTTACAAGGCCCTCCAAACCACGTCCAAAATTTTCTAATGATCAGTCTACCATTGCACTTACAGAATCACCTTCCTTCTCACCCAAGCTCAAACACATTAAGATAAGCTTTCATCTCTTCAAAGAATTAGTCGTAAATGGCTTCATCAAGCTAGTGTATGTTCCATCTGAAGAAAATTGGACAGACTTTCTCACCAAGTCCGTGCCCGCCTGTGAGGGCCATACCCAGACTTGACCCTACTCACCTCCCTCAGTCCTCCAGACCGTTCCAGGGAATGACGTAGATCTATCTGCAGGAATCCCTCCCACTTGGGACCGACACTCAGACAAGACTCCAACCTATCTCGAATGCCAACCCAAGGGGGTATATCCCTTCATTCAATGATTCTATCCGCTTCTCATAATCAATCTGTCTGTGACAACCTTCCGCACCCAAAATCGTGGTCCTTAGTCTTGATTCTCTTGATCTTTAACTTGAGGATCTTCTCTTGCTTTCTTGTTCTCCCTTGGTTCATGGCGATAACCCCTTTTTCCTGACAAGCAGGCACGGTAGTTATCACTTTCCCCTAAGAAGAGGGATCTTGCAATCCTACCTGATCTCGCTCGTCCCCGATTACCCATTTTTATCCCACGTAGTCATAGCGTTTAACATAAAAATTTTAAATCAACATCCGGCCATCTGACCCTCCGGATCCACCAACCCACCGAACCATTTCATGAAAATCCCTTCCCGAGGTAGTACTTAACTACTACAAAATCAGGAAGACAGTAGTCTATCAGACATCATCAAACAACAAGCAGCATGCAATCTGTTGCATACCCTCATTCAAGGAAATTCATCTGGTTGTTCCCACGAGATCTTTATTTAGAAACTTTTAATTCATTTCCTTTCCTTTATCTGCTATAATTAGCTTGTAACTAGTTTCCTAACTAATCATGCAACACATTTAGTTTCAACCAATTCATCTTACCTCCCCATTCAGGCCAAGATAATCGGTTACAAGCCATCAAAATGACATCACCTTTGCAATATTTCCCAGAATTAAGTGTTTGGGAAATGCTCATCAAGTAATTTAATCATTCCTTCCTAAGCATTTTATTTCAAGAGGTATAGCACCATCTGGTGATAGATGCACAGGATAGCCCCTATATTCCTAGCCATTCCAGTTCCTTTTTAAGCAACCAAGTCGAACAAATTTTCTTGATTAAATTCACACACATCCTCACTGAGAATAACCTTCTCAGCCAACTATTGGCATTAGGCCATACCCGGATTATGGCCGATTTCCAATAAGATACCGCGGGTACTTCACCTGGCCGGGCAGCAATAAAACAAACCCATTCATTGCTTATCCCTCGGGCATGAATGACCTAAGTATAACAACTTGCCGGTTACACTGCCCTAGCCGAAAAGGGCCAATCTCCGACAAGTTCTCCAACCAAGAGAATCCTCTCAATGGGCCGGCCTTTCAATCAAATTGATCCCAAGAAGATCGATCTTGTTTTCCGGTCATTTCCAGACAATCTTCAAAACTCCTAGTTAAATCTATGTTTTGCAATGGGCTATCCCTATCACCTCTCGAGATTCCTTTTTAACTCCTAGTTGATAATTTCCAGGTTCATTCATTTATAAACCTTAATTCCTACTTTCATTAATTATCTACCAGCCAAGCTTATTTAGAAAATACAAGCGAGTTTTTGCCATAGGCATTTGATGGTTAATGTCTCTTTGAAAATGCCAACTTTTTAAGTTCAATCCCCGTTTTGTCGATTCCCAGGTTTTTGCAATCCTTTGCCATCCATGGGACATCTCCATGGAAGCTTGTAGAGTTTTCGGTTCAAACAACACGGAGATCAATTCCGCGAAGTTATCCCCTATCTCCTCCATACCGTATTTGAAAACAAACTTGAAATTGAAAAACTTTAGAAATACTCTTCAATACCAAAAATTGAACTACTTCTATCGAGTTTAGACAACTATTCTCTTAACGCATTAATACTTAACCCTAATTCCAAGGTTACCATTAAAGCTTAAACCTAAAATGATGCACATAAACCTTCCTAGTATTAAAACACATGGATTAATAATCCTACTAGAAATGAAGATTACCTCCTCTAAGCAAGAGGGAAGTGGGGTTGAAGTCCTTCTTGAAGAGATGTGAGGCTCAAGGAGGAAGGAAAGGGATTTATGGTGAAGAGGAAGGAGAGAGGAGCTTCTTCACAAAACTCTCAAGGGTTTGGCCTTCAAGAGAGGGAGAGAGTTGAGGGTTTGGCCTTCAAGAGAGGAAGAGAGTTGAGGGTTTGGCCTTCAAGAGAGGGAGAGAGCAAGAAAAAGGTTTAATCGAAACCTTGATTTACTTAAGCATAATCTTGAGCATGGCAAGTATGCAAGTAGCTTAGCAATATGTGTGTGTCCAAAATACAAAGGAGAGGGGGTGTTTATATATGAAATGGTGGGTGGAATTCTCTTCTCAATTCCTATTGGACCCCAATTCTCTTCTCAATTCCTATTGGACCTCAAATTATCTTCTTAAATGCTATTGGACCCTATTTCTCTTCTCAAATGATTTTGGACCCCAATTCTCTTCTTAATTTCTATTGGACCCCAATTTTCTTAGTTCTTATCTCTTAAATTTACCTTTCAATCAAGTTAGTCCCTTTTTCTCCCAGTTCTCGATCTAGATCAGTTTCCACACAGATCTTCACGAATAAGTATAAAAATAATCTTAATCTTTTTGGAAAAATATAGGGACGATGTAATTTCTTATCCAAAATATCCTTGTCTTTTCATTTTGGAGTAAAGTCTCGTTCGACTTCTTTGTCGGTCTTGCCTTTTCTAAATTATTTTCTAAGTTGAAGAAAGTTCCGAATGGCTCTATGGTTAAGGGGGGACCTTACAAACTCCCCAACAAAAAGAAAGAGCTGTCCTCAGCTCGGGACGTGCTTTAGAGAATAGACAGACTCCATCTTTGGTCAACTTATGATTGAAGATGGTCAGTAACTTTAGGGTATTTGGATTAAAGGATAGTGAAGCTAGTATGGACCTTGAATAATACACTTCTCTTTTTTTTTTTTTTAATAGCGTTGAATGAAAAAGTTTTAATCATAAAGAAGTCTTAATGACTCGGGGTAACTTTAATTACTGAGTGTGATCTTGCTCAACTAGGTATTTTTCCTTTGATGTGACCAGATTGTGTTTCTTTTGTGAGGTCTGAAGATCATTTCTTCACTTTGCTCTCTATCTAGCCTCAATACTCTTACCATTCCTACCTAAACTTCAACCTTTTTACGTTTTAGAGTTCTCATTTCTCTCTTGATATCATCCAACTAATACCATGTTCTTGACATTTAAAGGATTTCATACTGGCCTTTCAATTAATCTTGCAACTTCTCCTCCCTTGTGTACTCAATTTATTTCGTCCATCCTTTATTTCTCTTATGTCTATAGCTTACTGTCTCATCTTTTACTTGGTAATAAGATATTTCATGTATCATAAGAATTATACTTGTAAAAAACCATAAACGATTTGAATCTCAAAAGAATTGACTGACTAGAGATGCTTGAATTCCATAAATATGATGATTGATTACATCCGCATAAAAATTACATCCAAAGTGCCATCGATATCTTGAAGAATAATTATAAGTTGTTCCGAAGAACCAACCAAAAATATGATCAAGGGTTTGGACAAAAAGGAGATAATGATTTGATTCCAAAAGGTCCACAATATGTGAATGCAAGGTTATGGAATTTCCCTAGCTTTAAGGAGCTGTGTTTGGGTTTAACTCTGAAAAAAAACTTGTTCATCTTTGCTAAAGCTTCTAACGGAGCGGTGAAGATCAATGTAGCTCTTCTGCCTATCACTAGCTCTCTTCAGGTTGTCTTTAATGACTATAAGTTGATGATCCATCTCTTCCAAGGTAGACTTAGTGGTAGGAACATGAAGAGCTGGGTCGGCTAATCGAAGAGGGACTAAACATTCCTGACCATACAAGGCTTTAAAGGGTGACATTCCGAGGTTGCGATGGTGAGAAGAGTTGTAAGCAAACTCAACTAGGGGAAGGAACTTGATCCATTGCTGGAGCTGCTGGTTGCAATATGCTCGAAGCATATCTTCAATGACTTGATTCACTCGCTCATTTTGACCATCAGTCTCTAGATGATATGCTGAGCTGAGATTCAGTGGGGTACTCAGAGATCGAAACATGGCTTGCCAAAACTTAGAAGTAAAGTTGGCATCCCGATCTCACTGATGATTCTTACAGGGATTCCATGTAATCTTACTATCTCTTTGACAAATACTTGGGCTATGTCGATGGCGATGGCTGTCTGCTTGACTGGAGTTAGACGAGTCACCTTAGTGAGCTTATCTACCACGACAAAAATAGAATCATAGTTTCCAATTGTCTTTGGAAGATCAGTGACAAAGTCCATACTTAGACATTCCCACTTCATTTGAGGAATATCTAGGGGCTGAAGCTTTCCAAGCATTAAAGAAGACCATATGCTAAGGTATAGTCAGTTAAGTGTTCCCTCTGGTTCTGAGCTTGAATCTCTTGTAGAAGAGGTCTAAAATAGGGGTCTGCCTAAATTTGTTGTTGAACTTCCTCGGGTAAAGAAGAGCTAAGGAGTGAAATTAGTGAGGGTTGATGAGGACAGGACTGCTGGTCAAAAGATCTTTGAGTCTATTGAAGGCAGCATCTCTCCCCAACAAAAAAGAAAGAGCTATCTTCAACTCAAATAAAATACGTAATTGATGAAGCTTCTTGGATACGTCTCGCGACTTAACTTCTTGTTAACGCTTTCAACTTGACTTCTCTCTTACACTTCTTCATCCCCCAAAAATCTGCTAATATAATATTGGAGTCATGGAAAATCTTTCTTAATAAGCTATCTTCTTGAATAAGTCATCACGTTTGTGACTTCTTCGATACACTACATCTTCTTTATAAGCTGCTGGTTATCTCTTCTTTATCAGCACTTGTTATCCTCTTATTTTTGCGATCTTCACTCTCTTGTAACTTAGTCATTTTCTTATCTGATGGCGTCTTGGCAAGAAGACTTGGTTCTTCCTGTATGCATCTCTCACTTGCAGAGTGCAAATGAGACAATTGAAAGACAGTTCTTAGAGCGATACAAAGATCTCCTCTTCCCTTAGCCAAATTCTTGTGTCGGCCAGATGATATGGAAGACATGGCGACATCTCACAAGAGTGACTCTCTCGGGTAGAGACCATTTCCGCAACAATACCCAACTTGCTATGGTTACAGAAGCTCTGGGACTTGGCCCTCGTTACTACTGCGTCAAAAGGACACGAGATCTTGGGTTCTCCGCAAGGTTGTTCTTGCTTGTGCAGTTTATCCCCCATTCCAAAATTTGTCTTGATACCATCTGGAGTTTTCCTCTTAGAGATCCCTTTCTTTTCTCTGTTCATACCCGAGAAATTGCTCAAGCTATTTCTCGTAGAAGCATCCCAGAGGGTGAGTGTCCTAACATGTGCGGCGCTTGCGATACTTGGTTATGTGACCATATATTAGAGGATCTTCATGAGTTGTAAACTTTCTTGCTTTTGCGTAATTACTTCTTGCCTCCCTTGTAATCCTTTTGGCTTTAATTGAAGAAATAATCCTTTTTGAAAAAATTGAGTATTGTCAGTATTTCCTTTTCTTCAAATGTCAGTCTCTCTTCTTCAATTGTCAATGAGTTTTTAATGACTTCTCTTTACTGTGTACTTTTAATTTCTGCAAATGGTCTTTCGTCTACAATAGTCTTGAGTAAGATTCCCATTTTAAAGTTCTTGCCTAACTCATAAGTTTGCTTTCTTATTCTTCTCAAGTCTTTGAATGATCCGCAGAATTTGTGAGCTTATCTCTTGCACTTTCCCATCTTTAAGGGATTTTTTTTGGTTGGACTTAAAAAAAACACTTGGTCATCACTTGCACTCTAAAGATTCTTTCTTATGACTTAGAATTTGGCAATCCAATTCTTCACTTGATCAAAAAAATCCTTCTGTCTGAAGGTTATCTTGGTACGATTTACAGTAATCTTGAATTCTCATGAAGTCCTAAAAATAGAAAACTTGGAAAATCCACAACTCTTGCGCTCAACAAGACTTCTTCAATTCAGTGGATAAGTACTCAATTTTTCATTGTATTGATGTAAACAAAAATGCCATCTTTGCCATTCCATGTAATCTTCCAATCCTGATAAATTCCAACCTTCATAAATCTCTCATTTATGAGCTTCCTCAAATGTTCCACCATAGCGAGCCTTCGCTCTAGCATCACAATTTCTATCCTCTCATAGATAACCCGTTCAATTTCTTCTGGTAGAAGATCCCAAGCCAACTTGAAAATATTTGAATAATTATTGAAAACATCAAGACTTCATTTTGTAATATAATTGAAATTTGGGTGCTAGACAGAGTTGTTTTTTTGTCATGCATTAATCTTAAATCCAAAATTCCAAGGTCCAAGATTCAAAATTAGGCTCTGATACCACTTGTGAGGGCCATACCCAGACTCGACCCTACTCACCTCCCTCAGTCCTCCAGACCGTTCCAAGGACACTACAACACTAAATGAAGATATCGACACGCCTATATCGACGGCCATGCCTTTCCACGCATATATCGACGACATTAGCGGGCATCGCAATGTGCATCGCTATACACGTGGAAAGGATTTATTTGCCACGTGTATAGCAACGGGTATATCGACGCCAAAAAAATTGGGGAAAAAAAGCAAAACCCGCGCGCAAGGGCCATTTTCGCCTGCTCGGGTCTTGGCGGAAACCTGCTGCGCAGGTATTATGTCCATCTCCACCCTCCCCAACCCCTCTCTCTTGTTCTCTCTCTCTCTCTCTCTACCTCTACATCGTGTGTGTGTGTGTAGGAAAGAGAGAGAGAGAGAGAGAGAGAGAGAGAGAGAGAGAGAGAGAGAGAGAGAGAGAGAGAGAGAGAGAGCGGTGTGTGTGTGTGTGTAGGGGAGAGAGAGAGAGAGAGAGAGAGAGAGAGAGAGAGAGAGGTGTGTGTAGAAAATAGAGAGAGAGAGCGGTGTGTGTGTGTGTTGGAGAGAGAGAGAGAGAGAGAGAGAGAGAGAGAGAGAGAGCGAGAGCGGTGTGTGTGTGTGTAGGAAAGAGAGAGAGAGAGAGAGAGAGAGAGAGAGAGAGAGAGAGAGAGAGAGAGAATTAATGTATGCTTAGGAAATTAAAACTAAAGAAAAAAAATTAAAGAGAGAAATGAAATGAAATGTTATATTAACGTCTTCAAAAGGCCAAAGTGACCTATATATGAGACATGAGACAAGAAAGTTACAATGTGATGGATCTGATACAAAGTCAGAGTAAGAAGATGACAAAATAAACTATTATGGAATCCTAAACTGCTGGGTGTGGACTAAACGGCTAAACGAGCTAGTTGGGATAGGTAGATCTCCTCCATGGTCAGTACTTTGGTCGGACGTTGTGCATGTCGAGCCAAAGTGACCTAGCTAGATCCTCTGATGCAGCCTCTGTCGATGTTGTGTAGTCCTCCGCAGTCGTGAGCGTCTAGATCTCCCTAGATCAGTCGCTCGTTCGATCATTAGAGAGATAGGGAAGTAGAGACCGAGAGAGAGAGAGAGAGAGAGAGAGAGAGAGAGAGAGAGAGAGAGAGAGAGAGAGAGAGAGAGAGAGAGAGAGAGAGAGAGATAGGAAATAGAGAGATAGAGAAAGAGAGTTATATATATATATATATATATATATATATATAGAGAGAGAGAGAGAGAGAGAGAGAGAGAGAGAGAGAGAGAGAGAGAGATAGGGAAGTGGAGCTCCAGGAGTTATGGCAGAGAAATAGGAAAATAGAGAAATAGAGAGAGATAGGAAAATAGAGAAAGAGAGATAGTGAGAGTGAGATCAATAGAGAGAGAGAAAGAGAGATAGCGAGAGCGAGATCGAGAGAGAAAGAGAAATAGCAAGAGCGAGATCGAAAGAGAAAGAACGAGAGATAGGGTACGTATACAGAGAAGAAACTATGGAACTAAAAGAGGCAAAGGGGTTTTGCCTGCTACATGCATTTCCATGTACACCTGGGAGTGCACGTATGTGTCTACCCATATAGGATTTGACCAATAAAGACGAGATTTTGACCCGGTGGTCCTGATCTCCGTACACCTCTGGACCGAGGTGTACGGAGATTGGGCAAGACTAGAGAATGCGAGGTAGTTTACATTGTGAGGAGTATATATATATATATATATTAAAACAACATTCATAATCATTGTAGATGGCAACGTCATCAACTAACATGGAGGAAAAGATTGCATGCTCGTGCACGCTCTGCAAGTATCAAATCCTTCGCAAGCATAGGATATGTAATGAGCATGTGCACAAGTACGGAGAGTTTGCTAGAGAAACCGTACAGCATTTGCGATACGACTCCTACGGAACGGGCATTGATTTCCGCGACATAGCACCTACATCTGAGAGAGAGAGAAAAAAGATTATGCGTGAAGGTCCAACCAATATAGAGCCACGGATGGAAGCAGAAAAGGGCTTACAGACAGAAGACGACGGTATGGAGGAGATGCTGGATGCCTTCTTCCAGACAAGCGAGGAGAACGGGAACGAAGCAGCACCAGAAGCCGTGCGCCTATCTCCTGAAGACATGTTGAGAAAGTTGGCACGTCAACCAATCTATGAAGGCGCCAAAATATCTGTGCTTCGTACTTGTCTGGCGTTTTTGAATCTTCAGTCATTGTACGGGTGGTCAGATGCAAGCGTCACTGCTTTGTTTAGGTACGTAATTTACAAAAGATATTTTCCGGTTGCAACGGTGATGTGCTCGGAGAGCTTTAATTTTAATTTAATGTGGCTTAAACAGGTTATTGCGGGAGCAACTTCTCCCGGCTGGCAATGAAATGCCCCCCTCCAGGCCAGACGCAAAGCAACTTCTGACCTCAGTTGGCTTGGACTACAACAAGATTCATGCATGTCCAAATGATTGCATTCTTTTTCGCAATGAATTCGCAGATTGTTTGTCGTGTCCTAAGTGCGGAGCAATGTGCTACAAACAAGATGCAGTTGGCGAGACAGTGCCAGCTAAAGTGTTGTGGCATTTCCCTATTATTCCTATGATAAAAAGCATGTTTCGTTGTGGTTCCATTGCAAAGTTGATGCGGTGGAATTCTACGAATAGATCCACTGACGCAACATTTAGGGTGCCTGCTGATTCGAAGGCTTGGAGGCACATTGAAGATACCTGGCCACATTTTAAGAGTGAACCACGCAATTTGCATTTGGGCATGGCAATGGATGGAGTCAATCCATTTGGCTTGAGAAGCTCGTCATGGAGCACTTGGCCTGTGTGCCTTATCAATTACAACCTCCCACCGTGGCTTGCTATCAAGAAGGGTCATTTGATTTTAAGCTTGATTGTACCTGGTAAGTTCAAAGCAAAAAACATGGATGTTTATCTAGCTCCACTAGTTGACGAGCTCCAGGAGTTATGGCATGGGATCGACATAGCAGATGCGGTTGAACCAGTAGGACAACAGCATGCAAGGATCCATGGACTTCTTATGTGGACTATGCATGATTGGCCAGGATACAGAGAAGCTTCTGGTAATGGTTATTGATTTACAAAATTCTCGCTATTCGAAAGCCCTTTGCCTTGGCCTGATTCATGCTTTGATATATGCAGGACTAACAACTTCGGGATACAATGCATGTCCAATTTGCGGGCAGTCTTTGGATGTGCGCTATTCTATCTCTCTTCGAAAGACAATTTATCAAGGCCACCACCGTTATCTTCCAGATGGCCATCACTTACGCGAAGGCCAGCTTGGTCGCGTCGAATGTCGTCCTATGCATGTACAAGAGTGGCGTCGCCGATGGAAGAAACATGAGGGGCAACCTGTTCCAGGAATGAAACGTTTGTCCATTCTCCATACGTTGCCGTACTGGGGTGATCTACTAATTAACCATTTGCTGGATCCAATGCATATATTCTAGAATGTGGGAGAGCTCCTCTGGAAGACAATCATGGGAATGAAAGACAATCGAGCTTCACGAGATGATTTGCAGTCGGTTGGAAAGATGCCAGAGCTGTGGCCTTTCACCAATGCAGTGGGTCAAAAAAAACTTCCAAGAGCGCCATGGGTATTGCTAAAAAACGAAGAGCGACAAGTGAAAAGGGTGATTTCAGAGTTCAGGACGCCAACAGGATATATGCGATGTCTCAAGACAGCATTCACCCGTGACGATCAACTATCAGGGTTGAAATCGCATGACTGACATAAGTTCTTGCAATTCATTCTTCCAATTGCGATCAAGGGGTGTTTAACGGAGGAAGTGCAGACCTGCATATACAAGATTTCCAAGCTAGTGCGGTGGATCTCTTCCAAGGATATACGGGAGGAATCTATTGCAGTTGCAAGGGCTAACTCCATTGAGGCAGTTTGCATGATTGAGAAGTATCTACCCACGAGCTGCCTAACTATCTAAATGCACTTGCTCGTCCATGTAGTAGATGAGGTTGCAGTGGCATGTACAGTCCACAGCCGTTGGATGTTCTTTCTAGAGCGGTTCATGAAAACACTTAAGGGTTTTGTTCGCCAAAAATCCCGTCCAGAGGGGAGCATGGCAGAAGGATGGTTGGTGCAAGAGTCTCTTGTATTGACGACCGAATTTCTATCCGTTTCTGACCCAAAAATGCCTCGACCGTGGAGCGATGAGGAGGATGCAAGACTGGTGGGAGAGGAGCCGCAAGGGCAAGGGGTGCCGAAGAAAATGAACTTGGCCATGCGAGAAAAGATCATGAAGTTCTGTATACTAAATTCAGTGCCGATGCAAAAATGGCTTGAAAGGTACGAAGAAGAGAAAGAGAGACGCAATCTAGAGCGACAGGATTTCAGGCGAAGTCGAACGACTAGAGGCTTACCCTTGCCAGACTATCTCGCTCCTCTACCTGAATTCCCTACAATGGCATGGTTGGACAAGACAGTGAGAGCAGCTCGACAGATCGGAGAACCCATATCTCTAGAAGAGGAAGAGCTGTCTATTGGAAGTGTCTGGAAGTATCATACATACATGGCACTGTGGTCGCATGGAAAGCATTTCAGAATACAAAAAATTGACAGCAGAAGAAACACGTTTGACAGTGGGGTAATGGTTAGTTTCATGCAAAAGAGCAGGGCCAGTGCTAGAGACACGAATGAGAGCACTAGCAACCTGGATTACTGTGGTCTGGTGTCAGATATCCTGAAAGTAAGCTTCAAGCGGTTTGAGATGTTTTTGTTGGATGTGAAGTGGTTCAAGGTGATTACTTCTGGTCGCAATGCAACGGTACGCAGAGATGGAAACAAACTTGTGCAAATAGATTCTACAAAGACTTGGACAGATGCGAGCGACACATTTGCTCTCCCCAAACATTGCGAGCAAGTGGTCTTTGTACCGGACCCTTGTCAGGCCAAGGGCAGGGCCAAGGGCCGGATTGGACCATGCAACTCTCCACCCAACCGTGCCATATATAGACTCCTAGCCCCTAAATATAGCGCCCCTTGACCGCATGTTTGCAGAGATGGAAGAATTTTTCCATAGATGATGGGTACCTACTTCACAAGGGAAGAGTGTGTGTACCGACGGACGCGGACATTCCGCGCCAAATTCGTTATGAATGTCACGATAGTCCAAGTGCAGGGCACCCGGGAATTAAGAAAACTTATGCACTCGTAAGACGACACTTTTACTGGCCAGGTTTGCATGGGTATGTTCAAGACTATGTCTTGCATTGCCAAAAATGTCAAGTTAATAAAGCAGAGCACGTGAAAGCAGGAGGACTCTTACATCCTTTAGAGATTCCCAATGGTAAATGGGAAAGTATCTCCATGGATTTTATTGTGGGTTTACCAACCACTATTCGAGGACATGACTCGGTATGGGTGGTCGTAGATCGGTTGACTAAACTTTGTCGATTTATTCCAACCAAGTCAACCATTAAGACTCCAGAATTAGCTAAGTTATTTGTGGACAATCTTTACCGGTTGTATGGATTGCCAAGTAACATTGTGAGTGATCGTGATCCCAAGTTTAACAGTCATTTTTGGAGGGCTGTTTTTAAACGATTGGGTACACAACTTAATTTAAGTACGGCTGATCACCCTGAAACAGATGGTCAGACGGAACGAGTCAACCAAGTGCTAGAGGATATGCTATGAGCATACGTTAGCAAGAAGCAATCACATTGGGAAGATTATCTTCCTATTCTTGAGTTTGCATATAATAGTGCTAAGCATGTTACAACTGGTTTTAGTCCATTCATGCTTATGTATGGTTTTCAACCTAGATCACCAGTGATGGTGGGGTTGGCAACTGAGAAGCTCCAATAGGTCAAGGAGTTTCTCCAAGATCATATGGAAATGCTGAGACTTGCTCGTCAAAATGTTCGACAAGCACAGGATCGGTATAAGAAGTATGCTGATGAGAAACGTTGGCAAGTTACCTTCACGGAAGGTGAAGAGGTATTTTTGCGTGTGCCAAAGCATTCAGAAAGTCTGAAGACTCGACCGACGCCCAAATTATTTCCCCGTTATTGTGGGCCATTAAGGATACTCAAGCGAGTTGGTGATAGGGCCTACAAACTTGAGTTACCTGTGCACTCGCGTGTCCATCCGGTATTTCATGTAAGTCGTTTATGTAAACGCTTGCATGGGGACGACAATTTTATCGGCCAGCAGATATTGGTTGATTTCACTGAACCTCCCACTCAACCGCATGAACTTGAACGCATTTTAGATTTTCATGAACTCCGTACTCGTCATCATGTATGTAGTCAAGCTTTAGTCAAGTGGAAAGATCGCCCTGAAGAGGGTGCCACTTGGGAAAACATAAGTGTTCTTAAGAAGAAATTCCCCACTTTTGTTTTCGAGGACAAAAACGCTTCTCCAAGGGGGGAGTAATGTCAGGCCAAGGGCCAAACCAAGGGGTCACGGACTCGGCCAAGGGCCGGCTGCCAGTGGGAAGGGGTCTGAAAGGGGCTAGGAGCCTATTAAAGGGGCTAGGAGCCTATTAAAGGGAGGCTGGGTGGATGGACCAGGCATGGCAGTCCCTTGAGACCGCAGGGGATTGGACCATGCAACTCTCCACCCAACCGTGCCATATATAGACTCCTAGCCCCTAAATATAGGCCCCTTGACCGCATGTCCATCCTGGACCTTGGCCCTGCCCTTGGCCTGACATTACTCCCCCCTTGGAGAAGCGTTTTCATCCTTGAAAACACAAGTGGTAGTATCTTCGTAAGAACACTGATGTTTTCCTTATTGGCATCCTCTACACGGGCCAATTGTCCATATGACCGATACCTGGTGCAGTGAGGAGGTTCAATGAAACCAAGAGCAACATCTTGATTTTCAACATTGTTGTCCTTTTGCAACCACCCGTATCTAAATGGTAACTCATGATAACTCATGTGAGTATCTTGAAAAGCTCATAGCTACTGAAAGATAGAATAGGGAGTGTCCTCATGTTAGACTTCTGAACCTTTTGGAACACACAGAACCACATGTTCACCCCTAACAAAGGTTACATGCCAACATACTCTGTCAACACACCTACTAAGTCCTTGACTTATGAAACTGTCGGTATCCAACCCCACCACAACAGGTGCTCAAAGTTGAAAACCTAACCGAAGCAAATTCTAGAATAAGGAGAGAATCACCTATTCAGAATGCATTGTGCTAACGTATGCTCTTAGCAGATCCTTTAGCACGGTTTACTAACGTATGCGCTAAGCATATCCTTTAGTACTAAATAGAATACTTGTAAGCTGCCCATCCAACGTGGGATGAATAACAGCAGTAAGAGTGAGGTACTTTCCCCAACCACTTAGAGACAGTCTTTCACGACTGACGACAAACTATGACTCAACCATTGAGTATCTAGCCATATACTCGATATGGAATGGAGACAACCAACTAGGTTGAATGTAGATTGGAGGTTCCAGCAACCAATCACTAACATCCATACTCAGCCATCACCTTGTATGGTAGGGTGTAAACTCATACAAAATCTGCAAGAGAGATTGCACTAGCAATGAAAAAGGGTGTAGAAAGAATAAAGTCCACGGATTTGCATGCTGCTCCAAATAAATTTGTGTTAAACACTAGGGCCCATAACACCTAGTGTGCATGCATTTAACACAAACATATCCAAACCGCAATTCCATGACGAGACTTTCCACGATACTTACGTGAAAATCTTGCAACAAAGTTGGACCATAATAGAATGTGACAACCCGGTCACACCTAGGAACCAACCATGAGACCTTCTCCTGAACGTAGCATACTTTGTAGCAAACGTTGGACCATAATAGAATGTGACAACCCAGTCACACCTAGGAACCAACCATGAGACATTCTCATGAACGTAGCATACTTTGCTATATGTAGAAACGACCTTCCGTTAAGGTGGTTTCACATCACTTGTAATCACAACAAGTCTGTACTTAGTACCCGACAATTTTTGGCCACTGAAATTGTTCCTGATACTGTGTGCGTCAATTGGTCTAATGAACGGATGCGACCAGCACCTAGGGACTTCGTCGCGACACATCATTTCGAATTGGGCGCCAGTGTCAGTCCCAGAGACTCATATTCTCCACATGTGGAATATGTCTCAAGTAAGGATGCCAGGAAAAGTGACATCCATCAAGTACGAGTTGTACTTGTGTGTGGAGGTAACTACGAACACTCTGCGACGCGAGTGAGAGGGACTCTCATTATCATGCTCCACACTGGCTAAGCCAAGCTCCTTGAGTTCCTAGACCATGTTGTATCCCATGTGACAACATGTGCCAAATCGAACCCTACAAGTAGGTTCGTAACAGTAGAAGACAAAAAGGTAGATTGGACACTTGGCCCAAAATACTTTGTGCCGACATGCCCTTGGCATGGCTCTATAACATTCAAGCGTACTTATACGTCTTGAAAAACCAAGTAAAGCATACTGAAAAAGGAATAACACCAAATCAATAGATGCGTACTTGGAGATTTGAACGGAATGTTCACTTACCCATATTCAAACGGAGAGGAGCATGTCTCCTACCTGAAAAAAAAAACAAACAGTATTGCACTGGAAACCATGGGTGTTGCCCTCGCAATCCAACCCCTTTGGTTAACATCTACGTAGTCAAACCCCTTGGTAAGACTCTCTGTAGAAACTGCACAGCTAGAAGGTAACGATTATCAACATAGTCAACCGTATAGAATCTACGTTGTCAAACCACTTGGTAAGACCCTGTGTAGAAATTGCTCAACTAGCAGGTAACGGTTATCAACATAGTCAACGTATACATATTGATTGGAATCAACCAAAAGTTGAATTTGTCCACTACAGCGTGGTAGACTGCGAAATTCGTTCCTTGAAAGGCTAACTGGGAGAGATCAAACTGTGATCCTCAATGCCTATGGGATGATGTAGCAGTCACCCGCTGGGTCGTACCCCAAAACAATATGTCCATAGACACTCCGTAGTGCTATAGAGAGAACATGGAATCCACACAAGTGGACTGCCTAGCTCTGGTGGACAGCCATGCTGTCACAACTGATTGCTGCATCTATACTTCCTTGTATAGATCAGCTGCTATGAGTTGAAGATTTATCAAAAACTCAACTTGAGTGTCGCACTGAAATCATGTAGTGCAAAAATGACACTGTAAACATCCTGAATGACAAGACCCTTGCTTGTCCATTAATGTCGATGCATACTTCCCTGGGTAGATCTGTTCACTCTTGAAAACAAGCACCCAAAGAATGTGAGCATTGGGATCCTGCCCTTGGCATGACAATGGCTCGTAGCCTGTGTGGCTCATAGCCCTTGTGCAAATGAGTGTTCAATGGACGAACCGATGAAGACTAATTTGAGTAGCATCTTAACCATGTTGGGTTGTGGAACTTTCCTTGAACTACTATGACGTGTATAGTTGATTGCCATGCTCGTGTGCATCTTATGCCTAACGTGCAGCGTATCCTATAAGCATGCAACAAGTTTCTGCTATGACTCTCTCTTTGAGAGAGGTAATAGAAAAACACAACCACATCTTGATCTACCTGCCTTGCAGGGTCACGATTGTATGAAAATGACTTAGCATTGGCACTTTTCCTGTGAAATAAGTCCTAGATTTAGGTTCCTTTTAGTGTTGTTGGGTGTTGATAGCAACCAACCATCAGATTCAACAATCCATCAATTAGTTTGTCCTTGACAGAGTTGCGAGTATAATAGAGGAAGCATAATGCATAAAGTGGTGGAATCCATCCCACCTGCTTAGCATGCCTTGCATGCAAAAACGTAATCCCTTGGCTACTATAACGGTCTCAAGCGTGAGAACCAAAACCATAAGTGCCTTGCACAATCTAAACTAGTAGGAATTCTGTGAGATGATATTCCCTATTTTGCCAGTTTTTGCAAACTTGTGTGCCACGGCCCTTGATGACAAGTCATTGGGCAGTTCCTTGGCACAAGGGAAAAGCCGTGCTTCATGTAAAATTGCCAAAGCACTTTGCTTTGCACAATGACAATAATTTCCAAGTAAAGTGTAAACATGAAAAATAATAAGAACATAAAATTGGCTAACCTGGTCGTTGCGGTCACCAGTTGACTCAAAAGTCCGTGGAACAAAACTTGCTTAAAATGACTCGTAGCCATATCTGCTGCACGGATGGGAGCTATTGGATGTAATTGTACATCCCTTGTATCATATACGCTCGTCTGTCACATAATGAAATAAGCTGGAAGCATTTTGCCAAATCCTTCCCAAGTTTGTATGCTCATAGCATAAGCCGAACGTGGGAATTTTCCATGCAATATACCTGGCTTGAAGCCTTGCTTTGCATAAATAATGTTGTGATACTAGACGACGAAGTTGGCTGTTGAGACACAGATATCATGACAAAAATCATTGACCTTGTCGAGTGATTTCAACTGAAAGTAACCAGTCTTGTGTGGCAAACATCCTCTGTCCGCTTCGAGAAACAGTGACACGAAGTCGGCCATGCCGAGCAACATGCCCCCTCGCATCAAGTCGAGCAATAGGATGTGCCAATCTCCTTGATATTCTAAAGCATCGCGAATTTGCTATGCTTTTGCATCAAAGTCAACCGCTGAGAAGCCATGCTTCGGAGCCAAGTGGTTGGGATTCAAGTCGTGCTTGATTCGAGTTTCCTAAGCAATACACAACCTTGCTGTTAGAAACATTAGAACCATGTCATACTCAATCCATGCTTGATTCAAGCTGGCCAGGGAAGCATGGGTCTTATGCTAATAATGGATGCAACATGGCATGCATAAAACAAATTTTCCAATGATAAATATGTCCCATATGCTGAAGTCCAACCTACCCCTTGGGTGGCCATCATGGCGTAAATTGGTATGCACAAACCCAACAGAATGCAGATGATGACATAACCAATTCCAAAAGTAAAGGGAATATCGAAAGCTACTGTTTACCTCAGTAAGTGCTCCTACTGCCCATGTTCCTCTTGACGCACCTCGCCATCCATACTTGATCCGTACGAAGTACTCGAGCCGTGTCGTGCTCCCCCGAATGCGGTGACGTGGTGTGGTGCAAGAACCCTTTCTTGCGGTCGATCATTGACTCCTCGAGTACCCTTAGCAGGGATGTCTTCTCGGGCTGCACCACCACCACTTCCTTGTGCACATGCTGCGTGCAATCGTCCATGACTCCCTATCCCTCCTTCCTCAAGGCCATGCAAAACTCCTCCGCCATGGGGATCTTCACAAACGTGAGAGAGAGAGAGAGAGGGAGAGAGATACCATGCTAAGCCTTGCTCACCTTGCATGCTCCTCCAAGCCCCCCTTCTCCCCGGTACCTTGGACAATACTGTGCCTTGACAATCTTGTCGAAAAGTCGAAGAAGAGGATGGGGGAAGAGCACGGCCTATGGGCAGCCTCCCTTGAAGTCAAGCTGGGTGCCATGGCCGTGGGCTATGACCCTTAATTGGGTGTAGGTACCCCAAAATTAGGGTGCCCCAAAAAAAAAAAAAAATCGAAATACCTCCTGCAGCCATGGCGGCCGACTGCGCAGGCGAGCTCTTGATCACCTTCGCCTCTGTGGTTATCTCCCGGCCGTGCAGCAGGAGCGAAAGTTGATTTGCAAGCCAGCGCGCATCCGTGGATGCGTTCCATGACCTGTAAGATGCAGGTCGAAATTCGACCCCGCCTCTTGCTAAGCAGGCTTGCCCGCGGTGCGTATCGGCTTTCCCACCTCGCTCGGTTAGCCTCTAATCAAGGGTCGTGCCCGCCTTGCAGCAGGGTTTCCTCTACTCAAGGGGCCATGCCCACCTTCAACACACCCTACCATGGCCCTCCATCGAGGAAGAGAGAGAGAGAGAAGAAAGAGACACGAGAACGATCATGCAATCCTCCATAGCTCCCCCCTTCCCCTGAGCTCTGATACCAATATGAGACCGCGGGGGATTGGACCATCCAACTCTCCACCCAGCCGTGCCATATATAGACTCCTAGCCCCTAAATATAGCGCCCCTTGACCGCATGTCCATCCTGGCCCTTGGCCCTGCCCTTGGCCTGACAACCCTCGAGAGCGACAATGGTGGTTTGTGGTTCAGGTTGCTCCAAGAAATAAACAAGTATTTGAAGGGCAAGATCTCTTGGAGGAAAGTCAGTCAGACGACATCTATACTACTGTGACATTAGATGAGATGGACGAAGGTCTCAATACTAATTTTGTGAGTTGTCCTATGTGCAGGTTGCGACGCCTAGTCATTAGTGGACCAGATTTCATCTATATGCTTTGTGAGACACAGACACGCTTCCGTGTCTCTTTTTTGTACAAACAGTTAGTGTTCAGACAGTTATTGTTTCCCTTATGGTTATGATTATTGTCATTGTCATTGTATAGACAGTTATTGTTTCTCTTTCTGGTTATGCTTATCGTTATTGTTAATTTTGTTTATGGTTATGGTTATCTGCATTATGGTTTTGATCAAAGTGGTTATAGTCAGTTATGGTTTTAAGTTATGGTTATGCTTTTAAGTTATGGTTATGGTTCGTTATGGTTATGCTTTTAAGTTATGGCTATGCTTTTCAGTTGGTATGGTTGTCTTTCATTGGCCTTAAATCTCATGTGAGATCCTACATGGATAGCATGTAGGAGGCGTATACATGATCTGGTTTTTTTGAAAAGTTTATGTAAAAACAAAGGGAACTCTGCCGAAATTTCTGTGCGCGGGAGCATGGTTGATATTTTGGTGCTGCTCGCTTTCTTGGGCAGAGGGCAGGAAGTCTAGCTGTGGCTGTGTCCATCTTTTAACTGGGCACAGGCCAGGCTACCCGCCCTCTGTCCAAGAAATTTTTTTTCTGCTATGGTCGTCGCTATGTACGTCACTATGTGCGTCGCTATCCGCGTCGCTAATAGCGATTGGTTTCACAATGACGCGGATAGCGATGGGCTGCGTCGATATCTGCGTCGATAACACGTTTTTTTGTTGTAGTGGGAATGACGTAGATCTATCTGCAGGTATCCCTCCCACTTGGGACCGACATTCAGACACGACTCCAACCTATCTCGAATGCCAACCAAAGGGGGTACATCCCTTCATTCAATGATTCTATCCGCTTCTCATAATCAATCTGTCTGTGGCAGCCTTTCGCACCCAAAATCGTGGTCTTTAGTCTTGATTCTCTTGATCTTAAACTTGAGGATCTTCTCTTGCTTTCTTGTTCTCCCTTGGTTCATGGAAATAACCCCTTTTTCTTGACAAGCAGGCATGGCAGTTATCACTTTTCCCTAAGAAGAGGGATCTTGCAATCCTACCTGGTCTCGCTCGTCCCCGATTACCCATTTTTATCCCACGTAGTCCTAGCGTTTAACATAAAATTTTTAAATCAACATCCGGCCATCTGACCCTCTGGATCCACCCACCCACCGAACCATTTCATGAAAATCCCTTCCCGAGGTAGTACTTAACTACTACAAAATCAGGAAGACAGTAGTCTATCAGACATCATCAAACAACAAGCAGCATGCAATCTGTTGCATACCCTCGTTCAGGGAAGTTCATCTGGTTGTTCCCACGAGATCTTTATTTAGAAACTTTTAATTCATTTCCTTTCCTTTATCTGCTATAATTAGCTTGTAACTAGCTTCTTAACTAATCATGCAACACATTTAGTTTCAACCAATTCATCTTACCTCCCCATTCAGGCCAAGATAATCGGTTACAAACCATCAAAATGACATCACCTTCACAATATTTCCCAGAATTAAGTGTTTGGGAAAGGCTCATCAAGTAATTTAATCATTCCTTCCTAAGCATTTTATTTCGAGAGGTATAGCACCATCTGGTGACAGATGCACAGGATAGCCCCTATATTCCTAGCCTTTCCAGTTCCTTTTCAAGCAACCAAGTCGAACAAATTTCCTTAATTAAATTCACACCATCCTCCCAGAGAATAACCTTCTCAGCCAACTATTGGCATCAGGCCATACCCGGATTATGGCCGATTTCCAATAAGATACCGCGGGTACTTCACCTGGCCGGGCAAAAATAAAACAAACCCATTCATTGCTTATCCCTTGGGCATGAATAAGCTAGGTATAGCAACTTGCCGGTTACACTGCCCTAGCCGAAAATGGCCAATCTTCGACAAGTTCCCCAAGAGAATCCTCTCAATGGGCCGGCCTTTCAATCAAATTGACCCCAAGAAGATCCATCTTGGTTCCCGATCATTTCCAGACAATCTTCAAAACTCCTAGATAAATCTATGTTTTGCAATGGGCTATCCCTATCACCTCTCGAGATTCCTTTTTAACTCCTAGTTGGTAATTTCCAGGCTCATTCATTTATCAACCTTAATTTCTACTTTCATTAATTATCTACCAGCCAAGTTTATTTAGAAAATACAAGCGAGTTTTTGCCATAGGCATTTGATGGTTAATGTTTCTTCGGAAATGCCAACTTTTTAAGTTCAATCCCCGTTTTTTCGATTCCCAGGTTTTTGCAATCCTTTGCCATCCATGGGACATCTCCATGGAAGCTTGTAGAGTTTTCGGTTCAAACAACACGGAGATCAATTCCGCGAAGTTATCCCCTATCTCCTCCATACCGTATTTGCAAACAAACTTGAAATTGAAAAACTTAATAAATACTCTTCAATACCAAAAATTGAACTACTTCTATCGAGTTTAAACAACTATTCTCTTAACGCATTAATACTTAACCCTAATTCCAAGGTTACCATTAAAGCTTAAACCTAAAATGATGCACATAAACCTTCCTAGTATTAAAACACATGGATTAATAATCCTACTAGAAATGAAGATTACCTCCTCTAAGCAAGAGGGAAGTGGGGTTGAAGTCCTTCTTGAAGAGATGTGAGGCTCAAGGAGGAAGGAAAGGGATTTATGGTGAAGAGGAAGGAGAGAGGAGCTTCTTCACAAAACCCTCAAGGGTTTGGGCTTCAAGAGAGGGAGAGAGTTGAGGGTTTGGCCTTCAAGAGAGGAAGAGAGTTGAGGGTTTGGCCTTCAAGAGAGGGAGAGAGCAAGAAAAAGGTTTAATGGAAACTTTGATTTACTTAAGCATAATCTTGAGCATGGCAAGTATGCAAGTAGCTTAGCAATATGTGTGTGTCCAAAATACAAAGGAGAGCGGGTGTTTATATATGAAATGGTGGGTGGAATTCTCTTCTCAATTCCTATTGGACCTCAAATTATCTTCTTAAATGCTATTGGACCCTATTTCTCTTCTCAAATGCTCTTGGACCCCAATTCTCTTCTTAATTTCTATTGGACCCCAATTTCCTTCTTAGTTCTTATCTCTTAACTTTACCTTTCAATCAAGTTAGTCCCTTTTTCTCCCAGTTCTCGATCTAGATCAGTTTCCACACGGATCTTCACGAATAAGTATAAAAATAATCTTAATCTTTTTGGAAAAATATAGGGACGATGTAATTTCTTATCCAAAATATCATTGTCT
Organism: Adiantum capillus-veneris; assembly: GCF_014529385.1. Classification (NCBI taxonomy): domain Eukaryota; kingdom Viridiplantae; phylum Streptophyta; class Polypodiopsida; order Polypodiales; family Pteridaceae; genus Adiantum; species Adiantum capillus-veneris. The sequence continues at coordinate 128,134,416 of NC_140933.1, read as the reverse complement.
TTTCATTCTGGAGTAAAGTCTTGTTGTCCACATGACTTCTTTGTCGGTCTTACCTTTTTTAAATTATTTTCTAGGTTGAAAAAAGTTCTGAATAGCTCTAGGGTTTAGGGAGGGACCTTACACCGCCACTAAACAAACAACCTCATCTTGTAATTTGAGTTTGATCCCTACTGGATGAACTTCTCATTGAGGGGGGATATGTAAGAACTAGGGGAAACTAGACTGAAGATCCTCCTCTCAACCTCCCATTATATAGGGGGGCTCCTAGCCCCTTGCCCTAGACGGATCCTCTGTCTACACTGTTTAGCCCGACCCTTGGCCGTAGTCCATGACCATCCTAGTTCTTAGGTTACAGGACCCTTGTCCTGACATTACTCCCCCCTTAAGAAGAGTTTTCATGCTCGAAAACAAAAGTGGGAAACTTCTTCTTAAGAACATTAATGTTTTCCCAAGTGGCACCTTCTTTAGGTCGGTCTTTCCACTTGATTAAAGCTTGTTGTCGTACGTGATGTCATGTACGCAACTCATGGTAATCCATAACACGTTTAGGTTCATGCGGAAAGGTAGGAGGTTCAATGTAATTAACCAAAACCTGTTGGTCAATGACGTTGTCATCCCCATGTAACTGCTTTTGTAGACGACTTACATGAAACACCGGATGAATGCGAGAATGTGATGGTAGTAATAGTTTGTAGGCACGATCATTGACTTGCTTGAGTATTTTGAAAGGCCCACAATATCGGGGAGATAATTTAGGTGTCGGTCCAGTTTTCAGACTTTCTGAATGTTTTGGGACACGTAAAAATACTTCCTCTCCTTCTTCTTCGAAGGTAACTTGCCGACGTTTGCGTATTTCTTATACCGATCCTGTGCTTGCTGAACATTCTAACGAGCAAGTTTCAGCATATCCATGTGGTCTTGGAGAAAATCCTTAACCTGTTAGAGTTTTTCGGTTGCCAACCCCACCGTTACTGGTGACCTAGGTTAAAACCCGTACATGAGCATGAAAGGACTAAAACTTGTTGTGACATGCTTAGAACTGTTGTAGGCAAACTCGAAAATAGGTAAGTATTCTTCCCAGTCTGACTGTTTTTTGTTGACGTATGCTCTTAGCATATCCTCTAGCACCTGGTTAACCCTTTCCATTTGACCATCCATTTCTGGATGATCAGCTGTCTGAGGTTGAGCTGTGTACCCAATCGTTTAAATGCAGCTCTCCAAAAGTGGCTGTTAAACTTGGGATCATGGTCACTAACGACGTTACTTGGCAACCCATACAATTTGTAGAGATTGTCCACAAATAACTTGGCTAGTTTCGGTGTCTTAACCGTTGATTTGGTCGGAATAAACTTGCATAGTTTAGTCAACCTGTCTACGACCACCCATACTGAGTCATGACCTCGTATATTGGTTGGTAAACCTACAATGAAATCCATAGAAATACTTTCCCATTTTCCATTGGGAATTTCCAGAGGATGTAAGAGTCCTCTTGCTTTCAGGCACTCTGCTTTGTTAACTTGACATTTTTGGCAATGCAAGACATAAGCTTGAACAAAGCCATGTAGACCTGGCCAGTAAAACTGTCGTCATACAAGAGAATAAGTTTTTCTAATCCCCGGGTGCCCTGCACTTGGACTATCATGACATTCATAATGAATTTGGCGCCGAATGTTTGTGTCCGTCGGTACACAAACTCTCCCCTTATGGAGTCGGTACCCATTGTCAATGGTAAAATGCTTCCATCGCTGTAGTTCATCACTTGATAAAGGAGAACTAGGTGTGGAGGTTAACTGTACACTACCTGCATTGGAGTGAGAAGGATCCCTCTTTTGAACATGGATCCACACTTTGGAATATGTTTCATTGTGCTCATATTTGCCTTTGAGAGAATCTAGAAATTCACTACGAAGTTCCGTGAACAAGAGCGAATTGATCTCTGGCATTCGACTGAGAGCGTTTGCCACTACATTGTATCGGCCTTTGCGATACCTTAATTTGGCGTCATATTCTTGGAGGATCTTGGTCCACATGGCTTTTTGACCCTTTAAATCTGTTTGTTGTGTAAACCATTTGATGCTTTCATGGTCAAACACAATCTCAAACTGAGCACCATACAAATAGTGCCGCCATGTCTTTAAGGCAGACACTATTGCATAGAGTTCGCATTCGTAAGCAGAATAATTCTGCTGAGCTGCATCCAGCTTCTTACTTTAAACTGCAACTGGCCGTCCATCTTGTAACAGGACTGCTCCAATAGCACGATCACTGGCATCTGTTTCCAAAACGAATGGTTTCAAAGGATCTATAATAGCCAGTATAGGAGCTGTAGCTAATGCGTCTTTGAGTGTTTCAAAACTGTGCTGTTGAGCGTAACCCCACTGAAAAGCTTTACCTTTGCCTTTTAGTTTGGTCCGTCATAGGGACAGCAATGTGAGCATAGTTTTTAACGAACCTTCGGTAAAAACCGGCAAAGCCTAAAAAGATCTGTAATTCTTCCAGAGTTTCAGAAGGTGGCCATTTCCGGATGGTATCCACTTTGGATTGATCCATGTATAGGCCATTAGCTGAAATTAAATGCCCTAAATAATGAATTTCCTCCTTGAGAAAATCACATTTAGATTCCTTGGCATATAACTTGTTTGTGCGTAACAACTCAAACACCTGCTTGAGATGTTGTAAGTGTTCTTCTTCAGAAGCACTATAAACTAGAATGTCATTGAGGAACACAATGGCAAATTTGCCCAAATATGGCTTCAAGACACTATCCATAAGTGTCATGAATGTTGCGGGCGCATTGGTTAACCCAAAAGGCACCACCAAAAACTTGTGATGTCCAAACCGTGTTCGGAATGCAGTCTTAGGTATATCGGCAAGCCGGATACGGACTTGGTGATATCCTGACCGCAAGTCGATTTTTGTAAAAATTCGAGCATGAGTTAGCTTATCAAATAACTAATCTACCCTTGGCAATGGGTATTTTTTTCTTAACTGTAACCGCATTTAAGCCCCGGTAGTCTACGCACATGCGCATACTACCGTCCTTTTTCTTCACTAAAAAGATAGGCGAAGCCCATGGTGAAGAACTGGGTTGTATAAACCCTCTGCTAAGGTAGTTAGCAAGCTAACGTTCCACCTTAGAAGCCTTTGAGTAACTCATACGGTAAGGTGGTTTACTAACAGGTTTACAGCTTGCAGTCACGTCAATGCCATGTTGTACTGAGCGTGTCGGCGGTAAACCTGATGGAAAATCATTAGGAAAGACATCTTGAAATTCCTTTAATAATTTTGGTAATTGATTAGCAACGTTTTCTTGTGTAGAATTAGCAATTGATGGAATAGAGGAGAGAGAAGCATGCGGCGTTGAGGAATGTTCAACAGACTGAATGTTAGAAAGAAAATGAGACAGTGAGTAACACAAGAAAACCTGTTCTATTTCATTATCAGAAACGAGCTGCATAAGCTCAGCAGTACAAATTAGTGGTGATGAAGGTATATCCTTTTCTCCTAACAACAACACATGTGTGCCATGGGAATCAAACATCAAGCTGTTGTGCTCATAGCTACGCTTCAATGATGGTCCTAGGCTATGAAACCACTCCCTACCAAGAACCACATCAGCCCATTCCATGTTCATAACTTGAAAGTCAAAACAAGTAGAGTACCCTTGTACTTATAATGGAACAGCTCGGCATTGAGTATTCCATATTTCAGTATCATGTCCATTCATCATTGCTACCTTGTAGCGGTGGGTACTCGTAGTTTGAGGCAGTTTGAGCTTTGTCACCAATCCATAATTGATGAAATTGTGAGTAGCACCGTCATCTACCAAGATGCGTACCTTGTGCCCTTGCAAATATCCGTGCATACGTACTAACTCATGTGGTCCAAAGGTTTGTTGCCACATGGAAGCTGTGAGACAACATTCATGCACCACCTCAGTGTGTGTTACTTCCACTGTGGAGAATTTTGAGGAAGACTCAAGAGACAGTAGTTGCACCGTGTGCACTGCTTTCTCCTTCCCCTGAGTAGCAGATTTCCCCTTAGGACAATCTTTTTTGCCATGGCCTCTTCCTAAGCATTGAGAACATAGCATCTCTTTCTTGGCTTTATCAAAATCCCGAGGAGAGAGAGGACCCGTGGACCCCTTGGGTTTTTTAGATGCATTTGAATTAGCAACTAGAAATTTTCTTTTATTGTGCCGTACTGAGTGCGTGTATTACCATGTATACTAGCAGGCACGTTACTATTATGCGTTTTCTTATCATCAGGGTCATCATGAATATGTGCTTTCACTATGGCTTCCTCAAGTGTTTTAAGGTCTTGGGTCTTGACATACTTCTTAAGTTCTGGAGTCAGACCTCGTATGAACCCTCGTACTTGTTGAAAGGTATCCAAGCCTTCCAACTTGAGGATGACGTCCCGATAGTGAGAGATATATTCAAGGAGTGATGGATATTGGCGCACGGAACATGTGTCCCAAGCGGTCCAATTCCGATCGGCCTCGTTTGTAGGAAAAAAATCCTTGCTAAACATTGCTTCAAAGGTTGCCCAACTCTGTGGTATGATGTTCTTCTCCTTGAGAGACATCCACCATTTGTAGGCCTTGCCTTCCAGAGTTAAGCTCGTTTGCAGAGCTCTAACTGCATCCGGAGTACGGCGTGAATTCCATCTCATTTACTGAGAAAGATGTTCACTGCATCCTTATTGCGGTCTTGGTCTTCGCCCTTGAAAACTAGTGGTTTAAAGTTCTTTAACAAGTCATCTACCTCTTTGGAAGTTAGAGTATGCAGTGTTTCATTAATTGAGCCTTGCCCTTGTGTTCCAGCTTGCTCATGCATGTGGGTGTCAGCAGGACTCTTAGACTGCTGTTGCATTAATTGAATGTCTAATGTGGAAAGTTTAGTAACAATTTCATTTAAAGCTTTAAAATTTTCATCCATGACTGTCATGCGTGTCTGAAGTGCACGAAATTCTTGAATATCGAGCAATTCATAAGTATCTTCTCCTGCCGTAGCGTCGCGGGTACTCTCCTTGAGAGGATCCGGCCGCGAGCCGTCATTGGTAGGATCAAGAGTACTTTGCTCAAAATCGAATGTCATGTTGATATCCAAATCCATGGCGACACAGTGTAGTGAAAGAAGTACTTAGAAAAAAATACTTGATTTTGGTAGCACTTGCCAAGTATAGCTAACTCCACTTGTGCGTCGTAGCACTTGACCGTCGAAAAAAGAAGAATTTGCACAAGTGGCGTAAAAAACGAACTTCGCAAACTCGCCCATGGCTCACAAGATGACTGAAATCGTGTAGTGTAAATGGTTGAAGCGTCACCGTTGTGTAGAAGTTTAATTATTGAAAGCTTTCGTAATCGGAGAACGATTATGTTGCATAAACGCCAATTGAAACTGTCGCAATTGTAGAAACCTGGAATTTTCTGCAAGATTTGAGCGGACTCGTAAGCCATCAGGCTCGAGGGAAGTCGATACGGCTTACTTCTTGCACAAGTACGGAGGTCGAGGCTTGTGGGAATTGCCTTGCTTGTGGGAAGGGCCACCAAGAATGGCCAAGGCTCAAAATCATGTTTCAATTGGCCATGCCATATAAAAACAAGTATTTTTTTTAAAGAGAAAAAACGCAGGCAGCGTGGAGCAGATACGCGAGGAGAGAGAAGCTTGTGTGCGGCTTGCTTAGGCCGCTAATGGCCACGAGCTCTTGGAATCCCACCTTCTTCCCCAGGGCGCTCGCTCCTGTCAAGCCCAAGCGCGCGGTTTTTCGTGCATCACACCTCCCCTTCCAAAACGAGAAAAGTATCCGATTTAGGCACCCCCCTTACTTAATTTGGTAAAAGCCCTACAAAAGCCACGGTTCTCACCTCAAGGCCCTATTTTTAGGAGCAAAAAGTGACCACGCCTAGAGAGAGAGTGGAAGAGAGACTTCTTAGCTAACCTAAACTTTGATACCAGTGTAAGAACTAGGGGAAACTAGACTGAAGATCCTCCTCCCAACCTCCCATTATATATGCGGGCTCCTAGCCCCTTGCCCTAAACGGATCCCCTATCCACGCTGTGTAGCCCGACCCTTGGCCGTAGTCCATGACCATCATAGTTCTTAGGTTACATGACCCTTGTCCTGACAGGATAGCATATATCTACGACATGGCTACTTCACAAAGCTTTTTGTTCATCAATCTTAATGCATTACAACGAGAAGTCCACCCTTAAGGGGGATGTAAAAGTAACTTATTACTTTATTAAGTGTGAACTTCTTTCCACCTACCTCTATTCCCAAAGTCCTTACACCTAATTCCCACATGAACCCTTTTTACCTATGTAAATCTCAACATGTGTCTATTCCCGCTAACGTATAATTCACATGTGATGGATAATCCTCACTACCTCAACTTGTATATAAATCCCATTAGTTGCCCTCATTTGTAACAAAATCTTCACTCTCCATTCAAGTGCAATCTATTGTCATTGCTCTATTTCTATCTTGCACTCTCTTATGTCTTGACATTAGCATATTAATAGTGATATTAATCACATATAAGTTAATCTCTAAGTTCTCACAGAACAAACGAACTCTGTTGCGTTTTTCCGCTGCATTGGTTGCATGGGGAAATGGATGACGAGTCAAGCTGCTTTGGCCGCATCCTCCCTGCGCAGCGTGGTGCGGAATGTAGTGTTGAAGGATAAGGTGAAGACAATCCATGCTTTGAAAATGGGAGTGGCTCTGGTGTTGGCCTTCCTGCTGGTGTTGGTGCATGCGTCCTATGCCCAGCTTGGAAGCCATGCTGTGTGGGCGATCATTACCGTCATTGTCGTCTTCGAATTCACCATAGGCGCGACGTTGAGCAAGGGGCTGAACAGAGGAGTGGGAACTCTTCTGGCAGGGCTGCTGGCCATTGCGGTGGGTGAATTGGCCGAGAAGATCGCCTCAGGGGTCGCTCATCCAATTCTGGTGGGATTTACTCTTTTCATTATTGGTGGGGTGGTGACCTTCGCCCAGCTATGGCCGAGCCTCAAGTCGTACGAATTTGGGTTTCGCACCTTCCTCTTGACGTTCAGCCTCATCATGGTGGTCGAGTACCGCGGGGAAGCCGACCCGCTCGCCACCGCCATCAATCGCTTCTGGGTCATTTTGCTGGGCGCCTCCATCGGCATCTCCGTCAATGTCTTCGTCCTCCCCTGCTGGGCAGGCAGCCAACTCCACCACTCCCTCGTCACCAACTTCTTCAGCGTCGCAGATTCCCTTGAAGTGTGCGTGAATGAGTACCTCCAAGGGTCGATCCTTGAACGTCTCCCGTCAAAGGCATTCATGGAAAAGATCGTGGAGGATCCCTTCTACAAGAGATACAGGCCAACCCTCATGTCTGCAAGCAAAGAAGAGTCTCTGGCTGGATTTGCAAGCTGGGAGCCTCCTCATGGCCGATTCAAAGTGGTGAAGTATCCTTGGCATCTTTATGTGAAAGTCGGCGCTGTATTGCGCCATTGCACGTACTCGGTTGTTGCCTTACACGCGTGCTTGCAGTCAGGCATTCAGGCTCCCTTGACGGCGCGCAAATTGTTCCATGAGGAAATCCATGCAGTTGGTGCGGAGTGTGCATCCCTTTTGAGAAAACTAGGAAAGCAAATAGAAGACATGGAGAATGGCGATCCTGCAACGCTTCTCAAAGGTGTTGAGAATGCAATTCAGCGGCTACAAGAGAGCCTTCACTACCGCTCTCACCTACTTTTTCGGGACGAGGAAGCGTGTTTAGAAGACGAGACGCGTTCGCAGGATTGGGAAGAGTCGGACTGTTTGAAACGGACATACACTTGGCCCTTGAGGCCCAGAGATCAAGTTCATTTTGCAAGAGATCCTCTTTTTGGGCAAAGAGTGAGAATTGTGAAGAGTGCAAGTGCTCTATCTTTAGGGACATTTGCCACGTTGTTGATGGAGGTTGCACTCAGGCTAGATTATGTAGTTGAGGCTGTCCAAGAGTTGGGCGGACTAGCTGGTTTTACAGATTTCAACGACGTTGGCGGCGACTTGAAAGTTCAAGTGGATTGATATGGTTGATGGAGGTTGTTCTTATGCCAAGGGAAGCGGAGGACGATCAAGAATTACTTGAGCTATGCATGTTTTATATACTTGAATTATGAGAGCCGCACAAACTTAAAGGTTCAAGTAAAAGTGTGTCAAGCACCATATCTACATAGTGGGAGAGTGGGGGTTGTATGAATGTGTGTTTGCCTTGTGTTATTTGATGTTCTGGTGCTATATCCAAAATATGACCCCTGAAATGAGCAAGCTCAATGGAGAGGAGCAATACTTTAAGGTTCATAATACAATGGCATTGCATACTTTTCTTAGTGTCACTCAAGGAAACATGATGTAATGGAATACCATAATGGAAGTTCTATTCAAGTAAGCCTACTGTATAGTGATATGTGAGTTGCTTTGTGAGTGTCTTGTATATCTGGCTCAAAATCACTTCAATGCGTGTGGGCTCTTGAACAACTAGTGTGCTTTGTAAAGCCAAATTTGCTAGTTTAGCATGGTCATTAGCCACATCGTTTGCTACAAATGAAATGCTTCAATATACAGCAAATGTACTCTTTTTTGTGAAAATACAATTAAACCTATGTTTACCAAGTATAGTGTCTCAATTGTTTTCAAAACACACAAATAATAGTAAGAAACATATCTTGTGAAAATACAATTAAACCTATGTTTACCAAGTATAGTGTCTCAATTGTTTTCAAAACACACAAATAATAGTAAGAAACATATCTTGGACTCATAGTTGTGGTGTATCTCTTGTATTTGGTTGCATCCCTTGCTTATACAAAACATGTATTATGTTTTTCTAGAGTGTTGTGTGTTTAGATATCCACTTACATGTATATTACTAGTATTGAAAGTTTTTCCATAGTTGAATATTGTCTCCTTGTCCTTAGTAACATGTTACATTAGTTTAAAGCATTGTGTGTTTAGAACTACACTTACGTGCATTTTCTTCGTTTTGAAAGTTTGTCAACATTTGAATGTTGCCTTATCCTAAGTAGCATTAGTGCTCAATTTTTGCTTATCTCAATAGTGTTGTCAAGTTGGCACTCCTTGGTCTACCCTCACTTTGATCATATCCACCATCATTCATTCCACTCATATCCACAATTTGATAAGTCTTTCTCTCACCCCACCTTCCTTCCCTAAAGGCATGATTACATTTTGTCCTTTATCATTGGCTCTCCCCTTTCCTCACCCTCCACCTTCCTTTCTCATGTAGTTGGTCCAACTTCCCCTTCCATGCCTAACTTGTGGCACTATTTGCTCCTTCTTGGACATGTAGTTCCTTCTTTTATCTTCTCGTCTCTTTATTTAGTAGGTAGTCTCATTCAGACTCCTTTGCTTAAAGGCCTTTAGTCCTTCATGCTTGCTATGTCTAAAGAAGGGGCGGGGGGGGGGGGAGAGAGAGAGAGAGAGAGAGAGAGAGAGAGAGAGAGAGAGAGAGAGAGCCTTCCTCTGCTTCTTGTGTTCTCTACCTCTTTTAATTGTAGTGCCCAAATTTCTAACCATCTTGCAAAGCCACTATCCATAGAAATGCCAAGGACACCATGCGATTACAGAGGTGCTCAATTTACTTGCATATGCGTTTGCATGCTTTTCCATCCACCTTTTCTTTCAAATAGACTCAACAATCCAATTCTTAATATGTTCCTCTGTCTATCAATCTATGTAATATTAGTCCTCTCACTTATCACCTAGCTTTGAGAGAGAGAGAGAGAGAGCGAGAGAGAGAGAGAGAGAGAGAGAGCTTGAGCTTCAAGCCTTCCTCTGCTTCTTGTGTTCTCTACCTCTTTAATTGTAGTGCCCAAATTTCTAACCATCTTGCAAAGTCATTATCCACAAAAATGCCAAGGACACCATGCGATTACAGAGGTGCTCAATTTACTTGCATATGCGTTTGTATGCTTTTCCATCCACCTTTTCTTTCAATAGACTCAAAAATCCAATTCTTAATATGTTCCTCTCTCTATCAATCTATGTAATATTAGTCCTCTCACTTATCACCTAGCTTTGACTTTGCGTATTGGCTATAAACCGATATGTCAGTCCATTTTCCCATCTCTTTCATGTATATGCATGTATATATATATTGTGTTCATGCTTGTATTTCATATATATAATAGCATTCACATAATCATGCATTACTATGTGTGTGTACTCACAAATCCTCTTTTAGGAGCATCCCTTATCTACATCGTAGTTTATGTACATAGAAATCTTGATTTCTCTAGCTTTAATTCTACATTGCCTGAGAAATATCATGTGCATTGCAAAAGAATTTTAAACTCGAGTATAAGCTAAGTGAATTGTGGTTGTATTATTTATGAGAGTTAATTCTTGCCATGTTTAATCTGTTCATGCATGCCTTTGATGCATACACAAATACACAAATGCATGTCCCTATAGTTCATATCTAGCATAGGATTGGTGAACGAATTTAAGCACTTTCAAAGTCGGCTGCATCTTTTTAGCATGCATACTCACATAGGAGATACTATTATTTTGAGACCGCTGAAATAAATAAATATAACTTCATTGAGGAACTAAAGAAATTAGCAAGCGATAATTCCCTTACCAATGGGTACAACTTGTAGGGAATGGGGCCTATGGAAGATTACATCGTGGAGAGGCCATGGAAGCAAGAGAGAGAGAGAGAGAGAGAGAGAGAGAGAGAGAGAGAGAGAAGGGAAAGTACACGCTATGTTCTTCTTGATAAAAACCTTTACATATATATGTGTGCTTCCTTGCCATGCACACTCCACAAAAGGAGTGGTCCCTATCAGTTGAATAACTACTTGGAAACCCAACAATCCCCCCCTCAAGCCCAAACCACATTCCACTCTCATGACATAGAGTTTTAGGTATACTCTTAATCTTGAGCTTTGTCACAATAATTTATTGAATAATAGAACCACTTATTTGTAGCCGCATTTTGAGATTCTCATCAAAATGGAACAACCCATTGGAGTATTGCTTTAATATGATATTATTTGTTGATGGCGAGCTCTGCACAACAACCTTTTGATATGCTTTGAAATTTCCAGGCTCCATTCAAACCTTTCTACTATGGAACTATGACACTTCTGTGAGCATTTTGAATGTAGCAGCATCATTAGGCTAGGAAGGTTCCACTTTTCCTCATAGCGTTTTGAGAAGTTGCTCATCGATTGGCCTTACTGCAACCACCACAGTGAGTGTGCCTTGCTGCAACCACCACAATAATCGTTTTGAAAACTTCAACCTATGTGTATACTACAAAATTCATTATTCCCCAACCTAGTTCTATATCATTGACCCATTCTCCAAGTGTTTCATGTTAGACTAAACCTTTTACACGTCTTCTCAAACAACCTAATGCAATAGAAAGTGAATACACACACACACACACACACACACACACACACACACACACACACACACACACACACACACACACACACACACACACACACACACACACACACACACATCTACAATATGGTTGAAGTTTACTACAGTATGAATAGCGTGTGTAATGTCTGCTTGGGATATGTTTTGGTATGAGAGACAAAAACACTAATTCTCAGTTCTTGTTGGGATTGTCAATATCTTTTTTGACAGATATGTCTCTTACTGCAATTGTCATTCCTTTCACTTGAAGGCATTAAAATTTCTTAATCTCTACTGGCAAAAATTTCAATAAAATCTCAAAGAGTATGTTACCCATATGGGCCTATGTGTGTGTGTGTGTGTGGGGGGGGGGGGGGGGGGGGGGGGGGGGGGGGGGGGGGGGGGGGGGGGGGGGGGGGGGGGGGGGGGGGGGGGGGGGGGGGGGGGGGGGGGGGGGGGGGGGGGGGGGGGGGGGGGGGGGGGGGGGGGGGGGGGGGGAGGGGGGGGGGGGGGGGTCCTTGCTAGGCAGTGCTTGCTCTCTCCACCTTTGAAGGTGTTTGGTCTTGGGACTAAGGCCGGGGACAAGTTAATGCTTTCATCTAGCTAAGTTACATGCATAAATGTGGTGCATGAAGCTCTATGTTCATTGCACCATCATTATATATAACTTGATGTTCTATGTGTATATGCCTAGTTTCCTACCCTCTATCTAGGACTTTGCTCTTCTCACGTTTACCATCTCATTCCAATTCATTAGCCACAGCTTGTCGACTGGAACACACACCTATGCATACCTGATACACTTTTGCTTCAAAGCTGATTCTATCTACATAGATGGTATCTACAGACACTTATACAAAGAGGATCCGGGGAGAACTTTAGGGGATCTACTTATATATTGATAGAGACACTACATGATGCAACAACAAAGGGATATCCACACACCGAGCCGGGTAGCGAAGACGTTCTGGGAGCACACCCCAAAATAGCCAATATGATGAGGAGTGCAGAGAGAGCAAATCCCGATTTCAAAGGGAGGTACTTCTAGGAGTCATGACTCGTAGGAAGTCACAAATTGCTTCTCGACGTTTGGTACAATGGAAGAAGAGGTCATTTCTCAACTAGAGCAGGATTTATATCAGATGTTTTTGAGCCAGGATTCATGTGAGGCATGTCAACTCCTCCATGATCACTCCCCCCCACCGGTCATCACTTCTATGGAGGTATGGGGTTAGTATGCATCATCTCTCTACACAATCTCGGGGCAACCACCTCTTTCAGATCCACCAGAGCCATGCCCACACACATGTGCTTTCTTTAACGCCGAGATGGTAAATAAATCCATTGACAAGAGGAAGACTAGGAGAGCATATGATTAGAATGGCGTGGTGGCAGAGCATTTTATACATGCCAGAGGTTTTCTTACAGAGCCTCTAGCAGTGATGTTCAATCATGCCATGTGCGAGGGCCTGCCTAATGCTTGGACTTTGTCCACAATCATACTTATCTTCAAGTCAGGGAACCCTATGAAGCCTAGGAAACTACCGCACTATCATGATTGTACACACCTTTGCACGGTTGTACACATCCATCCTTGAGCAAGAGATGAGTAAATAGGCAAAGAGAGAGGGTGTACGGGTAGCAAGACAGTGGACAGAGAGGGGGTGTATGGGTAGCAAGACATGTGGGTTTCAAGAGAGGTTCCTCTACTCTTGATCATGTTTTGACACTCATAGCCATTTTTGCGGAGGGGAGATCATGTGGTAGACGGCTCTATGTTTGCTTTGTGGACTTCCGCAAAGCGTTTGATACAATGCTCATAACTAGATTGATGCACAAATTGCAAGAGATGGATGTGCCCAAGGAGTTGATTTGGGAGTTCATGGCTCTATACAAGTCGATAGTGGGGCATGCACGCACTCTAGAGGGGATTTTTGATTTGGTTCACTCCACTATTGGGTTGAAACAAGGTTTCCCACTATCTCCTACACTATAGGTGGAGTATACAAATGCATACACCTATCTTGGAGTAGTCTTTAGTCGATGGACATTTTCACCGAGGAGAGAAGCAGAGACTCAGATTGACAGATGGATAGCACTGATGTATGGAGATGTATTGAGAGGCCTCTAGTCTCTATGATCTCTTGGATGATTTAGGCTAAGGCCTTAATGCCACATGAGATTATATGAGTTGAGCTAGCTGCCTCCCCTCTCGTAGTTGAGACCCTTACAAGATCAGTTTCCTTCACCCATAATTTATGGGACCTTCCTAGTGATGGATATGCTCCGCTAGCCCTCGAATCATCTCGACAGCTAGCGCTACAAGGGGACACAACATGTTGGTATGGGTAGATGACATCATGGTTTCAATCACATGGCTTCAGCATGGATAGAATTCCTCCATTCCAATACTCTTTGGATGCACCCTCCCATATCCCAAATACCCCCAAAATTTTGTCATAAATTCTCAAAATGCTCTTCAAAATTTTCAAAATTCCCAAAATACCGTTAGTTATGAGATCAAATGTTTCCAAAGATTAAAAATTTTGCAGCTTTTTATAAGAAGACTGATTGTCTATTAATACAAGATGCTAAAACTAGAGTTTGAGTTAGTTATGTAGACTTTGGAGATGAATTGTTACATTATTACTTCATTAGCCTAGAAGGCAAAATATCAATTCTGGCTCCATGTTCATCCACGTGGCTGCTCTTTTTTAATGTTTCAATTTATCTACACGCTTGTCATATGCATGCTCAGCTTTTTGTTTACTTCGTTAGCGTAGAAGGCAAAATAAAAAATCTTGCACGGCGTTTGTCCACCTGACATCTCTTTTCAAAGTTTTGTTTTTTCTAAACTCGCCTATCTTTACCATAAGCGCATTCACAGCTTTTTCTTCCTCACTGTGCGTCATTTTTCATGGTTGATGAAGATCGTGTGGCAAGGAAGCATTGATTGCAGGGTTGCACAACAATAGCATCTATCAGAGGCAAGACTCGAGAGGGAGAGGGGTCGTACACAAAGCCGTTGGATTAGCAGAGCATGCTATGTTGTCAGAAGGGCAAGCAGGGGAGGAATTAGTTTTGCAAGGGTGCACCCGCCTCTTAATTGATACCTCCATGGTCCACACTATCCTCCTCTCTCATGATTCTCTCTCTCACTGTACATACTGTATGCCTTCCATAATGCCAATTCCTAGCCTTTTGTTAGTGTTGTTTAACAGGCAGCACACTGAAGCCTATTCAGGAAGGCAAGAGCACACGACACTTTGTGCATACAATAGAGCAATATGCTACAATAATGCATTACTAGTCCAAGCTTGAAAGCTTGAAGGGTCGCACCGTTCCAAGCCAAGTGGAGGATGAGAAGGAAAGTGTGTTGAGACGCTCTTGGGAATGGTGCCGACATGAATTCTCCAGATGCAATCACCTACATAAGCATCTTGAAGGCATGTGGTTCTACGCAAGATGCTGATATGGGCACAAAAATTCACAATTACATTGTTATAAAATTATTTTTTGCTTGGAACTATCTTGGTCAATATGTATGATAGACGTAGTGCGCTTGAGAAAGCCCAAAAACTGCTTCAAGAGCTTCTTGTCTGGAATGTCGGCACTGATTGCAAGATGTCCGCAACAAGACTTCTAGGCTATTTTTGGTAGATTCAAAGCGAGGGCCTCTCTCCATGTGCAATCACCTAGGCCTGCATCTTGAAGGCATGTCGCTTTACCTAAGATGTTGATATGGGCAGATGAAAACCTCACAATTAGTCAGAGACTGTTGAAAAAAGATGTCATGCTTGGGCACTGTCTTGATGGATGTGTATGTCAAATGTGGTGCGCTTCAGAAAGCACAAAAGGTGCTTGAGGAGCTTCCTGTCTGGAATGTCACCTCTTGGAATGCACTAATTGTGGGATTATATTGTTAGTTAGAGGCTATAGAGGAAAGATGTTGTGCTTATCATTGTCTTGGTCGATATGTATGTCAAATGTGGCGCGCTTGAGAAAGCACAAAAAGTGTTTGAGGAGATCCCTGTCCGGAATGTCACCACTTCCAATGAATGCAGTGATTGCGGGATATGCACAACGAGAGCAGGGCCAGAAATCTCTAGGTTTTTTTCATCAGATGCTTAGCAAGGGCCTCTCTCCAGTTGCAATCACCTATGTCACAAATTTTATTAATTGCATGCAAATTGCATTGCATAGCTTCCTCTACTAAACTCCTTGCTATGGAGAAGTGCTTTTAGTAGGGATTCAACGATATCAGCATGGATCTTGCTGCCTATGCAAAGGTCCTTATGTTGGGCACAAAACAACTGAACATGCTGAAATGGGCACAAAAATTCACAAATACAATGTTGAAAAAAGATGTCGTACTTGGCATTCTCTTGTTCCATATGTATACCAAATGTGGTGCACTTGAGAGAGCACAAAAATTGCTTCAGGAGCTTCCTGTCTGAAATGTCATCACTGATTGCAGGATGTGTGCAACAAGAGCAGGGCCAGAAAGCTATTGGCTGTTTTCAATGGATGCAAAGCAAGGGCCTCTCTCTAAATGCTATCACGTAAGCGTGCATCTTGCAGGCATGTGGTTGTATGCAAGATGCTGATATGGTCTTAAAAATTCACTTTGATATTGTTAGTCAGGGGCTGTTGCAAAAACTTACCATGCTTGGCAATGTCTTGGTAGATATGTATGCCAAATGTGATGCGGGATGTTGTCCTTTGGAATTCACTGAGTGCAAGATATGCCCGACAAGGGCTAGGCCACAACAGGTGCTTGAGGAGCTTATTATTTGGAATGGTGTTAGCTGATTGCGAGACACACACAACAGGAGCAGGGAAAAAAAGCCCTAGGCTATTTTCAATGGATGCAAAGCGAGGGCCTGTATCAAGATGCAATCACCTATGCATGCATCTTGAAGGCATGTGGCTCTTTGCAAGATGTTGATATGCGCTTAAAAATTCACTCTTATATTGTTTGTTAGGGGCTATTGCAAAAAAGTTCGTGCTTGGCAATGCCTTGGTCGATTGGTGCGGGATGTCGTCTTTTGGAACGCACGAACTGCAGGGTATGCCCACCAACAAGGCCCGGACCAAGAAGCTCTGGGCCATTTTCATCAAGTTCTTGAGGAGCTTACTATTTAGAATGGTATTAACAGATTGCAGGATACACACAACATGCGCAGGGACATAAGCTCTAGGCTATTTTCAACAGATGCAAAGCGAGGGCCTCTATCCAGATGCAATCACCTACGCATGCATCTTGAAGGCATGTGGCTCTACACAAGATGTTGATATGGGCTTAAAAATTCACTCTAATATTGTTAGTGAGGGGCTATTGCAAAAAACATTTGTGCTTGGCAATGCCTTTGTTGATACGTATGCCAAATGTGGTGCGAAATGTCGTCTTTTAGAACACACTGATTGAAAAATACTCCCGTAGGGCCAGGCCAAGAAGCTCTGGGCCATTTTCAACAAGTGTTTGAAGAGATTCCTATTCAAAACGGCGTTAATAAATTGCAGGATATGCATGCTAGGAGCAGGGACAAAAGCTCTAGGCTGTTTTCAGTAGATGCAAAGCAAGGGCCTCTCTCCAGATGCAATCACCTATGCATGCATCTTGAAGGCATGTGGCTCTATGAAAGATGTTGATATGGGCTTAAAAATTCACTCGGATATTGTTAATCAAGGGCTATTAAAAAAAAAATGACGTGCTTGGCAATGCCTTGGTCGATACGTATGCCAAATGTGGTGCGAGATGTCGCCTTTTGAAACACACGATTTGCAGGATATGCCTGACAATGGCCAGACCAACAAGCTCTTGGCTATTTTCAGCAGGTGCTTGAGGAGCTTACTATTGGGAAAGGCATTAATTGATTGCGGGATACGCACAACAGGAGAAGGGGGAGAAAGCTGTAGGCTGTTTTGAGTAGATGCAAAGCGAGGGCCTCTGTCCAGATGCAATCACCGACACGTGCATCTTCAAGGCATGTGGCTCTACGCAAGATGTTGATATGGGCTTAGAAATTCACTCTGATATTGTTAGTCAAGGGCTGTTGCAAAAAATTGTAGTGCTTGGAAATGCCTTGGTTGATACATATGCCAAATGTGGTGCACTTTAGAAAGCACAAAACATGCCTAAGGAGCTTCCTGTCCCAAATGCCGTCTCTTGGAGTGCATTGATTGCGAGATACGCACAAGAAGAGCAGGTCCAAAAAGCTCTAGCTGATTTTCAGCAGCTGCAAAGCAAGGGCCTCTCTCCAGATGCAATCACATACGCGTGCATTTTGAAGGCATTTGGTTGTACGCAAGATGTAGATATGGGCTTGAAAAGTCACTTTAATATTGCTAGTAGTCAGGGGCTATTGCAAAAAATTGTCGTGCTTGGCATTGGTCGATATGTATGCCAAATGTGGTGCGTGATGTTGTCATTTGGAACACCATTATTGCAGAATATGCCCGGGGGACCAGGGAGCCTTGGAATATTTTCAACAGATGCATGAGGAGATTACTATTTGGAACGTCGTTAACTTATTGTGAGATATGCACAATAGGAGCAGGGCCAGAAAGCTCTCGGCTGTTTTCAACGGATGCAAAATGAGGGCCTCTGTCCAGGTGCAATCACCTACGCGTGCATCTTCAAGGCATGTGGCTCTACAGCCTTTCAGAATTACAACCTTTCAATGAAAACACGTTTCTTGGTACCTTCACAGAAAAACCACAAGATGGGTAATCACTTCAAATCGATGCAGGATGTTGGCAAGGAAGCTCCTCAAGGCAATAAGCATATGCAAGGAGAAGGCCTTTCTCCAATGCAATCATCTATGGAAGCAAGCACCTATGCTAGCATCTTGAAAGACTTCGTAATATGCTGACATGGGTGAGAGAATTTATGATGAGAGTGCTAGTCAGTCACAAGCTATTCAGAAACAGGTTGTTCTTAGCAGGGATTTTCTTTATACGTATGGAAAATGCGGTGCCCTTACAATGTCCACAGAAAGGCAACAAATCCACTAACAACTCTAGAGAAGAAGCAATACTCGTGAAACACATCAAACAGACTCACAAAAGCATGAGAAGTCCTCATGTCCAAACTGTCATGACTATTACAGATAAGCCCAACGTGGCTATTTCAAGGAAGTACTTTGTTGTTCTCATGGGATAGCGAAGGCCTCTTTCCAGTTGTCCCAATGCAATCACTTACGCTTGCACATTGAAGGTGTGTAGTCTTATGAAATACATTGACATGGGTGAGAGAATTAATGATGAGATCACTAGTCACGGGCTGTTGCAAAATTTTTTCGTGCTTTCGTGATTTGGAGTGTGGATGCAAGATTTGTCCCACGGGGGCAGGGCCAGAAAGCTCTAATTCTCTTTCAACACATGCAAAGTGAGGGCTTTTCTCCAAATGCCATCACCTATGCATGCATCTTGAAGGCATGTGGCTCTATGCCGATGCCCAACATCATTGATGCAAGGAAGTGCATCAACGACAGACATTCAATCCTGCGGTGAGTAAGCATTATCATTTTTTGATTTTTGACACTGAGAACGCAGTTAATGAATGCACTGAAAACTGCACGCTGCCGTGGGAATGGCACGTTCCCTTGTATTATAAAAATTGGGGAGGATTGTGCAAACTCCCCCATGTAAGGAGACTTGCATGTTTTCTTTTTTTTTTGAAACATGAAAATGGAACAACAAACAATTAATACCATTGACATCTTGTATGATCACGAACATTGAGCTTGACAAAATTCTAGCCCTTCTTGTGGTTTTTTGTGAGGTACGCCTTTGAAGCACTACGATCGGTATCCCATTTTTGCAAAGAACGCCTCTAAACCACGACAATCGGTATCCCAAACACTCTCAGGTAAAAAAATCTAACATGCTTTGATGAAATCTCTCTCTGTGCTTCATTTTCTCTCAGATAAAACTCTCTCTCTCTCTCTCTCTCTCTCTCTCTCTCTCTCTCTCTCTCTCTCTCTCTCTTCGTTTTGAAGTCTCTCCTCCCATTTAATAAATATCTTAGACATAAATTAATAGCATCAAATAAACATTTTTTTTTTCATTTGAGAAGTGCTAAAAATGGCATCTACAGTTTCCAATATTTTACTTAATCTTAATTCGATACGAGCGCAGCTAACAAAGCACTCTACTTTTTAGAAATAATTGCGTTTTTGGGGATGGGAGGTTTGAGCCACTTGGGGGGGAGAAGAGAGAGAGAGAGAGAGAGAGCTGCTGCAGTATTGACTTTATTGGCACTCGGAGTCCACACAGAGAGAGAGAGAGAGAGAGAGAGAGAGAGAGAGAGAGAGAGAGAGAGAGAGAGCTGTTTTGCTGGCACGCACTGTCAAGACCACAGGGAGAGAAAGACCAAGCTGTTGCCCAACTAGCCCGACGACGTTCGGTTGTTGTACTCGATCGACGTGCACGTCCTTACATCGACGCCTCTTCGACCTTGCTCTCAAGAGCTCGCTGTTAGCTGTAGGTTACAGTCGTCCACCCGCTAGGTAATCTTTTAAACATTAAAGATTTCGAGAATGGATGAGCTATTAAGTCTTTTAAACGTTAAAGACTCCATAAATAAAAATATGAATTGTTAAATCTTTTAAGAGAGACATAAGGCTTCTATTTGTGAGCTAATTGTTGAATCATTTTTTATAAATGATACTCGAATTCTGTTTATAGAAGATTATCAAAATACCCTCTAATTTGTGGAGATTTCCAAAATACTCCTTAAATTTCAAAAATTCCCAAAATGCCCTTAATATTTTGTCATAAATTCCCAAACGCCCTTCACATTTTCCAAACTTCCCAAAATACCCTTGGTTTAGAGATTAAATTTCTCCAAAGATAAAACATTAGCAGCTTTTGATAAGAAGATTGTTTGTACACGAATGCAAGATGTTAAAACTAGAATTTGAGTTGGCGTTATGTAGGTTTTGGAGATGAATTGCTTTATTATTTTTCAACATATAAATTTCCTTTTTTTGCGAGGTAATTTGTGACAAGTCACTGCTAAGCGCTCAAAAACATATCCCTATCGTGAAAAAGATTAAGCTATGCAAAAGTTGGGGGAGAGAGAGAGAGAGAGTGAGCGAGAGGAGGGTATTTTGACACTCAAATTGTTTATTTACGACACTCAATTTTTTTGAATATATACACTCGTGTGGAGCCATCCATCCAAACTCTACCACTCATTTGGCTCATAGTTGAAATTGTTTTAATTATATATGACACTCAAAGATACATCCCTATTGTGAAAAAGACTAAGCTATGCAAAATTTAGAGCAATCCATCCCCAATTGACACAAGGGTATTTTGGGGGGGCAGAGAGAGAGAGAGAGAGAGAGAGAGAGAGAGAGGAGAGAGAGAGAGAGAGAGGGGAGTACTTTGACACTCAATTTGATTATATATGACACTCAAATTTGTTTAATACATTGCACTTATTTGGAGCCATCCATCCGAAATCGGCACAAGGGTATATAGGGGGCATGGGTGCGCGCTCACACACACACACACACACACACACACACACACACACAGAGAGAGAGAGAGAGAGAGAGAGAGAGAGAGAGAGAGAGAGAGAAGGGTATTTTTGGGCCAACCTACACATATACAGAGCCATGAGGGAGCTACTACTCCCTTGCAAGGTGGCACAAAAGTAAATGTACACTAGATGGGTGGTACCTAAAATGCAACAAATAAAACTGCTTTTTGTACTTGCAAAGTGTACTATCAAGGTGGAAAACATGCTCATCTATCAACCTTTTATAGACATCGAACAATCATGCATAAATTTGATGTACTGAAGAGTGGATTTGGATTGCAAAACAACATGCAAGTAGACACCTTTCCTTCAAATATGAAGGGAACCTAGAACAGACTTCACAAAACATCCAAGTTTGTGAAGAACATGTGAAACCACCCAACGATATTACCATAGAAGACTTAAATTTGTAATTGAAACTTTAAATTAATAACATTAAAGCTTGTAATTATAAATTATTTACTTGAGTACATCTTATTTCTTCTTATGGACATGTATATAATGGATTGTCCACAATCATTGTTGGATAGTCTTCTTTTAAAGCCTTGAGATGAAGCTTTGAAGATATTAGATTTGTGGCGAGCCTCCAAAACAGAGTCGGAGCAATATGTCTATGATGTACATTAATCAATTGTTTCGTGCTCCACCTTTAGCTCATCGAGACAAAAGTAAGCTTTATGGATTTCTTTTATTTATTGAGACATTTTGATGACCAAGTGAGAGTATGAAATGAAAACCATAGCCTTGTGGGGGAATGGTTTGAGAATGTAGAACCTAAAAAGGATCTACGAACCAATGCACCAAAGAAGAAAAGAATAGAAAACATTATCAAGGAAACATAGGAAACATCAAGCCAATAGTTGTACATGGAGAGCCTTATATTGAGCCTATATTTGGGAGGAGGTAGAAATCTACAACTATTGTGTCAAGTCTCTTACAACAAGCAAAAGTGGAAAAAGAGAAAATCTTGTCAATTGACATCATCTACTACTACTACGATAAGCTAATTTCATTGAAAATGTATATGTTTATTGCCTAAAATACGTTAGAATAATATCTCAATCCTTGTATGTCATAGATGAAGATATGAAGATGATTGAGTCAATTGAAAAGTCATGAACAATTGGATGAAATCAATCAACGTGGATCTCTTTCAAAGCTTGTGAGTAAAACTATGTTTTTTAATTTATATGACACATGTTTGAACTTAAAAATTTTGTTTATTTTAAACATTTAAAGCTTGAGAGAAATTTGAAAGAGAAAAATTTAGCGATGGAAATGAACAATTAAGAGTTTTGTAGGTAACATATATGTTCACAAGATGCCAAATTTTTTTGTTTCAAAAATAAAGTGAAATTAACACTACAATTATATGTGGTGATATGGTCACTTGGTTATTTAAAGAAGGCATAGTGTCTATAAATGCCAATAATATTTTAATCTTTAAATAATGTCAATGTTAGATTTGATTAGGGACACTATTCATGGACTTTTTAGTTATATTACAAATTTGATTCATTGAGCTTGTTTTCTTTTCAGAATGTTTGAGTCTTAATTTTGAGCATACTCTCTCTCTCTCTCTCTCTCTCTCTCTCTCTAATTGTAAGTTCTAAACATGATAAACTAACTTGATATTTTTAAATTTAGTTCTAGATTGTACATTTTTACCTTTTACTATGTAAAAAATAAGACTATCAATTACGTACAGTATTGCTAGATTATTTGCTATGTAGCAAATAAGACGTCCATTAAGCTAGATTATTGCTAGATCAAACTAGGAGTGCAAACTAGGAATTGAGAGAATTTGCTAGTTGGGATCTAACTAGCAATTTCTCACTATGTGGTCATTGACTTACCATACACTTGCCATGTGGGAAATGTGCACTTGGTATATGGTAAATCACTTACCATATAGTGAGAGACTTGCTACTTTAATATCTAGCAAATTCTCACACTTGCTAGTTTGCACTCTTGCTAGTTTAAGCTAGCAAACATTTAGCTATATTATAGTTTTTTGCTACATGGGACTTGGTCCAAAGCTCCTTGTGCCTGTTGCGGCCTGCACTCTCCGCCGATGATCATGAGGAGTATTGAGAATCAGGATTATGTCGATTATGTGGTTGTATTGTGGTCTCCCATGATCATGAGGAGTATTGGGAATCACAATCTGGTAGCCTACATGATATATCACGTGATCCATCACCTGCACCCACGCAGATCGACCCTTGCAGCACCCACACAGACCCTACCTTTGATCATGAGTCATCAACACCACCTCAGCCACCTACCTACATCCGTTCAAATTTTGAGAATAAGCAAGAGGGCACGCATTGCTGTTAGAGATAGAGAGAGAGAGAGAGAGAGAGAGAGAGAGAGAGAGAGAGAGAGAGAGAGAGAGAGAGAAAGAGAGAGGCAAGCAAGGTCTGCAGGCAAGTTTAAACTTGCTGCTATAAGGAAGAGAGAGTCACAAATTAGAGGGCGAGAAATTTTCTAGGGTGAAAGCATGTTAACCTGTCTCGCTTTTTGTGCTAGTTAGCAGTTTCAAGTTAGCACATCTTCAAAAAGTTGGGCATCCGGTAAATTTTTTACAAATAATATCAAAATTTGTCGGGGGTTGTACATTTGGATTCCTTGTTTCAAGTGCTTTCTATTGACATATCATATGTCATAGATCTTTGAGATGTAGCTCAAGTTATTGTACTAGTTAGCATATGTCAAAATTGTGCTAGTTAGCATTGTCCGGAACATGAAAAAGCATGACAGGTTAACATGCTTTCACCCTCTAACCAATGAAAATAAGGGCAAACTTGAAATCCTCCGGTTTCTAGGTAAAAAATTGAAGCTTTTGGTGGCGCCCTCCTAAATTTTGTATTTGTTTTTTCAACAAGAAAGGGTTTTAAGCTTATGAAATTGGAGAAATCATGCACAGATTGCAAAAAAAGAACCAACAAACCAACATTGGTCGAGAGGTGTGACTTATTTGTGAGGCTCAAACTTAAGTTGGAGCCTGCATGCAAAACATTGGTTGATGTGGCCTTCCTACAAGCTCCCCATGACACCAATGAACCTGCTTTCATGTTGAAAAAATAGATTTGAAGAAAGTTTTCCATGCTTGGGATCAAATTGAATGTTGAGCTTCGAACTTGAGAATATAAATTATATGTTGAGTGCAAATCAAGTTGGTTAATAACAACAAAAAATCTAGCTAGGGCTGTGAGCTTATGACTAATGTTTGAGTCTTAAACTCAGGTTCAAGCATAAAAGTTTGGAGGTCCATGCCCTGATCAAAGGCCCCCACTACTCGAAGTTTGAATTAGTATTCTGCCAATCAATGTTATTACGAAAATCACATTTGAGGCTAATATTGCATCAATCAAGCGAATCCTTGAATGGATCATCACATACTGGCTTCTCTTATGAGCAAGGCTAGCTTAGGACACAAGATTAAGTCTAGGTTGAGATTACGACCGGAAGGCCTAGGAGGAGATGACATGGGCCAATGACATGAAGTGCCCTTGCATCTTTGATTCAGACTATCCACTGTTGACTGGGAGTCTTGCTTGCAAGTGTGCCAGCCATGTCAAGGCTCTACAACCATAAAGTATTTTTGGCCTAGCAAAGCCACTAAGTGGGTTGCACTCCACCCACAACCAATGAGAGCATTCAATTTTGCATAGATCTCTCATAGGCATGAAGTTGTTTGTGAATTAGCCATCGGCCCTCTTTAGCTCTACGTACTTTACCTAGTGGAGAAGATACCAAAGCCCTTGAAGTTCATGTGGGCACTCTGACTCCACCCTAAGAACAACTGGAAATGCTAAAACTAAAGTTTGAGATGGGGATCTAGCATGCAAAAAATTGATCCTAAAAGATCAAGAAGTGAAGGGTCCTTCAACCATTTGGTTTTGACACCAAAGCAACACTTATAGCCTTTTATTCAATCATAGTAACATTTTCATCCAAGTGATCATCGTTGGGAAAGCAACCATGAGAACAAAGGAAAAGCACAAGGTAGTGGCAGCTTTGTATCACAATTTAAGATTCTTAAGATGTGTTGCCACCATCCATGTATAGCTATAAAAAAACAACAAGTATAAAGATAGTTGAAGTCTCGATAAATTACTTGTCCACACGAGAAGACAATGGACAAGTAAAGACATCACAGATGACAAGCGCTTTGTGAAAATCTAGAAAGGACCTAGTGTGGCATAGTAGTGCACTCAACATCAACAACGTTGTGAGCGGGATGGAAACACACAGAACGTCTCTATAACGACCCGACACACACTCTTGGGAAGATACACACACACACACACACACACACACACACACACACACACACACACACACACACACACACACACACACACACACTATGGGGCACCACTCGGCTTACACAACACACCTGGCCAAGACAGGGAACACACCTATGGAGTGAGAGGAGAGAGACTATCCACTTGCCCACTCCACACAGAGAGATACACACACACACACACCCAAAAAACTCAGCTCAAAAGAGGAGAATTTTTGATGTCTAGATACAAATGAGCTTGGGCCAACACCAATGGGGCAAATAGCTCACACAATATGGGTAAAATAAGATACAATCACAAACTGGAGCACAAACTTCGCTCATAGGAGAAACTTACACAGCCAAAAAAGCAGAAAAAAAGGGAGGAATTTGGCAAAATGGACAGCGCCATCGCGTCCGGAACGGCCCAAAACCCCACTCTACAATGTCAAAGTGCTCAAATCCGACCTCGGATGAGCAGTTTACGGCCAAAACAGGCTCCAAAAATCCCAAAAACACACCTGCGGCTGTTCCTCCTCTCTTCTCCACGTTTTTTCTGGTCTTCTCTCTGTTTTTTCAGTTCCCACACTTAGCTTTATTAGTTGGGCACCCGTGGCCTTTTAGATGACCTCAAACGGACCCCGAACATGCCAAAAACTGACCTCGCAGTGCATAGTTGTCACCTTTTTGCATCATCCGCACACCTGGCACTCAGTTTTTCCAAATAATGCATCCCGCAACCACGTGAAGTGGCCCCAAAAAGTGGTCCTCAGGATGACCTTTCTGCATAAGTATCACAAGAAAACACCCATGTCGTGTCCATACTTCTCCGCGTGCAAGTATTGACCCCGTTCGACCTCCTGACGCCACTAGATGCCATTTGACGCACCTGCTTACCTTATGTCGTCGGCCCGCGGATAGCTTCCTCGAGAAATTTTACGTGCTACCAAATCCTCCTTATTGTAGAAAAAACACAGTGGTACTGGTAATAGTGAAAATCGATGCACTATGTACACCCTGTCCTACCTGTACACATGTGGACCCCACGTAACCACCTAGCTCTGAAAAATGGGCAATTCTTTAGTTGATGCACCATGCATGTATATGTACATATGCGCAATCCCTTGCTCAAAAAAACTCCTGACATAATTTGCCCATCCCCTAGCTTGCTAGATCATTCATTATCAGTAGCAGCAAAGAGAGATATGAGACTCGCCGCATCACAGGTCTCCTCATCCCTCACCAACACTGGTTGATCCACAGATAGCTCATCTTGCTCGACCATCATCAACCTAGCATGATACAATTTAAGACGCAATCCATTTACCCTTGACTTATGTAGAACACCATCCAGGTTAGCCAGCTGATATGTGCCATTTGGAAAACACTCCACTACCTTGAAAGGGCCTTCCCACTTAATTTGAAACTTCTTTTGGAAGGTGTTGTCCAGCTTACTGTTGTAGCGCAAAACCAAGTCATGTTTCTTGATACCCTTACTTTTGACCTTTTCATTTATCTTTTCCAAAGCCTTATCCTGCATCTGCCCATAATGCTCCAATGCGCTCATCCTATCCAACTGGATCTCTTGTAACTGCAAGAGCCTCTCTTTGAATGCATCACTAGGCGGCCCAAGCAACTTCTCTAATATCTTGACCGCAGGCAACTCTACCTCCACAGGCAATAGTGCTTCCTTTCCAAACACCAAATGAAATGGAGTAAAGCTTGTACCTGTCTTCACCGAAGTACGGTAAGCCCATAATGCACTAGGCAATTCCAAATCCCAATTCTTTCCTTGGTGCTCTGTCACTTTAGAAAGAATTTGTACCAACTCACCATTGAATCTTTCATTTAAGCCATTACACTGCGGGTAATAAGGAGTGGTATGCTGGTGCCTAATCTTCATCTTTGTGCATATGAAGTCTAGCAGTTTAGCTCTAAATCCTGGCCCCTTATCTGAAAGTAGCTCTAATGGCACCCCAAACTTGCAACATATTTCATCATACAAAAATTTTGCCACATCCTTTGCAGTGATCTGTTTTACTGCTATAGCCTCTGCCCATCTAGAGAGATAGTCCACTGCCGTCAAGATATAGCTTTTGCCCCTGCTTGTGATAGGTAACGGGCCTATTGCATCAATCCCCCACTTTTCAAACACATCAAATGCCATAATGGTTTTTCGTAGCTCCGGCTTCAACACTCTCTTCCCAAATGCTTGACACCTATTGCAAGACCTACACCAATGGTGAACATCCTTGTGCAAACTAGGCCATACATACCCCTCTTGCAAAATCTTATGCAAGGTGATCTTTAGAGCAAAATGGCCACCACATGCGCCTTCATGATTCTCTTCCAACACTCTGTAAAGCTCCTCCCGCCAAGGTACACGTTTCAACACGAGATCATCCCCTTTCATGTATAAGACATCACCAATCAATTTGTACCTGTATGCTCTACGTACAAAGCCATACTTCTTAGACTTCTGAATCTCCTTTGGAATGATTCCTGTTAGCAAAAACTCCTCTTCTTGAGCCAAACCTTCCCGGCCATGATAAAGAGGTAAAGTGGTCCTCAACACAAATAGCTCCCCAATCATGGCTTGAGCTGCTTCATGTGCCTCTCCATTTAGAGCACGTTCAATGTGTCTGATGATCCATGCTTCGAACTTTTTTAACAGGCCTTTAATTCGGAAGCACATTTCCTTCAATGAGGTGTTCTTGCTCTTCGACACACCCAGCACTTGCTTCACCACTAACAAGGCATCACCTTTTATGCTCAACCTTCGAACCCCATGCTTCAAACAAATGTGTAATCCGGCTTCCAGAGTAGCATATTCAGCCTCATTGTTACTATGAGCATCCAATTTGAACGTTCTCTTGTATACTAGCTTCCCATCTGGATCATAAAGTGCTATACCCCCTGAAGCTGCATCATGGCCCTTTCTGTATGAACCATCAAAGAAAAACACATGTGCATTGCTTATCTGTGGCACTTCTTCAACTACCTTTCTCACCACCTCTTCCTTAACAATAAGGGGATTCTCCTTGTAGCTCAACAAATCAGCTAGGGTAGCCCTTGTACTATCTTCCACTAGAAAAGAGAACTCAAACTCTTGCAGCTCAATTACCCATTTCTTCACCACATTTGACATGTTAGTACCATTAATTAATTGTGGCAAAAAGGCATAACTCGTCAAGAAAACAAACGGCCGTGGTAGCAAGTAATGAAGAAATCGTCGATAAGCAAATATTACACTGGCCATCACTAGCTCTACTTCCGAGAACTTTCTCTCCGCTACCAACTTCACTCGGCTTGCACAATACACTGGCCTCATATAATGGCTGCCCTTCCCCTTTTGCAATAGCATGGCTCCAATGGCATCATCCCCTACTGATGGATTTACATAAAACACTTTCTCCCAATCAGGAGCCTGCATGGCTGACAACCCCCCTAACACCTCTTTCACCTCTTGAAACACTTCTTCACACTTGTCATCCCATTGCAATGGATCATGCTTTGCCACTTGCTGTAATGGATAAAGAAGTTGCAAAGACAATGGAATAAACCGTGCCATGTACTTCACTTTGTGTATAAAAGTTGCCAATTGCTTCGTACTCGTAGGTGATGGAAGAAGAATTATAGACTTAACCTTATCTGGATCAGCCTCAATGCCATTTTCTGACACCGTATGGCCCAATAACTTCACCCTTGGCTGTGCTAGATGACATTTCTTTGGATTTAGTTGTCCTCCACATTCATCATATCGAGCCAATACCATCTGCAGCTTCTCATGGTGTTCAGCCCTACTTCTATAAACACAGAAGTCATCCATAAAAGCTTTAACACAACTACCAATGAATGGTTCCAACACCCAATTTGCTTTCTCTTGATAGAAGGAAGGTCCATTTGACAACCCAAATGGAAATACTGTGTAGCAAAAGCAACCCCATGGCGTAATAAAAGTGGTCTTTGTGCGGTCTTTAAGAGCAATCTTCAATTGAAAATAGCCTGAAAAACCATCACACACACTGTACCTCTCATAACCTACCATTGAATCCAAGATCTGATCGATGAATGGAAGAGGATATGGGTTCTTCTTAGTGGCTGCATTTAAGGGTTTAAAATCTACAAAAATTCTCCACTTCCCATCCTTCTTTGGACTGACTACAACTGGACTCACCCATTCTGTGGTCTCCACAGGGACTATGAACCCTCCCTTCAACAACTTGTCCACCTCTTCTCGCAAGGCTTCCATTTGCTCTTGACCCATCCTTCTTAGCCTTTGCCGCACTGGCTTAGCACCTTCTTTCAGCTCTATATGCATCTCTTCGCCCTTGAACCCTCTGATCTCTTCATATGAAGTAATGAACAAATCAGGAAAACTAGCCAGCATGTGCAAATATATATCCTTCTCCATAGCTGAGAGGTCTCCACTGATCATTTGTGTCATCAATTCCTGCTTCTTTGACAACTCAACCTTGGTTTGCATCAGCCCTTCAATCATTTCATAAGGCCCTTCACTTTCATCTTCAACCTCATTCGCAAATGCAACTAAACCAAACTCCTGGATTTCTTTGTCCATCAAAAGAAATGCAACATCAGCATCCTCATCACTGCTGGTAGTGCTATCACTGTCCTCATCTGTCACCGTGGAAGAGTCTTCATCACTAGACTCATCCTCATCTTCATAAATCTCCTCTAATCGTTTCCTTGTGTCCATATTATAAAGCTTCTTGGTACCCGTCTTTCCATAGAGGTTAATCGTACCATGTCTCCAATCTTGAATAGCTCCCACTGCACGTAACCATGGTCTACCCAGTATAATAGGATATGCTCCCAACCCTGCTGGCATCACATGAAAATCAACCACTGCCTTTGCATCATACATTCACTTCTAAGCTCTTTACAACACCCAAGCATTTTACTTTTTGATGGTTTGCCAATCTGATCCGAAAACTTGACACCCCAGCCACTGTGAGACCCATCTTCTCAACGCATGAGTGTGTTATGACACATATTTGGGCTCTGCCATCCACATAACCTTGTCCAAAATTTTTCCTTTTATGCCACACATCTACTATTGGACAAATGTCTGGTAGCTCATCCATTGCCAACACCTTTACTGAACCTCTCTCTGGCTCTTTCTCCATTGGGTTAACCATCCTCTTCCACTGTCGCTTTAGCTTAGGCACCATCTCTATAAGCTGCCCAAAAGTAACATCTGCCTTCCTGC
Organism: Adiantum capillus-veneris; assembly: GCF_014529385.1. Lineage (NCBI taxonomy): Eukaryota > Viridiplantae > Streptophyta > Polypodiopsida > Polypodiales > Pteridaceae > Adiantum > Adiantum capillus-veneris. The sequence goes on along the minus strand of NC_140933.1, from coordinate 128,103,924 downwards.
TCGTCAGATCCTCCTTCAAGTCATAGCTTAATTGCCCATCCCCTAGTGGAAAATCTGAAACATGAAACTTTCGACGAGCTCTCCTTTTCCTCTTGGCCTTGACATCCTCGCCTTCATGGCTCTTTCCTTTCTTCTTACTAGGACCTGGGGCACTTCTTCCTTCCTTATCCTCTATGGTCCTCTTCCCAATAGGAATCACTAATGTATCCTCTAGCTTTGATGCCTTCTCCAAGGTGACTACACTTAGCACTTTTGTCTTTCCCTTTTCCTCCTGGGTCAGTCCACTGGTTCCTTCGTCTCCCTTAATTTCGATGCCATAATCATTTGACCTAGTTAGCACCTGTCTTGGCAATGGATACATGTCTCCCCCCATCCTTGGTGGCTTATCACATTGCGGGCTGATGTGACCCAACTCTCCACAATTATAACATGTGGGCGTCTGCCTCCAAAACCTACCATTGCTTTGTCCAACACCATTCCTAGGCCTTTCTTCACCTACTGGCTTATTTGCAAACCTCCCTCGACCTCGATTATTTCCCACTTGACCTAGCATGTTTAGGCTGAGATTCTTCATCAAATCTACCACTTGCCTCATGTCTTGCCTTAGCCCATCATCTTGCACCGATGTAGTGACCACTGCTGGCATAACCTGAGTAGTAACAGGAACCACTGGTTCATGATGAACCCCTGACATGCGACCTTGTAAAGACTCTATAGGCTGAAATTCAGACCTCATGGGCAAAGATTCCACCCCTAACTGGCTCATTTTCCTCAACTTCCACTCTTTGTTCCTTGCTACCTCTAGTGCATCTTCATATGTCCTAGGCTTCTTTAGCTCCACTCTCCAACGTATATTCTCCCAAAGACCAGCCAAGAACCTATCCTTCTTCATCATGTCAGGCGGGGGTACCTGTGGTGCTAAGGCCTTGCACATCCGCTCCCATGCCAATGAGAACTTACGTATGTACGCATCTACTGGCTTACCTTCCTTTTGCACCAAACCTTGTACTTCTTGCCACACTTTGTCAGGATCTTCTATCTTCACAAACTCCACTTCCAACCCATGCCTTAGATTGTCCCAACTCAATCTTACAGGTGGATCCGCTGCACGCAGCTCCTCTTCAAATGTTTTGGACCAGACACGTGCATCACTCTTCAAACAAATTTGGAGAAGACGTAACATCTGCGCAGGGTCATGAATCTGGTTGCTAATGCAGGCAACCTCCATCTTTTCCAAAAAATCTTCCACATCTTCATCACTTCTTCCATGAAACTCCGGATAAGAGAAAGCCATGGCTACCCAAGTTACAATGCTTTGAGAACCCCTTTGAACACACTTGCAAGAACCCAAAACTTTTGACTACCCAATCCCCAGAAACTTCAATGGAGCTCAGATAAGGACAAACACATGCACATCAAATGAGTTTTCATAGTTGATCATCGGAATTACAACAGGCAAAGGACATTCCAAGATCTCTCGTAATCTTCTTGGCCCGAACATAAAGACTATGCGCTGCTGGAAAAAAATCTTCCAGGACACATGAACATTTATCTGGATTCTTTGAGTTAAATGAAATGGAGTGAATTGAGGGCCATTTTGATCATCCATTAAAGCCAACCATGAAGCTCCCAAGAAGGCACACCTGACTTATCTTCTGATTTTGCCAAAATTTCAGCAGCATAACAGCATAAATGGCTCAAAAGACCAAAAAACCAGCCATCATAACTTGGAAAAATTTTGGCAGAGTTCCCTTAGAAATAGAGTAGTAGGAACCCAAAATATAGACTGTATATGTATGCATAAACTGTCAACAATAGAACCCGAGCATCAAGTAGGACTCACTAGTACATAGCCTATGGCGAGGTCACGAAAAGGGTGCTCCAGCTACCTGTATCACCGAAAGGATCTCCACATTTGAGAATCCCCCAACTCAATAAAAACCTCACGCTATCGACCCTCACACGAAGGCTAATGAAAATCGCGTGTAGTCAAGTCTCAGAAATGACTATCTTCCAGACCAAGTCTCAGAAATGGCTGGGACTACCAAATACAACCAAGTATGGCTCCACAAATGCGTACAATGGCAGTTTCCACAAGTAACGTACAATCTAGCAGACAATGCGCTCAAATAGGTGCCAAGTGATGCATACCCACAACAACTGCAAGTGACATCACTGCTAGTATATCACTGTACTCCAGCTACCTGTACCTGTGTGAATCACCTGTACCTGTAACCTGTAACCTGTAACTTGTAATCTTTAACCTGTAACCTGTAATTTGTAATCTGTAACCTGTAGTCTCGAATCTCGAAGCAGAAGGTACTCGAAGAAGATCCTCCGTGGGGGCGCCAAAAGAATGTGAGCGGGATGGAAACACACAGAACGCCTCTATAACGACCCGACACACACTCTTGGGAAGACACACACACACACACACACACACACACACACACACACACACACACACACACACACTATGGGGCACCACTCGGCTTACACAACACACCTGGCCGAGACAGGGAACACACCTATGGAGTGAGAGGAGAGAGACTATCCACTTGCCCACTCCACACAGAGAGATACACACACACACACACCCAAAAAACTCAGCTCAAAAGAGGAGAATTTTTGATGTCTAGATACAAATGAGCTTGGGCCAACACCAATGGGGCAAATAGCTCACACAATATGGGTAAAATAAGCCAGATACAATCACAAACTGGAGCACAAACTTCGCTCATAGGAGAAACTTACACAACCAAAATAGCAGAAAAAAGGGAGGAATTTGGCAAAATGGACAGCGCCATCGCGTCCGGAATGGCCCAAAACCCCATTCTACAATGTCAAAGTGCTCAAATCCGACCTCGGATGAGCAGTTTACGGCCAAAACAGGCTCCAAAAACCCCAAAAACACACCTGCGGCTGTTCCTCCTCTCTTCTCCACGTTTTTTCTGGTCTTCTCTCTGTTTTTTCAGTTCCCACACTTAGCTTTATTAGTTGGGCACTCGTGGCCTTTTAGATGACCTCAAACGGACCCCGAACATGCCAAAAACTGACCTCGCAGTGCATAGTTGTCACCTTTTTGCATCATCCGCACACCTGGCACTCAGTTTTTCCAAATAATTCATCCCGCAACCACGTGAAGTGGCCCCAAAAAGTGGTCCTCATGATGACCTTTCTGCATAAGTATCACAAGAAAACACCCATGTCGTGTCCATACTTCTCCGCGTGCAAGTATTGACCCCGTTCGACCTCCTGACGCCACTAGATGCCATCTGACCCACCTGCTTACCTCATGTTTTCGGCCCGCGGATAGCTTCCTCGAGAAGTTTTACGTGCTACCAAATCCTCCTTATTGTAGAAAAAACACAGTGGTACTGGTAATAGTGAAAATCGATGCACTATGTACACCCTGTCCTACCTGTACACATGTGGGCCCCACATAACCACCTGGCTCTGAAAAATGGGCAATTCTTTATTTGATGCACCATGCATGTATATGTACATATGCACTATCCCTTGCTCCAAAAAACTCCTGAGAACGTGATTTAGTAGTGTGGATCAATATATTAGGTGGATCCACAAAATAGAGAATTTTTTTGCGGAATATCAAGCAGGAGGTGCTTGCCCATGTAAAGCATACATTTTCTTCTTTTCATTGAAAACGATTAGCAACTGTTGTGAGTCTACCTGGCATGAAAAATTAGCTAATAATCTAGGGAAAGACCATCAAACTGGATTTGCCCATGTAAAGAATACTTTTTCTTCTTTTCATTGAAAAACATTAGCACTTGGTGTGAGCCTAACTCGCATGCAAAACTAGGTAAGAATCTATGGAAAGACAATCAAACAGATTTGCACATCACTCACTCACAACACAATTTAGTTGGTCCATGCATTATTGCTTATTTTTTCTTTTGTCATTTAGGAAGTCGACTTTCTTCAAGCGGGGGAATATGTTAAAGGAAGAATGCCTCACTTGGCCATGATATGGTCCCAATCCAGGCATATTTGGACACGCTTTCCCACTAACAGGTTCATGGGGATGCACTATGTGTGAGTGATGGGGGGCGTTCGAGTGTGAGGGTAGGGGAACTTAGACTCGAGGGTGGGCACCCCAATACCTGCCAAGTGTACCACATGATTTTGGATGGATGAAACATGAAAGGGAGGTTGAGCCGAGGCCTAGACAAGCCCTTGGCAAGGGTGTGTGAGTCATATGTGATAGAAACAAGATCATAGCATGAGAAACAACGCACATTTGTACCATTTTTGAGAATTTTTGTGAATAGCATTTTGCAACTAAATTATATCCCATGCTTTGGGCTATCAATGTGCTCATACAATTAAGTAGATCATGACTGCTTTTCAATATTGAATAGTGCATGCAAGTGGGACATGGTATGTGTGTGCATGCATATGGGTGTGCATGCATGCATGAGTGTTTATGTTGACAATATGAATTCAATCCTTCAATTTGGTTTACATCTACTCAAGAATTGTGTATCTACTTAAGAATGTGTCCCAATTTCCTCAAGTTGCAGCAACCTAGCTCGATGCAAGTACTATGACATAGATAATGTGCAACAACTTCCTCAAGTTTAATAGCCCACCACAATGCAACCTCTCTATAAGAATTTTGATATAAAGAATGTGTCACAACTTCCTAAAGTGCAACAACTAGCTACCACAATATTCCAACCTCTCTATAAGAACTTGGGACAAAAAGCATATACCACACTTCCTCAAGTGCAACAACCTAACTCACTGCAGCCTCTATGCAAGAACCCATGACACCACAAATGTGCCACAACTTCCTCAAGTGCAACAATCTAGCACAATGAAACCTCTCTAAAAGAACTTGAGACATGAAGAATGTGCCATAATTTCCTCAAGCTCAACAACCTAGTTCAATGCAACCTCTATGCAAAACTTGTGACACCACAAATGTGCAATAACTTCCTCAAGTGCAACAATCTAGCACAATGCAACCTCTCTACAAGAATTTGTGATACCCATAACAGGCAAACACTACCACAACTTAGCACAATGAAACCTCTTTACAACATCATGTGAGACTTAAAATGTGCCAAAATGACAACAACATAGCTCAATTAACCTCTCTAGAAGTAATTGTGATAGAAAGAATTGTCCCAAATTTATGCATTTTTTCCAAAATTCCTGAACATGTCTTTAATGTGCAAAAACTATCTACAAACACCACTAATTTGGTGGTCTTGAGTGATGTATGGTGCATGCATTGTAAGCTCAACCATACCTACAATTAGACCTACTCAATGAACTCAATGCTTGAATTTTTGTACTTTAGCAATGCTAAAATGGTCAAATGCTTCATAGATCTACACTTGATGTAGCAAACAAGGATGCGGGAAATGATGTGGCTATTCCTTGTATGCATCAAGGAGGCAATATGTGTGCATACATGATCAAAAAGTGTACCACCTACTCTATTCATAATTCAATGAACAATCTAGAATGAAACTACAATCAAGCATGATTTTTTATAAAGAATAGGAATTCAAATACACTATCAAGCTTGATTGACAACTTCAACCACACATGCACTGAGGAAAGAGAGAGGAATTAACATTGATTCAATTCAAATGATGCTTAATCATAATGCATAATGGATAATTTCAAAGTAAGAGAATACAATAGAGATAGATCTTTGGAGTGAATATGGAAGCTATGGAACTCCTTGTAGTGTTTTCAAATCTGAAAGCTTGATCTGTGACTAGCTTCTTAACCTTGGAACCCAAGAAAAATCACCAAGATTCTCAATCAATTCCTTAGGTTGTTTATGCAAAAAATAGAGATTTACATCTCCAAAATTATGGGGCTCTATTAGTTACAACCACATAGTGGCTTGTGGGAAAAATGATGCAAAATTGGTGGTCATCCTTGGACCTGCATTGGGCCCTTTTTTCTCATCTTTAGTCTTTAGCGGTTGCTTTGCACCTTTGGTATACATTTATTGGCTATGTGCACTTGTGGGCATACAACTCCCAATGCTAAGTCATCACCTTGTCATTGAATTCCATTAAAATCCTTTTGAGGAGGAGGTTCTAGAGGAGGGTCTTGAGCTTTGTATCTTTGGTCAATGTATGTCTTGTTTGAGACTCTGATGTAGGATTTATCTATGATTGAGGTAATGAAAAAGGTCCCCTATTGGATATGGTGGTCTTTGAGGTGGAGGTGGGCTTGGTTAGGTTGGTGTCATATGTTGCTATGGTGTTTGAAGTTTGGAAGCTATGGTAGTAGGCTTTAGTGATGGTTTTGCATGTTTAACTAGCCGCACCATGTGGTCCTCCCTTCTCAAACCCACCCTTTGGGCTTGTTGTTAATCTTTGTGTCTAGATTTTTCTATGTCTTCTTGCTCAGTTTGTTGCATTTGGATTCATAGTTTGATGAGGATCTAGATCACTACGGACTTCGGAGCGACACGTGCAATCTCAAGTGCTTACCATCCTTCTTCCTTATGGGTAGAAGGGCCATTCTTGAGGGCCTGCCTTAGAGCTACAAGGTGGTGCATTCGCTTTGAACCCGTGCTAAAATATGAATGATTATCAAAATACTATAAGAGTCCTATGTGCACCATTTCTTCTATGTCTATGAGGCTGTGATTGGGAAAGAACTAAACATAGAAAAATAAACCTTGCCTAATGCACCCTTACACACATAATTCATTTGTCTCAAATTACATATGTCGCTCTAACATCATCAGCATGTATATCATTGGATGCATGAGTGCCATTTTTTCTCCTTCTTCAATTATCCATGCTAGCAAATGTAGGAATTTCATCATAAGCTGTACGGCAAATTTAGGCACAACTCTATACATCCGAACATATCCCGAGTTGCTTCTAAAATCCACTTTTTAAGACTTCCTAGATATGGCAATGAGGAGTTAGCAGTAAGTTAAGTATATCCGGTACTCTTCTATGGAATCATAATAGATCTTGCAAAAATTAGGGAAGCGACGAAACGAATTAATTTTCCATTATGGTTGGCCATCTTTGAATGCCTTTGTGAACATCATAGCCGTTGCTTTTGTAGTTTATAGCAACCTCGTATAGGCATGGCATGCTCTATCTCCTTCTCCTCCCATTCTCTATTGGCATTCGTTCTAAGTGTGTTCATGGGCAAGTACATCATATTAGCTTCAAGCTAGTAGAGGCATATCTCTTTCATAATATCAACTATGCTTTTTGATTCTACCACCTACCGTTTTTGAGTTTCTTAGAGGGATTCAAATGTAGTCCTTAAAAACTTCCATATGCCTTCTCTTATCTTTTTCTTTCTAATCACCTTAGAGATTTTTGTGATAAGCTCCCATACTCGTAGATCCACTTGGAAAAGGAATTCTAAAACTTCTTCACCTATCCATGTGTCTAGTGGTGGTTTTTGCTTGGTTTCATTTCTAATTTCCTTGATTTCCTTAGAATAAAGCTTTGATTTTTGTTGATCTAGCTCAATCGCTTCAAGCACTAGGCTCCGTGTGAGGAATAGAGCCATCACTGTTTTCCACTTCTAGAGTTAGAGATGGTTGCACTAGAGAAGTTGGTGTTGAAGAAGTTGTAGTTTCGACAAGTGTTAGTTTTTTCTCTAGGTTTAGGTTGTCTTTTCCCCCAAAAGTCTTTTAACTTTTTCCTTTGGTCTTCTTTTAGGGTCTTATTGGAGGGGAGAAATGCCACCAAACTAGAAACCATGTAAACTCCATATACAATCAAGCTACATAATATTGTAGACATGCTAGATACAAACTTATACACACACAATCGATCAAATATGAGAGCATACTAGGATGAGAATTATTTGCAATATGTTGAAAAAATGAATAATATAAATATATAAAATAGAGAGAGAAGAAGAATCTACACAAGAATGGCCTAATCCCAACCCCCAAGTGCATGACACAACTTTCTTTACACTTGGATAAAGTTATATTTTATTAACAGGAAACTCCTGTCAATTTTAAGCGCCTCTTTATAAGGATGTAATCTTCATTTATATATATACAAGAGGTGCTTCCCATGAGCATTATTTCTAAACTACCTTATTCAGTGCTAAGCTATGTACAAAATAGATTGTTGGGTGATGGCCATGACAACAACTGTGACAAAATGTGAGACTACTCCTCAAACATCCTTTAGCTCCAATCTACAATCTAATCATATTCCACGTGTTAGTTAAACCACTAACTAAAAGAACAACAACCAAGTATAAATAAGTCTGTATATCTCAACTTTCATGATGATGTTATCCACACCATCATGGTGATTTCCTAGGTCTCCCAAGTCAATCACTCAAGAGGGCAAACAAAATCATAATATCCCTTTTGCAGGGCATAGTGATTGTTTGCAATTGCATACAAGAGATATCAACTGCCTAGTGAATGATGAAAGGTAGAGAGAACATAAAAATCTCAAAAGAATTTCATGCATCCAATGGGCATCTTCTCTAGGGTGACCCTTAAATATCAAAAGGTATCTATTGTAAATTGTGCCAGTGCAAGTATTGGTTTCATGATCTACAATTGTGGAGCTATGGTGTCAGGTACAAGTCTTTCTTCTTGATCAACATGCAAGTCTAAATAAAACATTACTAATGACCCAAGAAATGCAAAATGGTCCATAAATGTGACAAAAATGTTCAATAAAAGCATTAATTTACTATCCTACACTTTTCAATTCGCAACATAATGCCATCAACTCTAAAATTAGAAGGGTGCAACACCCTAGTAAAGGCATTTTACCCTTCTAAAGGAGGCCAAAGAAAAAGCTAACCTTCAAAAGAATCGAAAGAAATTTAAAATAAATAATTGTATATCCTTCCACTTTATGTAGAACTGTACTCCAATTCCTTGATTGAAAATGTGATAATGTAACACTTATGTGGTTGTCTTTGGCATGTAACACTTATGTGGTTGTCTTTGGCATGTTGTCAAAGGTAAAGCTCCATCACCATTCAATTGCAATCAAGATGTGGTTGCAATCAAGTTTCCTTTTTTGTGCTCCCAAATATTTTGCTACCTTATCACCTGCAAGTCCTTCTCCATTAAGCATGCTAAAGAGAATCAATCGCGTCAAGAAGAGTTCATTGTTTGATTTTGGTCTTTTTGCCTGTGACAATATAATCCACATGTTAATTATAAATCCTTGATAATACTTCAATCCATCGCATTGTAATTCCTTGAATTCAAGGTATTATAGGATCTCATTGAATACCTATTTTTGTGTCTCCATCCCCTAGGTTTGTCTAACTTAGCTTTTTGCCATATTTTTGCATATCTTTTTCTTCAATGTCTTATCAATGCAAGTTGTTTGAGCTGTCATACTCTTAAATTTCTCTTGATGCTTTCTTTGTTTTTGGCCTTGTACTCTCTCATTGCTCTCAAGGCTTGTGATGAATGGCCCAATTTGCACTAGCTCACCCTTCATCATGATGCTATGAATTTTGACCATGATATCATTGGAAGTGAGGTTGGAAAGACACCTCTTATTACATATATATGGTTGGAAGATCACTGTTTTTGATGAATAGTGAAAGGGAAGTTTCAATATGTTCTCTATGAATAATCTCCATGGAGAGAGAGAGAGAGAGAGAGAGAGAGAGAGAGAGAGAGAGCGCTACAATACAAGCTCCAACACCCTGAATGTGATACTTCTATATAGCACATTCAGGGTGTTGGAGTTTGTATTGTAGCTCTCTCTCTCTCTCTCACTCACACACACACATGTGGTCATAGGGGGGAGGACAGAAGGAGGGGGGGAGCAATGCACACACTATTGGTGGAGTGGAAAGGGAGACAATTGCAACACCATGTGAAATGCACACACTATTGGTGGGGTGGAGACAATTGCAACACCATGTGAAATGCTCCTTTTTTGTTTATATTGTGATATGTTCGTAAAAGTTTTTAGAGACCAAAGTTAAAAAGGCACAATAATCCACCCTTTGGTCAAAACAAGTTTGGAAATCGTGGAAAAAGTCAATTGTGTCCATGCTCCATTTGTTGTGGAAGGAGCGATTCATGTTACTATTCTAGGAACTAGGAAATATGTCAACACATGACAATCCACTCCAAGGAGCAATTATCTTCTATTCTTTTGTACTCCCACATGTGCCGTTATGCATGAAGGTTGAGAATACTAATAGAACAAATGCTTTCTCTCTCTCTCTCATTTTCTTTGTGCAAGTGTGTTTAAAGTAGCTAATCCATCTTTCTTATTCATTTGAGCGCTTGCTCATTGTGTGGGGCTTCTTGATTGAATGTGGTCCTCTAGGTTGTGCATATTAGTAGGAACAGAGTAGGCATCATGCTTGTTTAATCATTAGTGCCCACACATTGTTAGTTGCCCAGATACAAAAGCAATCAATTCTCGTTTTTGTATGTTATCAGCCACTTAATTTTTTCATCTTGACTTGTAATTTTCTATTTTTATGGATGTATATACATAAGATTTATTTAATTACTTGAGGCTACAATCTTTTTATGGCACTTAGATTGCCCAATTATTGAGCCGAGAGATGACCTAGGGCCAAATCCCAGACTTTGGCCAAAGTCAGATAAAGGTCTTATGATAGTGAGCTATATGTGTTTGTGGATTTAAGGAAACTGGGGTATCATCCAAAGACCTTTAGATTAGGATCTCTAATGGTGGAATAGTCTTAGGCTTTTGAGTTAGGAAAAGGGATATCCGCGGAGTTGGTGAGGGAAATTAGGTTGATTTGATTGCTATGACATCTTGTACATTTTTCACCTTTCATAGGAATAAGGTAAGTAGGATACATAATTGGAGGTGTGAACAAACTCCCAAATCCGTTCAAAATCTGCATCAGCTCCATTTTAGAGACTTTACTGATGAACAAGGTGGCTCTAAAGAGTAATTTGAATGTTTGCATATGATTTTATACTAAAAAGAGTCTTAAGATTAGTGTGTGAACACAGAGCAAGCACAAAAAATAAAAAAAAATCAAATTTTACACATTTGTCTAATATCACGATAGGCTAAAATTTGACTTTGACTTTACGCACTAGTTAACTTGCTGTATATATTTTTCATACCAAATTTTGGTTGATTGGACTTTAAAACTAGGACAAACAAAGAAAAAATCAACAAATGAAAAAAAATGATGAGAATTACTTGAAATAAGATCCATATTTCCCACAGAGTATACTATTTGGTTCCTAAAGTTGTGGACAATCATTTTGATAAATTTGGAAAAATATGGCAACAAAAGTCCAATGTAATGATACTAATCTTAGACCAAAACTGAACACTTTTGCAAAGTTTTGGGTATACAATGTAAACACGTGCTTAAAATAGACCACATATGAAGTTAAAACTAAATTTGGACATTTTGATCACATATAGAGACCAAAAGCTAGAATCAACCAGTCTGCCAAATTGCGAATTGGGCATTTGGTCAAGCTACAAGTGATATATTTGAACTAAAATTTGTCAAGGAGCTTAACTTGATATTCGAAACAACCATATCAAGCCAAGACCTTTACAGGAAGTCTTGAGCTCGAGGGTGATATTGGACTTTTCTTCATAATGGGAATATTTGACTTAATAATCCTATAAATATATATTACTACACCTTGGATTTCAAGTTTGGGAAAATATTGAACCATTAAATTGAGACCAACATTGAAAATCTACGAGAAAATGTAAACGAATCAAGAATTGAGGAGAACTGCTTCAGAAAAGCTCGAATTCATCATCATTCTTTTCTATGTGCCCTACTTCGATCTTGATTATGTCCTCACTTCATGGAACACAATCCTTTAGCTATTTTATCCTCTTTATCACTTGATGCATATAATGCTCTTTAGAATCTTCCTCACCCTCCTTGTTAGTTTTTGTGTCCTCCAAATCAAAATATATCTTGCTACCTCCGACCAATGAACTTGTAGATCTAGTCACAGTCATAGAGGATCAAGTGGTGGCTACCGTTGAAATTCACAAATTTGCCCGTAGTTTCACCAAAAAATCCTTGTGCTCTTGATCATTGGTTCCCTATTGATTTGCTTGTGTGACTTAGAGAGGAGGGTGGACCTGCAACCTCTCATGCGATCTCAATCTAGGCGCTTGCATGATCTATACATAGAAGGATAAATTTATGATGAGACAATAATGAAGTGTTAGGGTTTCCCAATGATTTTTATTCACCTTCATGTGATTCATGCATTATTTATTCAAACAAATTGGGCCCCCTACTACTCCACCCTACTGCTAATGGCTACTAATGGCTCTACTTTCACTTTTCATTACATAGAATCTTCCCAAGATGCTTCAGCATCTCCAATTAGCATCTCCAATCAAGCCACAATTTAAAACCATTGCTAGTTGGGTATGATTTGATCTCAGCACGTAGGAGAGCAAGGGCTCAAGGTTAACCACTAGGCTACACGTCTCTGCTGCCCTATGGTTTCCCCTTAAGCATTAAAAAAAAGCAATACTACCCCCTACCATAGCCCCCCCACCCTACCCCCCCTTTCTCCTTTCCCTTTTTTTTCCCCACCCTTCCCTTCCCCCCCCCCCCCCCCCCCAAAAAAAAAAAAAAACTAATTAATGGCTTTATGAAAAACTCGTTTTGGGCACCTAATTCCGCACATTTTGGATGTGGGTTGTGGCAATGTTTCTTTGTTGTCATAGCCTAATTCTTTTTCTTCTAGTTGCAAACAAAGCCCAAGCTTTGCGACTCAAAAAAAATTGGCCAATTTGCACTCACTTTTCCTTCCTCTCTTTCTCTCTCTCTCTCTCTCTCTCTCTCTCATATCATATCTACATAAAGATATTAGTGTGTAGATCATAGATATATAATCTTTGCTCAAATCAAAGATCGTATACAGGAGTTATGGAAGGCCAAAAATGATAAAATTGTCTAATTTTTTTGTGGAGGAAAAAGTGTATCCTTTGACCACTCTTACACACCCAATAAAGATTTCACCTATGCATCAAAATGTCTCGTAGCAAATAAAGAGGCCCTCTTAGAGCCCGTCCTCCTCCTAACGAGTACTGGTGCAATCACACAAGGGTTCTCCCACACGATAAAGTGTACTTGTAGAAAGAAGTTGATATTACTTATGAAAGAGAACGTGGATAACATTTGAAAGTCTAAGTGCACCGGAACTCTCACGTGGGTGTGCCCCTAAAGACTCTAAAGTATGTCTTATTTAGTCTTGACTACTGAGGCCCTAAAGCTCGAAAGGATGTGCTAAATGCAACGTGTTATTTAGTCTTGACGCTTGAGGTCCTAAAGACCCAAAAGGATGTGTTATTTAGTCTTGATTCCTGAGACCCAAAATATTTGAAAGGATGTGCTATTTGCAATGTGTTATTTAGGGGATCCCAACATTGGAGAGGGGGGGGTGGTGGGGGGGGGGTGGTGGTTTTAGCTCTTTCGAGTTTACCCTCCCCCTTGCACTGCTTGCACCTCTTTGAGATGCAATTGCAAAACAATCTTTTAACCATCACCACCACCACCACCACCACCAGTCTGTGTGTGTATGAGGTCAGTCACGTCAAATCCATCACACCACCTTTTATTTTACCATTAACCCCCTCACAAGAAGATTTAGAAATTTTCTCATGTAGGAAAACAGAGTCTTTCTCAGTGTTTTTCATACAATGCATAACATCATGAGCTTTTGCTTGAGAGGAGCCGCATGCCTAGCTAGGTACGATTGGGGACAGGGGACCCCGGCCCCCCCACCGGGCCGGCGGTCCCCTACCCCCAATTGTACCTAGCTCGGTATGTGGCGCCTCCCTCACAGAAGCTCATGATGTTGAGGTAAGTCACAATGTGGGAAATATTGTGAGAATTTGTCCAAAACTTCTTGTGGCTCCGTGTGAGGGGTACCTTAGTCTTGACTCCTGAGGCCCTAAAGACTCGAAAGGATGTGCTAATGGGTCCTTTTACACTGATACAGTTGATGTGGGGGTCCGTGACTCATGTGGTTGGTTTAGTTCTCAATTCAAGGAACCCGGGCAAGTCGTTGCAATCATGATGAAGACTCGAGACTCCGAGAGGATCGATCAAGCTGCCTCCAATAATGGACTTCATTGTTGCTTTCAGTCGATGCCATCGCAATGGAGTCAAGAAGAACATCTAGACCGGCTGCATTTGCAGCACCTCAGGCATGGGAGCTCTCGTACTGCTGGCGGCTATTCACGAGTAATTTCTAAGAGGGCTCCCCCCGAGCTGTGATCTTCAGCACGTTTCTAAGCTCATAGAATCAGCTTTCCTATTGTCTTTCTCGTATTGCAGTCACACTCGATGCCCGCATTCTAGCTCTTAAACTCACAAATGGCATACGTATCAAAAAGTAAAAGAGACCTATCCAAACAACAGTGAGCAAAAATGCAATTATGAAAACCGTCATTTTGGATTCACTATGCGTAAGCTTGGTGATAGACACAACAATGGTCATAATGAATGAAAAAACATATCACCAAGCCAATTATATCATTTTATACTCGATTTTGTTTAACTTTTGGTCTTGATTGGCCGTTGTGAATTTCTCTTCTCAAAAGTTGCCACTTAAATCATGGTTCTTTTTTTTTTGGCACGACTAGTGCCTCAGTTGAATCTCTTAAATTTGCTAAGTGATGTTCGTATTTGTTCTCTGAAAGGAGGTAGAAACACCCTTTAGTGCCATATTTTCCCAAAAAATTCGAGCTTATTTCATTTTATTTTTTTCGTTTTATGCATGAGCTGTCGTGGCAGCATCTTGATCCGTATGGAACGAGTCGTTAGTGGAGGTCACACATGCAGGTGGTCATCAGGCGGAACTTGAAAGTAGCATGCTGCTTGGACTCTTGGAGGGTGGGGTTACTGGGTGAGCATGACAAAATTGAAGCATGAAGAGGGCTTATCACAGTGACGTCGACTGAGGTGGGGAGGTTCGTGTCTACGAGTTTAAGCTTTAGCTCAAGGCAGTAGACAGCGACAAGAACTGATGCAGGTGGGTGGGTCATCAGGTGCAGTATTTGCAGCAGGGAATGGGGGCCGGGGCTAGCTGCAGGCCAATGGTTGTAATCAAGGCCATCACTGAGTCGCCGACTAGGGGAACTGTGTGTGTGTGGTGCGCCATAGAGGGGGCAGGTAGCGAGGGAACCAAGCTTGTCGGTGATTCTTGGGCAAATGAGCTCAGAGTGGACCCAAGGCCAGAGCACATGAGGAATGTGTGTGCTTGTATGTGTTTCAAGCTAGGCGCGCTAGTCAACAGGAGCATGAGCAAACGGCGCATCGATTGCACATGAGAGCAGGTGGGGGGTAGTGTGTGGTAGCACACAAGTCGGGCCTGACAATAAACATAGGCATGTAGCGAGCCACCAAGCAGCAAGTGGCCATTATGGCCTGGCAGGGAGGTAGTGTGTGTGTGTATTTGCTAGCACAAAAATCAGTAGGTTGAACTGGCTGGCAGCAAGTGGGTGTGTGGTGAGCATCATGACCGAAATCTTAGCACGGGTGGGCCATGCAGGTTCAAATCGAATGTGTGTGTGTGTGTGTGTGTGTGTGTATCGAGAACCCGTCCAACGCGATAGGTGTCGAGTGGAGCCTGGGCTCCTTGAATGCAGCAACAACGAGCATAGCCTATAGCAAATGTAGGCTTAGCGACAAAATGAGGAATTTTTTTTTCCCTGAAAAACCTTTGGGGCTTGTTCTCACGGAATAGGCATGCGGAGCTATGTGCGAGAGAATAAGAGGGAGTAGGAGAGACACACACATGGACGTATGGTAATGTGATAGTAGTAAGCAAGTGGACACGAGTATTTATAACATAAAGGTCAATTACAAGTGTCCATCACGCACATGATTTGGCATACAAATCAATGCATATTTTTCATTGTTGGATCAATTTGACTACAATGCGACGATTATTGCATTCAATCATCCTCAACTGTGTGAAAATTGAGTCATGCATCTTAATTCCAAATCTACATTTTCAATCGATGTTGCTTCCAAATCAAGAGCAAAAATTCAATTTTCAATTTCACATTGATGCACTTTTTACTCAATCGAGAAATGCTCACAACCAATTTAATTAGGGTTGCCATCTCATTTGTATAAGCAAATCAATCATTGCAACTTAAGTTGCTCATATCCGCGGATATCCACAATTAGGCAAACCTAGTTGGCACAATACATAGGTCAATTCAAACCCGATTATTAATCATTGCAAAATTAATTGCTCATCTTTAGAAGCCCTAATCATCCAAATCCAAGTGGATATGTCATCTCGGTTTGTATGTCTACACAAGTTTGATTATGGCACTTGAAAAGGCACAATTCAATGAAATTTTTACCAATTCCCATCAAATTGGCATACATGACATTGGTCATTATCCAATCATTTTCAATTGAGTATCAACTGAATCATCCAAAGGAAATCAATCTCATATAAACCGATCTTTTAGGTCTAATAATCATCATAATTGGTAATTGATACCAGTTATTCATCCCAATGTGAATATCGAATACCATTGAGTAGGCAAACACACCCAAATTTAGACCAAAATTGTATGCAAAAATTACATCAATTCCACATTGCAATGCTCAATTTGCAAACTCAATCAAGCATAAGTAAATGCATGCATGCTTAATTTCTAAAAAATTAGCACTATTTTTACCCAATCAAGCAATGCACACACTCAAAAATTAAGCACAAATGATCAAATTTGGCTCAATTGGCAATGCATTTAGGCTTACATCTAATGATTTCCCGCACTTTTTATGAACATTTCACAATCAAAAATCATTTAGGTGCTCCAATTGACCATCAATCATTGAAATTCAAGCGGTCTTGGATAGGCACACACACACACACACACACACACACACACACACACTCAATTTTGCCCAAATTTTTGGCAATTAGTCTTAACCAATGATTGAATTAGCATAGCATACACATCAATTACATGGTTATACTCATAAATCATCAATTCCATCAATTTTTATGTATGCACACATTCAAGATTAGGTGTACACATATTTGAATTTTTGGACAGTTTTTTTCCTTCTTTGGTGCATGCACACACACAATGATGTTTATGCATATACATGAATTCTTGATGAGAATCAAGCATTATTTTGATCCACACAAAGTTAATTAGTCAAAATTTGACCATCAATTTCATTCCAAGTGTGTCAAATTAGGTGCAAAGTGTAGGTCAATTGAATTACACACCTAATTTTAGCAAATAATACGCACACATTAAACCATATTAATTGACATGAGCAAGTGAGTGCACTTACATTGTAATTACACTCCAAGCTATTTCTTTGCTCCACGCAAAGACGTATCATTGCACACACAAGTGTGTGCACCATCAAATGGCTCCAAAACTGACCATTTATAGGCCAAAAATCAAACACTCAAATCATCAAATTAGGCATAAATTAGCACAATTAACTTCATTAGAGTGATGATTCCATCTCTTAAAAGGGGATTTAATATACATTACACTTCAATTGTTAGCGGTTAGGTTAGCAAAGTTAGTGAAAATTAGCATGAAATTAGTACAATTAGCATGGAAATGAAGCAAAATTAGCAAGGGTTAGTATGAAATTAGTGAAATTGGGGGTTTGGGATATTTATAACTCAACATTAGCATAAATTTCTTGCACAAACATCATCAATTCACACTAAAATTGAGTTACACACACTCAAAAACCGAGAAACTAGTAATGAAATTACTCTATTTTACACATCCTATACTCACTAACTTAGGTTATCGATCCCTGGCAACGGCGCCAAATGTTGGAAGACGATGTAGCACAACCTAATCGCAACCCACACAACATTATCAAATCCGTGGATCGGCAACCCGTCTAGGACATGGAAGCACGAGCATCGGATGAATAGAAATAGAGGATTCAAAAGATCACCTCTCCAATGCAAGTAGAGATTATCCATGGCAAGACTAACTCTAAACATACTCTAATCACTAATCTATCAACTTCTACACACAGCAAGTCCACCGAAGTCCGACTTACCATAGACTAGAAACCCCAAGCACACTAATGATAAGCACACACTAATTACCACATGTCAATCACGGCAGTTCATCAATAGCTACACACACGAAGTGAATGGTGCTAGAGCTTCATAAAACCTATCTACGCACAAGCAAACAATAGGGCACACATAATAATTACAAGACTAAGATCCAGCTTAATCAACCTAATTAGTGATGCTAAATATCACAAATCAAATGCTTGTAGAAGAATAGGAGTGGTTAATAGCAAGAAGTACATACCTCTCTCAAATTTAGAATAATGAGAGTGTAATACTACTCCATGACATAATGAAATGTAGAGAAGATAAGACTAATGACAAAATAGAAATTAGATTAATCAAGAAGAGCTTACTCTAATTACAATGGATTAGTCCTAGCCTCTTAAGCATGGGCATTAAGCTCAAGGCTAGGCCATAGAGTGAACACTCAAGAGAGAAGGAGCTCTCAAAAGTGGATCCTCAAGAGTGGATACTCAAAAATGAAGCCTCCTTGCATAAAGGCTTCCTTTTAAAGGCTTTCACCACAATCGCTTCTACTATGGATTTAAGCTTGAGTCCTCAAACTATCGTATACAAGTTTGGAACTCCAAGTGAGCCCAAGACTTATACAAAGTGAGTGAGAAATATTATGCACAACCATAGCATATCTCCTTCTTGATGCATATTTGGTGTAGCCTGTGTTAGCCGCTGCAAAAACCCATCAACCATAACATTTAGGAGACCATTCCTCATCAAACCTGCATGAAAAATTGACTAACATTTTGCAATATAACGCTCAACCTTAGAACTTAAAAATGCAAAGATGACTTGCCAAGTGAAGAATGAGATTTGAAGAAAACAACATTATTACCTCATCGCTTTGAAATTGTACACCCAAAATCTATCACTCGATATAATACGATCAATAAATAGAGATAATGGAAAAGTATAAACCATATGTCAACTCATAAATTGACCGATCAATTAAAAAATGGGATATAACGTTATCCCTAGTAACTAAATATATGGCTTAATATAAAAAAACAAGACATACGCACCATAGATCTTGGGTTCAACCCCCCTTGGCAACCTGAAGACATGATCTGAGTTCTTAGGGACTGTTCCCATATGTGTGTGTGTGTGTGTGTGTGTGTGTGTGATGGGATGCCTCTCTCCCTACCTTTGAGGCCGTTGTACATAGGGTGTGTGAGTGTGTTTCAAAGTTATTGTACTCTCTTTAAAAAAGAATAAAAATGATACCTTATCACATGCCAAGTACTCGATCTCTAATGGGTCATGGAAATAAAAAGAGTTGAAAAAAAACATTTAGTAATCAAGAATTATTGCAAAACTAACACCAACTAAATAAATACGATTTGAAAATAGATTACCATTCCAACTCGTGATAGCAACTTTTGAATAAGCGGATGTAGGCTTTTCTTTGAGCCACACACCTATTTAAGGGGGAATTGCAAACTCTGAGCAAACCTTTCCGAGCGATCATAAAAGCGAGCAAAACCCAACAAGATACATATAGAACTTAAAATCATAAAAAGAAACATTTAGCATCAAATTACATATTATCTATCTATCATTGTTCCTCCTCTAGCATTCCTCATGGAAACTTCAATCATCCACCCTTATATTAACTCCTTGATTATCCAAGGTTATGCTCCCTTCCTCGAAGCATGGCTAGTGGTCCTAGGTAGTCATGCCATGGTACTTTCTTGGGAAAGAGAGAGAGAGAGAGAGAGAGAGAGAGAGAGAGAGAGAGAGAGAGAGTGAATGCATGTGTACGCTTTGTTGTGGAGGGGGGTTTTTGAATACATAATATTATGGCAAGTGCTTGATAGGAGAGAAGGTTGTTTCAAAAAGAAAGTGTTGTCAAGAAATGTCTAATTTAGGGAAGCTATAGAAGAAGTAGAATTGGTAGAGCTTATTTGCAGGTTGGAGTCAATATGAGCAATGTGTGTGTAGTCTTTGGTTCTAGATTGTATCTAATTGAAACCATAGATAAATGTTTTTCATGGGTGACTCCATTTTTTCTAACTCCCAAAAAGGATGTCTCAAATTACAATAATGACACTTGAGAAAAAAAGAGGAAAAGAAAAATTTCCTCCACGTACTTGAAAACAATGGTGTGAAAACATTAAAGAAATTATTAAATTTTCAAGACTTTTATAAATGTCATTGAAAGGAACTTTGTATTTTCAAGGAAGACTCTTTGATTGGCCACTTAGTTGTAGTCAAACCCCTTTTGAACAGATGTACTAGCAACCAAAAGGCATATATAATTTGCAGAGAATCTCAAAAATCTAAGTGCACATAGGTAAAGCAATTGTTTCCTATATAGCCAAAATGGAATGTACTTGTGAAGCTACTAGCAGCCAAAAGGCATATATAATTTGCAGAGAATCTCACAAATCTAAGTGCACATAGGTAAAGCAATTGTTTCCTATATAGCCAAAATGGAATGTACTAGTGAAGCTTCACAGTGTTGGTTACATTTTTAAGTTCTCCTTGGCTTGTTCTTACAACATTTAAACTTTTCATCTTCTCCCCTTGTATCCCTCTCTCTATCTCTCTCTCTCTCTCTCTCTCTCTCTCTCTCTCTCTCTCTCTCAGGGTTTGACTAATTTAGAAAAAAACTATCCTATTGTAGGTGACTGCCTTATCATTCCATCTACAATGCACGTAGTCTTCAATGGCCCAACCCGAAGATATGAAAGAGTACCACATTTTCTATGAATGCCACACAAAGGTTTTGATATACTACAAAAGTGAACAATGAGTTGGGTGCAACAACATCCACAATAATTCGATCGACAGATTCACCCTTGTTAGCATCTCTACCTTCTCGGCTGGAGGATAATGTAGCATGCCCAGAGGGCTTCAACATATTTCTCTCTTCTTTTAAGACTCTTACAAGGTCGTATCACCAAGGATATGCAACATCTTGGCTCCACTCCTGTGGCTCCCTTTGACATGTCCATTGTCCTCATGTTAGAGCCTCTTGACTTCCTTGTGGAGTTGTCCCACCTACCCTAATATGAGATGCTCTATTTTGTAGAATGTGAACAAAGTGAAATGCCAGTGTGCACCTACCTTAGCACCCCACAAGGTATCCACCTCCAAGGGGTGACTGGGTTGTTGTTTGCTACAACTAACAACATTGTGCCACTTTGGAAAAGGCAAATATCGGGGTCCCTAGATACATTAACAGATTTGGTTTTGAAAGGGTTGGGCAAGGAAAATCTAGAAACCATTTGGAGAAACACTAGCTGAGGCAAGGGGGTCCTCAAGTTCGAACGTCATTTCACTAGCTATAAATAAAACCCTTATAAAAAAATTTCTCAAAGAGTTCGTGCCGGCATGGACTATTTCAGACAGTTTCAGATCCTATCTCTCTCTCTCTCTCTCTCTCTCTCTCTCTCTCCGTGTTTGAGTTTTGAAAGTTCCCTCTCTCTCTCTCTCTCTCTCTCTCTCTCTCTCTCTCTCATTCGCGAGATGGCTTGGTTATCATGAGGGTAAATTTCAAACCTACAGTTGTTGGAGTTATCATGCAACTTTGCCAATATTTAGATGGGTAGAGACAGCCAAGGAGACATCTCTCTCTCTCTCTCTCTCTGCATAGAATAGAGAGAGAGAGAGAGAGAGAGAGAGAGAGAGAGAGAGAGAGAGAGAGAGAGAGAGAGAGAGAGAGAGAGAGAATTCCCTACTAGCTCATTTGGGTACCCATTTTAGACCACAAAAATGGTTATAGACTTACAAGGAGCACTAGTGGCCTATGAGCTAGCTTTCCTTAAAGTGTTGCAAATACTAATTGCAAACTCGTGTCTTTGCAAAGCCACGTCCTTCAAATTGTTGAAACTTTCTTGAGTGAAGCGGACTTACCAATAGCCCATGACCCTTGACATCTATGAGGGGTTTCCGAAAGGAGACGATAATGAATGTTTAAGAGGCTCAGGTGGCCTGCTCAAGATGGCACTAAGGTTTAAGCAAAGCAGATCCGGCATGAAGGGGCTCATTAGGGCTGCATGTTGGAGCTGGCTCAACAAAAGCGGCCATGGTAGGCTAGTGGCTAGTAGGACGAGAAGTTGATCTAATACTACATGAAGTTTGATAACGATCCTAGCTACCTCAACTAAGTAACCAAGAACTAATGACAAAGTAAGTGAGAGATAGAGTGAGCATAGAATAGAGACACTTGCCCTTCACTCCGTCTTGCCGATAGGTACAAGCTAGCTGCTACTCCCCTCCATGCATGAGCCATTGAGCTAGCGACTGCAGCCTTTAGTGAACTGAATGCGAGGTAGTGAGGGGTTCCATGGTTGCCAAGTCCACACACAAGATTTTATACAATCGTAGCCCCCCCCCCTCCCTCTCTCTCTCTCTCTCTCTCTCTCTCTCTCTCTCTCTCTCTCTCCAAGTACTACCTCTTCTGAAAGAAGCCCTCAGAGGACACGAGGTGAGTTCTAAGGGCCAACAAATAGCAACCACCCAAACTTCAGCCTCTAGTAGTCAATTATGGAGTTTACAAAATTCTCTCTTTGGCGAGTGCACATCCTTCCAAGTGCATGCTACACGGGTCTGTATTGTAAATAGATTTGATGTGCGAGTGATCCATCCCTCCTGACTCAAGACCCCGCCTACTGCTCACCTTGGCAACCCCAATTCTTTGTAGCATGCGGACACCCTCTAGAGTATAACCTGCACAATGCGCAAAAATGCATGATTACCTGTGTGTATTAGAGAAGCAGGCGATCAAGAGAAGAAGAAGAAGAAGTGAGTTTTAACGTCGTAGGAAACTATCCCAAGAGACCTTAAAGATCTAGCCGGAGAGAGAGAGAGAGAGAGAGAGAGAGAGAGAGAGAGAGAGAGAGAGAGAGAGAGAGAGAGAGAGAGAGAGAGAGAGAGAGAGAGAGAGAGAGAGAGAGTATGAATCATGGGCAAATTACGACTGAAGATGTAGGCAATGACGCCGAGTGTGTGGTATCGCAGACTAAAGATGGAGCTGCGCATCCGCGTAGGTGGAAGCCCTCACCAGCAAGGCGCCATCAACTACAAACGATGGTCCTCTCAACGCAAGCAGTTGGGCTCCTCCCAGAAGCAGCTCATCATTAAGGGCTCTCCTCTCCCCAGCTCTACCCTTTCCCATATCTTTGCTAGCTTCTCCCAGCTTGAAGAGAGACAATCGCTCACATCCCCCAGCTCTCTTCCGAAAGAGAGAGAATGCCTCTCACATACCTCCCACACAATAACACCTTCGATCGAATAGAGGGAAGCCCATTTTGCCAGTGTTGAAACCGAATTAGTCCCCAATTGATAAGAGGGGGAAACACAGTACTTCGCCAATTCTGCAACTAAGACCATATTAGGTAAAGTGGGAAAATTCCAATTCCCAGGTTGGACAACTTTCAATATATCATGTACAAAATATCACTACAAGAGGTTGTGTGCTCTTGTGACGCTGTTAGCGATGGAAATACATTGGGTTTTTATAACCCCCGGCGTCGCTAAAACCGTCGCTACGAGCGTCGCTATATGCGTCGCTATATAGAGACGCTCATAGCGACGTTTACACTGTAGACTATAGCGACGCTACAGAGCCATAAATAGCGACGGTTATAGCGACGGCCGAGAGATTTTTTTTTTGGTGGCAGGGCATCCACCCATCAACCATATTGTACTTGATTAACTTTTTTAAAAAAGTGCAAGGGTAGATAATAGACCCAAAATAGTCACCCACAAGACGCATTGTTTGCAAAATTGACAATTGTACACATCATAGGCAAAATGAATTGATTGGCAAATGTAATAATGACAATTGTACAACATCATAGGCATAAAGAATTGATTGGCAAAAGGAACTGCGGTGACAAATGTAATAATATACATGGTTCAAAAAGACGTATAAAATCCGTCTCATGATACATAAGCTATGAGAAACCCTAAACTAATGCTATCTAGCTACGGCTAAACTGACGTTGTCTAGTCAGACGTCTCATCGCGTCCAAGTGACGTATCTGTCGGATTTTGCAAAAAAAGACAATAAGACAGCTTTCAGTAAGTATAAACATATAACGACATTTATAAAACAATACAAAAAATAAAAAAGAGTAAACCCTAATACTAACCATGCCGCCGCGAGAACTGAGAATGTCCATCAGAGCGTTTAAGCCCTTCCTGCCTGCGTACTCGCGCTCGTACGGTGTGGGATCACGTCCTATCATCGACCACTGTCAAAACATACAAAGATTTCATTATGTTAGAATTAAAAAACTCATAAACCCTAAACTATCGAACATAAAGAGCAATGTGAAAACACTTACAAAATCGGCCTCAAATGATGCCCATCCACCGCTCCCCAAGTGGTGCGAGCTCCCTGCCTCTACTCGCGCTCTGGCTACATCCTTTTGTTGCTTCCACTTGTCGGGATTCTCGCGCGCTGCTTTCTTCGCATTCTTCCAATCTTCTTTGGCCAACCAACCTGGCCTGTTCCACCCATTCTTGATTGCTTTTTGCACTTCGGAACGCTTGTGTTTGCAGTATTCGCACATTCGAATCTTCATCAGGTCTTCATTGAAGCGCTGATCCCGTGTTGGAACGGGAAACTCATCATGAAGTATGCTGATGACTCTGTTTTTTAAATCACTTGGTACTTCACTCCATTTGTTTAGTATGTAGTGTCTAAACAGCTGAGATCAAAGACCACGCATGCGCGAGATCACCTTCTTGCCGTCATCATCCATGATGATTTGCCGCCACTGAAGTCGATGGAGTAAGACAAGCCCTCTGGCCGGTGACGCGTGAACCTGGGTGTCCCGGCAGGGGTCTCTAGCGGCGTGTCGATGGGGGTACGGACGTCAGGTGTCTCCACCGGCGTCTGGGCCCCGAAGCGAGGAGTGTCGAGTGGGGTGGCTCCTGGCGGAGTAGGTAGAGGTGTGTAGCTTCTAGGAACAGTCAGCCGTGCAAAACCTGGCGTAGATGGCGATGCTGTGGCTGGTGTGGGGGCAGGCAAAGAAGGGGAGGGTAAAGAGCCTCGTCGAACACGAGGCGGTGTGGAGGCATCGGTGGCGGAATCTCCACAACAACCGCCACCACCTCCACTAGAGCGCCGGTGTCTAGACGAGTGTGAAGCTCGTCTCGTCGACACCGACGCTTCGGAGCGCGCCGAATGCTCCGAAAGAGAGGGAGATGCGGATGGAGTAGGAACGCGCGATGATGCACCAGAGCGATGACGCTCCACGTACCACTGTCTCTGCAGCGGTGACAAAGAAGAAAGAAACTCCTCATCATCCATACCTGCATTAAACACACGAATATTTAAACTTAATATTGAATGAATAGAGTAGACAATGACGCAAAGACCATTAAATACAATGACGTAATGACGCATATAAATACAATGACGCAATGAATTGAGTGATAGAAGAGGCAAGTCGAAAACTCAGAATTTTCAATCAAAAGATGTGAGCGCGAGTAGAAAAGAGCGTTATACACCATGGAAGGTACTTAGAGAGCCAGAGCTTTTACAACACGGAGCAAAATTGTTCAAATACAATATTTGTGGCTTTAAGAGATCTCTCTCTCATCCTCGCATAACTCAGCATAACTTCCTATATCTATATAGAGCTCTCCGTTTAAACACATATCGTCTGTTTCATTTTGTAGCTCCTCTGCATGCACCCCATATAGAGTAGCAGCATCTTGATGCTCGTCTGGCACCACCGCAGCGGCTTCTGATTGAGCATCTTCTCTGATCTCCTCCATTGATGCCGTTGTGATTGGCACATGGTAGCCTTCATACGTCCTTGCACTACGAGGGGCTACCTCTATGACGTACCACCACTTTGATGTAGACTTTGTAGGATGAAATATTACCTGCCAGAGCCACATAACTTACATGAGAGCTTTCAAGCACATAACTTGTAAAAGGGGGATGTTAACTATTTACATACTTACTTGTTCACAATGCTCGGGTAGTACGAAAGTGTCTCTTAGGTCAGTCCATTTCTTAGTAGAATCCACCTCAAGAAAACCAGACTCTCCTCTACGCACAGTAGCGTTGCGACCCTCCATGATTATCTTGAACCATTGCACATCGAACAAGTCGACAAAAAATCCTCTGTAATCGATCCTCAAAATCTCTTGCAGCGTGCCGAAGTAAGTGAGTTCCGCCACCACAGGATCAGCATCAGAGGAACGTCGTCGACTAGACTGTTCAAATTTTGCCATGATTCCACAATCTTGAGTAAAATGCTTTTTGTCGATTCGTTCCACCCTAAAATGTCGACCTTTACACCATGCTGCTGTGTATGACTTATACTACAACGAACAAAGATTATGAGTGGCGGTTCAAACGTTTATAAATAAAGTCACTTGCTAGTCGTACATTGCAAACTTACCTTGGTCGCGCAACCCCGAGAGTACTCTCACTCTTCCTCAGTCACTTTGTCACCGCATTGTTGTGCGCTTTTCAATTGGTTGTGCAACCATCTTAAGCTCATGAAGGTTGGTAAGTTCTCCAGAACCGCTGGATAGTGCATCGGTGGTCGTCTTCCCCGTCTCCACTCGATTCATGCCCTTTGTCGCTCTTGCTTTGCATCCTCATATTGTGAAATCCACTTTTGCATCACTGGATTGTGAAGCATGCAAAATCGGTTGATTTTAGCCTCTAGATCTTCCGTCATCTTCTTCTCAACACCGAGATTGCACATGACAATCCCAGATATGCGCTCATCATCTATGGTTCGCCATAGCATGTCCCGGGCTTTATCAAATCCGTCTAGCCACTCTCCAATGTACACTAGGGACTCTGATACCAACCAACCTTCTGCCATGCTACCCTCCGAAGGTGCCTTTTGACGCACATATCCCTTAAGCGTTTTCATGAAACGTTCTAAGAAGAACATCCATTTGGAATGAACTGTGCCAGCTATTTCCACCTCATCAACTATGTGAACAAGAAGATGCACCTGAATGGTTAGCATTGTAGTAGGAAAATGTTTCTCAAACATGGACACAAGCTCCGCAGCATTTAGTTTGGCGAATGGTATGGAGTCTACGTTGATCTCCTTTTGTGAGATCCATTGCACCAGCTTTGCAAGTTTGTAGATTGTGTTACGGATGTCGAGAGACAAACATCCCTCAATGGCAACTGGTAAAATAAACTGTAAAGTATGTGCAGCAATGATATTAAAGTCCACATTTTATGCAATGATATTAAAGTCCACTATGAACGTACCTGACACATTTTATGCCAATCGTGTGACTTCAAACCGGTAAGCTTTCCTTCTTTAGTAAAACACGTTCGGAGCGAGTGCATTATGCCAGTGGGGGTTCGCAAAGATTGAATGGTCTCTTTTACTTTGCGTTCTTGGGCTCCTGTGAAAATCCATGGTGCTTTAGGGAGTTTTATCGATCCATCAGACACTGTTTGCGGCCAATATTGCTCCATACGATCCACATTTCTAAGGTCAACTCTGGCTCCCAAAGTATCTTTCTTGCCGGTCAGATGGTCCCATAGTAGATTACCCACATTCTTGAATATGTGCATTGGATCGAGCAAGTGATTGATCATGAGTCGGGGCCAGTATGGTAACTCGTACCATAGAGATAGTCTCTTCATCCCTGGAGGCAATCCATCATCGCACATCTCCTTCTGCTCTAACCATGCTTGTGCAGACATCCTTGGTGGCTCTCTTCCCAAAAAGCCGTCGCGTAACACATGATTCTCTGGAAGATACACTTGATGACCTTCGTAGATTTGCTTCTTCAGTGAGGGTGCCCTACGTGCATTCAGTCTAGGTCCACATGTGACACATGCTCTGTATCCGCTTGTTTGAAGCCCTGCATGTATACACATGATAATAGATCAACTATGGGAAAAAACAAGATTTATAGTGTCTGAGTGAGGAGTGTCAATAGATCACCTGAGCATTCTGTTAGCCCGGGATAGTCATGCATGGTCCACATTAGAATGCCTCTGATCAAAGCATTCTGTCGTCCTGTGTGTCGGCTCATATCCACCACCTCTATGCCAATCCACAATTGTTGTAGCTCTTCCAATAGTGGACGAAAATACACATCCATATTCCCCACTTTATATCGCCCTGGCACAATCAAGCTTAGCCATAGGTGCCCCTTCTTCGTAGTCAACCACGGGGGAATGTTGTAGTTGACGATGACAACGGGCCATACACTGTAAGATGTTGATCTTTGACCAAATGAATTTACGCCATCCATAGCCAGGCCTAAGCGCAAATTTCAAACTTCCCTGGCAAAATCCGACCATGTTCCATCTATATGTTTCCAGGCTACGCAATCTGCAGGAATTCGTAGCACACCATCCGAAGATTTATTCTCCTCATGCCATGATGCTAGGGCGGCCATGGACTTACATTCGAAGAAATGCTTGATGCGAGGAAGTAGAGGGAAATGTCGCAACCTTTTGTGGAATTTTTGTCCCGTGGAGATCTACTCGATATCTTTCGGAATCACATTTCGGACACTTCTCCATGTCTATGTATTCCCCTCTGAAAAGAATGCAGTCATTAGGACAAGCGTGGATAGAATTGTAATCCATCCCCAAGTTTCGCAAAATCTTTCTTGCTTCATCTCGGGAATCTAGCATCACATTGTCAGCTGGTAGTATGTGCTCTTTCAGCAATCTACACAACATAAAAATATGATACAGTCGTGTAAAAATCTATCAGATCATTATACATTTAGAGTTTTATTAAAGTAAACTAATTGTAATAGATCACCTGAAAAGCGCTGTGACGCTAGTGTCACTCCATCCAAACTTTGCCTGCATGTTGAGAAGAACCAGGAGTGCTTTCAATCTAGACATACGTGCTCCATTATACAATGGCGTATTGGCTTCACTTTTCATATCGTCATAGATAAGCCTTTCTGAATCCATGATCGTCTCGATCATTTCATCAATCTCGGGCTCAAACATTGCCTCGTTGGGAATGTGCTCTGCATGATCATCCCCCGAGCTGTCAGAGGCTACATCTTGTGGCCTCACATATGCTGCTTGACCAAAGCGCCTGCGAACACGTCTATTGGGTTGCAAGATTGCTGCTTGTTGGCCAGTGTCAGAGTCCGACGAGTTATAATTGGCAACAACTCGATCTATAATAGATGGATCGAACTCGCCAAATTCGCGAACGTGCTGCAAAGAAACACGTCTTGTCCGTCGCACAGCATGCTTGCATTGATTACAAGGACATAAGACCCTCGTTGAGAGATAGGTGTTTCGGTTGGACGGTCCCACATCCTCGTCACTACTCATAATGAGGATAAAAAACTTATAACCTGGACAACAAATTTAATATTCTATTGGCATTCTTCGTCTTATCTCTCTCTCTCTCTGTCTCTCTGTCTCTCTCTCTCTCTCTCTCACTCTCTTTACCTCACATTCTCTAGTCATGTCCAATCCCCGCACACCTCGGTCTAGAGGTGCACGGAGATCAGAACCACCGGGTTATAATCTCTTCTTTATTGGTCAATACCTATATTTGTGGGTTCAAGAAATCTACACACCCACGTCTACATGATACTGCATGTAGTGGACAAAACCCCTTTGCCTCTTCTCTAGCTGTAGCACTTCACATCATCTTAACATCTTTTCACAGTAGATCTTTTCACTGTTTGTCTAACTCTAAACCCTAAACCGTAAGTAATTCTTGCGTGGACTCGATCTAACGTAAATAAGCGTAAATCTAAATAAACGTAAATCTAACTAAAAATAAACCTAAATCTAATTTAACGTAAGTCTACATCTAACCTAATCTTTAACGTCTTTTGGGATAGTTTCCTACGACGTTAAAACTCTCTTCTTCTTGTGTGTGTGTGTGTGTGTGTGTGTGTGTGTGTGTGTGTGTGGGTAAACCTAAATAAACCTAAGTCTAATCTAATATAACATAAATCTAAATCTAACATAAATTATGTTATATTAAAAACAAAGAACTAAACTAACAGGGATTATAAGAACCTTAAAACTGATTTAACACATAATTTTTCCCTAAACTCGGCAAGAGTTGGCATTCTCATCACTAAAGATGTGAGAGTTAACTTCCGGCGGTGACGCTGCCTCATCTCCATCCACATCTGACGACAGCAATTGGCCCTTTAGACCGTTCTTGCTCTTGTTACTAACTTTGAAGTTGCTGTTGAATGACTAGAGGTTGTCTAGATGGTCATTGTGTCGGGGATGTAGTGACTCTTGCCGCCCTGAAGATCCACCTTCTTCCCTATCTTCTGAAGACATTTCACCAGTACTTTTGGATCGACGGAGCCCACCATGAGTGAAGGCAGCAATACCCTATATTCCATTGAGGGCTTTCTTCACCCGCTTCATGCAGGCATCGCAGTCTATGGAGACCTAAATCTAATCTAATATAACGTAAATCTAAATCTAGCGTAAATAAACGTAAATCTAGTTAAAAATAAACCTAAATCTAATTTAATGTAAGTCTACATATAACCTAATCTTTAACGTCTTTTAAGATAGTTTCCTACGACGTTATAACTCTCTTCTTCTTGTGTGTGTGCGCGTGTGTGGATGGGTGTGCCAATAAAAAGAGATAAATGGTATAACCTTTCTATCACCCATGCCAAGTATGATAGATTGATTATGCCATTTCCCTCTTGAATAATAGGTCTTGAGTTCAACTCCTCGTCGACTAGATCTTTAGGTCTTTTAATTTTAATTAGTTTCCTATGACGTTAAATTAGTTTCTCTCTCTTTCTCTCTCAATGTGTGTGCGTTTTTTTGGATCGTATGCATGTTTTCTCTCTCTTTTCCTCTCTCAATGTGTGCGTTTTTTGTTTATGCATGTTCTCTCTCTCTTTTCCTCTCTCAATGCGTGCGTTTTTTGTTTATGCATGCTCTCTCTCTCTTTTCCTCTCTCAATGTGTGTGTGCATTCTTTGTTTATGTATGTGTGTGTGCGTTTTTGTTTTTTTTTGTACTCTCTCTCTCTCTCTCTCTCTCTCTCTCTCAAAAACACCATGTGTGTGTGTGTGAGAGAGAGAGAGAGGGAGAGAGAAAGAGGGGAAGGGAACATGAGAATGAGGAGAGGGAAGGAGCATACCTGGCTCTCCTTCCTCTCCTCGTGTGTGTGTGTGTGTGTGTGTGTGGAGAAGAAAAAGAGAGAGAGAGAGAGAGAGAGAGAGAGAGAGAGAGGGAGAGCGTTACCTGCTCCTTGCTTGAGGGCGTCGAAAAACTCAGATCTGAGATCTGAGTTTTTGGGCGCGCTCGGTTATTTTTTTAGCCCAGCGGGCGTCGCTATGAACATCGCAAATTTACAAAGAAAGTTGCGACGCTCATAGCGACGCCGGGAATTTTTTTTTCGAGCGTCGCTGTGTGAGCGTCGCTAATATGAATAGCCTCTTGTAGTGTATAGAGATTTTGTCAAAAATTTGAGTTTTCTTAAGGTCTCATTCCACTTTATGCACATACAATACACAATGAAAACAACTAAAATACCATGGTTTCAATCAATTGTATTATTAGGAGACGAGTATATTGCATCCATAATCGTTGTCTATGTTCTACTGTCCTACCTAAAACTTATCTCAACATGGAGAGCTTGGTTTCTAGGTCCACCACTTGTCCAAGTTAATGTAAAAGTGACTCAAGGTTCACAACTTGTGAAAGCAAGGATCCATTGAGGAATACAATCCACTTGGCTATTTTTCTTTAATTTATTGCATGTGACATTCAAGCAAGGTCCACTTCTAATCTATAACTTCTTAATTTGAGGCATGGTGCGTACATAAAATATGTAGCATATGCTCTATTGCCTCATAGGAAGGTTGGTTTCAAGGTGCACTTATCTAGGCTAGCCTATCTTGGAGAAATGATGGAGCTTGCTTCTCTTTTTGTTTCAATGGAAACTAGCTTGGACAAGTGGTGGACCTTTGCTTCTCTCTATGTTTCAATAGAGTTAGCTTGGACAAGTGGTGACCTTGGAACAAAACCCCCATGTAAAACATATAATGGGTATTCCAAGTGATTAGAAAGATTACCATTTAAGATATAACCTTATAGGTTGGAGAATTTGAGCCTGGCTTGGAGAAATGGTGGACCTTTGATTCTCTCCATGTTTCAATGGAGCCTATCTTGGAGAAATGGTGGAGCTTGCTTCTGTCCATGTTTCAATGGAGCCTAGCTTGGACAATTGGTAGACCTTTTCTTCTCTCTATGTTTCAATAGAGTTAGCTTAGACACGTGGTGGATCT
Source organism: Adiantum capillus-veneris (assembly GCF_014529385.1). Taxonomy (NCBI): domain Eukaryota; kingdom Viridiplantae; phylum Streptophyta; class Polypodiopsida; order Polypodiales; family Pteridaceae; genus Adiantum; species Adiantum capillus-veneris. Next base: position 128,071,632 of record NC_140933.1, on the reverse strand, counting down.
TCAAACTAAACAAACTACTATCAATGTTTCCTAGCTTGGACAAGTGGTGGAGTGTTTCTCCTCTCCATGTTTCAATGGAGCTTAGCTTGGACAAGTGTTAGACCTTAAAACAAAACCCCATGTACAACATAGCATGGATTTTCTAGATTTCAATGGAGTCTAGCTTTAACAAATGGTGGAGCTTGCCTTCATCCATGTTTCAATTAAACTAGCTTGGACAAGTGGTGGACCTTGTAACAAACCCCCCTATGTACAACATATCATTGGTTTTCTAAGTGATGGGAAGGAATACCATCAAGATATAAACTTATAGCTTGGATAAGTAGTTGACTTTAAAACCAAATTCATCATAATAAAATGAAATATAGGTCAGCCAATTCCTAAATCTTGAGACCAAACCTCCCATGCTATTAAAGATAATATATTGGATAAGTGGTGGACCTTCTATTATTTTCCCATGCCTAGTTTAGACAACCGGTACACTTTGCAGCTATAAAGGTTGGACGAATGGTAGAGCCTTGTTTCTATCCATGTTTTAATGGATCCTAGCTTGGACAAGTGGTGGACCTTGGAAAAAAGCTTCCATGTACAACATATATGAGGTTTTCCATGTTTTAATGGAACCTATCTTGGACAAATGGTGAAGCTTGCTTCTCTCCATGTTGATTTTGGAACTACCTTAGACAAGTGGTGGAGCTTTGCTTTTCTACTCTTCATAATACAATGAAGTATAGGTTGGTTACATGGTGAATCTTAAGGCCAAACCTCCCATTTTACTAGAGATGATAGGTTGGACAAGTGGATCAACCTTCTATCATTTCTCCATGACAATTAGTAGACCTAACATCTCTCTATATTGTCTAGAGATGAGCTTGGACAAGTGATGGACCCTGCTTCTCTCTTCCCTTGGTTTACTAGTTTGAAGACTTAGTATATATACTTTCTTAGATCTAGCTTGAACAAGTGGTGGACCAGCTTGTATCCACAATCTTAATTCATTACAAAAAAGTATATGAAAAAATAACATAGGAATCTTGGTTTGAAGGTCAAGAAATTAGGTTCCAAATGCACATAATAATATATTTTCCACCCATAAGAAAAGAAAGTTAAATATGTTATTACCAAATTGACAAAGGTAACGTCCAAGAATTCTAGCTTTGCATCTTGTCAGATCTAAATCTTCATCAAGGCGACATGCATGTATACATCAACTTTCAAGCCATTCAAGAATACATGCACTTAGATTCCATAGTTTTCTTTTCAAAGTGTTTTAGGTTCTAAAACTCTTTCACATAAAGTATGTAATGAAAAAATTATTGAAGCAAACATTTGTGCCCAAGAAAAAGATCCCTCTCACATATTTAAACTCCATGAATTCTCTAATCCACACTTACAAGTTTTATTTTGACATCAAACATCAATTCTCTCATAGTTACAAATAAATGCAACCTCGATATGAATTGACAAAAAATGAATTTCTTTTACTATATGACCCAACATAGGCCCCAATCAAATAAAAAATGAGTCCCCAAAAATTTGGGTGCACTCTAGCAATACATCAGAGTCCCCTTACAATAGGATGCACTCCAATAGTACATTGAAGTCCCCTTAGAGTAGGGTGCGCTCCATTGAAGTGTTCATAAAATTGACACACCTTTGTTTTTTTTAAAAAAAGACTATATCAAATTATACAAATGTTGAAAGATACACACTAGAATTAAAAAAACATCTTATGGCCATATTTATTCAACGCTTTCGTGTTGACAAGTACACACCAAGGACATAATTTGTCTCAGAATCACTATATTGATTTACAATTGTGTTGTATGTATAGACTCTCTTATCTCTTGCATACAACCATCCTACCAACCATGGAATTATGGTTCTCTGCAAGAAGTTTTGAAGTTGCTCGGAAGTTTGCCTCCACATATTTGGAAATATAAGATATGTCCCTGGCATGTTCCACATCACCCTATATGGAGTGTCATCAAAAATTAAGGTATTGTTTGCATCCAAATCCTCAAATATAGGTGTTTGCATCAATTTTTGTTACTCATAAACACCTTGAACTTGGTATACTGCTCATGAAAACATTTTTGTGTGATGCATTGCACCCTTGTTAAGTTGTAGCAACTCCATATCCATAGCTCAAAGTATTCAGCACAAAAATCCAAAAAACTTTGTGCGTCTGGTCGCACCACATGATAAACTTCATCTTTATCCTCCACAAGTCACATGTGTTGAGCCCAAGCTGGCATAGAATCTCCATGTTTCATTTCAATTGTCTTGAGAAGTAACCCCTCTAGATCCAAGATAAGTACTCTTTTGATGTCCTTGAAAGCAAGTGGTAGGTGATAAGGAGGTGATTCATTCCTTGGACAAGGTCTTGGAGGAGGTTGGATGGGTAATTCAATAGTTTTCTTAAATTTATGCCAGCATATAGCCAATCCATTTTTCTGTAATGATTCTGAAACTAAAGAACAAGAACACTTAATGCAAACACAACAATAGACATGAGTTTTACATTGTCTACCCTAAGGTTTTATTAGATACCAAAATCCATCTATGATCTAATCATTTTAATAGAAAAGAAAGTCAAATTAAAATCCTGACTCTTTTTTATGCTACACTCTCTCTTAGTCTCAATACCATGGAGTTCAACTAGACTTAAGTCAACTAATAACTACTACTTGTTGTTAAAGGTATGCTTGAAGTGCATAAGGCTTAACCAATGCTCTAGTGTAGAATGGGTATTTAGGTCTCAAGGTCTACCACTTATCCAAGCAAAGATCCATTTAGATATGGAAACCCAATTTTTCTTAATATAATGATATAGAGTGGACAAGTGGTGAATCCTGAGACCAAACCACTCATGCTACTAGGGATAATAGGTTGGACAAGTGGTGGACCTTGAATGTAAACCCCCATGTACAAAGTATCATGGGTTTTGGGTATTTCAATGGACTCTAGCATCTTGGAGACATGGTGGAGATTACTTCTCTCCATGTTTCAATGGAGTCTATCTTGGATAAATGGTGGAGCATCATTCTCTCCATGTTTCAATGGAGCCTAGCTTGGACAAGTGGTGGACGTTTGTTTCTCTCTATGTTTGAACAGATTTAGCTTGGACAAGTGGTGGACCTTGGAACAAAACCCCCATGTAAAACATATCATGGACATTACAAGTGGTGAGAAAAAATACCATTCAACATATAACCTTATAGGTTGGACAAGTGGTGGACCTTAACACCCAATTATTATTAATATAATGACATAGAGTGGACAAGTGGTGAATCTTGCGACCAAACCTACTAGGAAAAGTAGGTTGGACAAGTGGTGGACCTTGAATTTAAACCCCCCATGTACAAAATATCACTCATGCTACTAGGAATAATTTGGTATTAAGGTCCATGTTTCAATGTAGCCTAGCTCGGACAAGTGGTGGACCTTTGTTTCTCGCTATGTTTCAATAGAATTAGCTTGGACAAGTGGTGAACCTTGGAACAAAACCCCCATGGAAAGCATGTCATGGGCATTACAAGTGGTGAGAAAAAATACCATTCAAGGTATAACCTTATAGGCTAGACAAGTGGTGGACCTTAGCACCCAATTCCTCTTAATATAATGACATAGAGTGGAAAAGTGGTGAATCGTGAGACCAAACCTACTAGGGATAATGGGTTGGACAAGTGGATGACCTTGAATGTAAATCCCCCATGTACAAAATATCATGGGTTTTGCGTATTTCAATGGAGCCTAGCATCTTGGAGACATGGTGGAACTTACTTCTCTCCATGTTTTAATGGAGCCTATCTAGGAGAAATGGTGGAGGTTCCTTCTCTCCATGTTTCAATGGAGCCAAGCTTGGACAAGTCGTAGACCTTTGTTTCTCTCTATGTTTGAATATGGTTAGCTTGGACAGTGGTGGATCTTGGAATGAAACTCCCATGTAAAACATATCATGGGCATTTCAAGTGGCGAGAAATGATACCATTTAAGATATAACCTTATAGGTTGGACAAGTGGTGGACCTTAACACATTGTTCTTCTTAATATAATGACATAGAGTGTACAAGTGGTGAATCTTGAAACCAAACCACTCATGCTACTAGGGATAACAGGTTAAACAAGTGGTGGGCCTTGAAATAAAACCCCCTAGAGTGTTTCAATGGAGCCTAGCTTGAAAACATGGTAAAGCTTGCTTCTCTCCATGTTTCAATGCAGCCTATCTTGGATAAATGGTGGAGTATCATTATCTCCATGTTTCAATGGAGCCTAGCTTGGACAAGTGGTGGACCTTTGTTTCTCTCTATGTTTGAATACAGTTATCTTGGAAAAGTGGTGGACCTTGGAACAAAACCCCCATGTAAAACATATCATGGGCATTACAAGTGGTGAGAAAAAATACCATTCAATATATAACCTTATAGGTTGGACAAGTGGTGGACCTTAACACCCAATTATTCTTAATATAATGACATAGAGTGGATAAGTGGTGAACTTGGGACCAAACTTACTAGGAAAATAGGTTGGACAAGTGGTGGACCTTGAATGTAAACCCCCCATGTACAAAATATCACTCATGCTACTAGAAATAATTTGGTATTAAGGTCCATGTTTCAATGCAGCCTAGCTTGGAAAAGTGGTGGACCTTTGTTTCTCTCTATGTTTCAATAGAGTTAGCTTGGACAAGTGGTGGACCTTGGAACAAAACCCCCATGTAAATCATGTCATGGGCATTACAAGTGGTGAGAAAAAATACCATTCAAGCTATAACATTATAGGTTGGACAAGTGGTGGACCTTAACACCCAATTCCTCTTAATATAATGACATAGAGTGGACAACTGGTGAATCATGAGACCAAACCTACTAGGGATAATAGGTTGGACAAGTGGTGGACCTTGAATGTAAACCCCCCATGTACAAAATATCATGGGTATTCGGTATTTCAATGGAGCCTAGCAACTTGGAGACATGGTGGAGCTTACTTCTCTCCATGTTTCAATGGAGCCTTTCTAGGAGAAACAGTGGAGGTTCCTTCTCTCCATGTTTCAATGAGCCTAGCTAGGACAAGTGGTGGACCTTTCTTTCTCTATATGTTTTAATAGAGTTAGCTTGGACAAGTGGTGGACCTTGGAATGAAACCCCCATGTAAAGCATATCATGGGCATTTCATGTGGTGAGAAAGGATACCATTTAAAATATAACCTTATAGGTTGGACAAGTGGTGGACCTTAACACATAGTTCTTCTTAATATAATGACATAGAGTGTACAAGTGGGGAATCTTGAGACCAAACAACTCGTGCTACTAGGGATAATAGGTTGGACAAGTGGTGGACCTTGAATGTAAACCCCTCATGTACAAAATTATGGGTTTAGGGTATTTCAATGGAGCCTAGCTTGAAGACATGGTGGAGATTGCTTCTCTCAATGTTTCAATGGAACTTATCTTGGAGAAATGGTGGAGCATCCTTCTCTCCATGTTTCAATGGAGCCTATCTTGGACAAGTGGTGGACCTTTGCTTCTCTCTATGTTTCAATAGAGTTAGCTTGGACAAGTGGTGGATCTTGGAACAAAACCCCTTTGTAAAACATAGCATGGGCATTACAAATGATGAGCAAAAATATCATTCAAGATATAACCTTATAGGTTGGAAAAGTGGTGATGGACCTTGACAAGTGGTGAAGGATACCATTTAAGATATACTCTTATAGGTTGGACAAGTGGTGGACCTTAACACCCAGTTTTTCTTAATATAATGACATAGAGTGGATAAGTGGTGAATCTTAAGACCAAACCACTCATGCTACTAGGTATAATACATTAGAGAAGTGGTAGAGCTTGAATGTAAACACCCCATGTACAAAATATCATGGTTTTAGGGTGTTTCAATGGAGCCTAGCATCTTGGAGACATGGTAGACCTTGATTCCTTCCATGTTTGAATGGCAACTATCTTGGAAAAATGATGGAGGTTACTTCTCTCCATGTTTCAACGGAGCCTAGATTTGATAAGTGGTGAACCTTTGCTTCTCTCTATGTTTGAATAGAGCTAGCTTGGACAAGTGGTGGACCTTTGCTTCTCTCTATGTTTGAATAAAGTTAGCTTGGACAAGTGGTGGACCTTGGAATGAAACCCCCATGTAAAACATATCATGGGCATTTCAAGTGGTGAGAAAGGATACCATTTAAGATATAACCTTATAGGTTGGACAAGTGGTGGACCTTAATACATAGTTCTTCTTAATATAATGACATAGAGTGTACAAGTGGTGTATCTTGAGACCAAACCACTCGTGCTACTAGGGATAATAGGTTAGACAAGTGGTGGGCCTTGAAATAAAACCCCCCATGTACAAAATAAAATGGGTTTAGGGTATTTAAATGGATCCTAGCTTGGAGACATGGTGGAGCTTGCTTCTCTCCATGTTTCAATGAAGCCTATCTTGGAGAAATGGTGGAGCATCCTTCTCTCCATGTTTCAATATAGCCTAGCTTGGACAAGTGGTGGACCTTTGGTTCTCCCTATGTTTCAATAGAGTTAGCTTGGACAAGTGGCGGACATTGAAACAAAACTCCCATGTAAAACATATCATGGGTAGTTCAAGTTGTGAGAAAAAAAACCAGTTAAAATATAACCTTATAGGTTGGACAAGTGGTGGACCTTAACACCCAATTCTTTTTAATACAATGACATAGAGTGGACAAGTGGTGAATCTTGAGACCAAACCTATCAAGCTACTAGGGATACTAGGTTGGACAAGTTGTGGACCTTGAATGTAAATCCCCTATCTACAAAATATCATGGGTTTAGGGTGTTTCAATGGAGTCTAGCATATTGGAGACATGGTGGAGCTTGCTTCGCTCCATGTTTCAAGTGGTGGACCTTCAATTATTTTCCCATACCTAGTTTAGACAACCCATACACTTCGCAACTCTAAAGGTTGGACGAGTGGTGGAGCTTTGTTTATTTCCATGTTTTAATGGATCCTAACTTGGACAAGTGGTGGACCTTGGAAAAAAATCCCCTGTACAATATAGCTGAGTTTTTTCATGTTTTAATGGAAGAGATATTCGACAAATGGTGGAGCTTTCTTATCTCCATGTGGATTTTAGAACTAGCTTGGACAAGTGGTGGAGCTTTGCTTTTCTACTCTTCATAATACAATGATGTATAGGTTGGTTACATGGTGAATCTTATGGCCAAACCTCCCATCTTACTAGAGATGATAGGTTGGACAAGTGGTCAACCTTCTATCATTTCTCCATGCCTATAATTAGACAATTAGTAGAACTAGCATCTTTCTATGTTGTCTAGAGCTGAGCTTGGACAAGTAGTGGACCTTGCTACTCTCTTCCCTTGGTTTATTAGTTTGAAGACTCATTATATATACTTGATTAGATCTATATAATTACTCATTAGTTAGGTTATAAGTAGGTATGTAATTTGTTAGCCTCAAGGGACTTTGAATATTGAATAGTAAGAAAGTCAAGTGCTGGTTTGAAGATCTTTTGCTTATCTAATCTAGACTCTAACTCAATAATAAGTTTGTTAAGTTCCACGAATTGTCCTATCTAGCTCCAAAAGAGTCTTAATTGGTTTGTGATAGATTCTAACTTCCTTGATGGGGTAGAATCCTAGAAAAATGAGGTGCTATAAGTTTTACCTTAGCTCGAATGGATTTTCACTTAAACTAGACTGCAATTTGGCACTCTAGTATCTTTGTCGCGATGGAGCTTAACACTAGATACACAATAGTGATATTTAAGCTTCATGTCTCTTCATTTGATCGAGATATGAGACCATACTTTCAAGGTCACCACTTGTCTTACCTAAAGACCAATGTGAGACATGGGAGCAAGAAAGCCATCCGATATTGTTTTAAGGACTATTACATAGACAATCAATAACTTAAGTAAAGCAAAAAGACTTGGATCTTTCACAATTAATAACTTAAGTAAAGCCAAAAAGTCTTGGATCTTTGACATTTTTATTCAAACTAAAAAAGCACAATCTCATGCTAACAAAACTATAAATCACAATTGAAAGTTTGAACAAGAAAAAGATCAGCAATCTTAATAAGAAGGATACTTTTCATTTCATTTGATGATTACAAATTAAAAGAAAGTCTCTCAAGAAATTGATAAACAAAAAATGTAGGTGACTGCTTCATTATTTTGAGCAAAAATATCAAAATCTCTAGTGATTGAGCTCCATCTAGTAGTATCCTTTGTAAGATCCTGCAGGAAGGAATAAAAAGAAAGATTTGTTAGATACCATGCACATGAGTGTTCAAGCATGTGTATCAAGAATATATGACATGTCACTAGTACCTTAGGGTTAGTTTCTATCCAGCCTTAGAAGATTGTTCTCAGCTTTCACCTTATTTATATAAGCCTTTGTTGTGGTTGCCTTCAAAAATCCTTTTGTGTTACAACCCAATTGCCTAGCTAAAGTGGTCAATTGTGATGCCTTCATGCTTTCAATGGGTGTACGCTCCTTTGCCAAGATCTCTTGTATTTGGGCTCTTCTCATTTCATTGCGGTGGCTTGTGTCACTTGCATCTTCAATGGTAGTTTCATCTCTGTCACCTTTTGCAGGTGGTATTCTTCTTGTAAAGAACACCTTAGCTAACCAAACATCATTTTTCTGCTTCCAATACTCCATGATTTGTTTGTATTCACTATCATTTGTCACTGTAGGTTTTCCATAACGATTAGAAGCAATTAAATCACGCACATCCCTTCTCTCATCAAGCTGAATCAAGTATGGCAGTAGCTCCTCCAAGCGCATATTGTCAACCATCTTCTCAGCATCAAATTGTGGTGGAAAAATGCAATTTTTTGCTGGTGAAATACATCCCTTGTAAGGAGAGTCATCAATAAGCACTGTTCTTTGTGGATCACATTCAAACCCCATGGCAATTTTGGCTAGAGGCTTGAACATTGCCTCAATGTTTGGATTGTCGGGTCTAAACAGTTTTTGAGTTTGAGTGGTGTAGCAAACATCTTGCGACCAAATTGCAAAGAAAGGCAATGTATCCTCAGCTAAGTTGTTTAGTGCTGCAAGGATTTGATACACATTATTCCTAGTAGCTGTCGACCAAATTGCAACATTAAACCTTTGTAAAATAGTCTTCAAGAATTGGATGCAACCTGGCCTGAGTATAATATATCTTTTTGAATCCATTTGCACTGAGTTGTGGTGTGAGGATGGTTGAGGGGAACGTTTCAACAATAGACCATTTAAATCCAATATAATTGTAAGCATGGATTTCTCAACATCTACGCTACATGACGTAGTACCAATTGGCAATAGCTCGTGAGTGGACTTTTCAGTCTCTTTTGATGTATGTTGCATTTTTGAAGCATCGATTTCTTGGTTCTCATTATTGGAAGCTTGCTCAAGTTGCACAACACTAGACTCTAGTATAGAAATATCATCCATCTTGGGCACTTTAGAAACCATAGAATCTATGGATTCTATAGTTGTTGACTGAACCATAGGAGCATTATCCATCCCAGTTTGTGAATCTAAGAAAACACACACACAAATGGTATCTCAAAACCACTAGAATTTTATTCACCATATTTATATGTAGAACTCCTAGTAAGAAATTTATTTAAGGTAAAGTCGTTGTTAGAATCCTTGCAACCATTTTCAGCATTCGTACACAAAACACCACTTGTCTAAAATACAATCTACTAACTCAACATTTTCCATCCTACACTTTATTAAAGATGAGTACTTGAAGTGAAAACTAAAAGCCACAACTTGTTGAGGAAACATGGATACAAGGTCCACCAAATGTCCAACTTAGACTACAAGCAAACAATTAGAGATTTGGCTTAGATTTGGATCAAAGGCCACCACTTATTCAAGTAAGATAACTCCACTTGTTTAAGACAGTAATGTTTGAATCCCCACCACTTGTCCAACCTAGAAATTGATTAAATTTTGGTTAGATTTATCACAAATCTAGAGTAGAATCAAGATTCTATGGCCAAGGTAGTCAAATAAGTTAGACAACACACAAAGCATAAGAGCACTCTAGATTCTCGTTGAGCATAAACTAAACAATAATCAAATGTTATATTCACTTGAGATTTCATCATGAAAAATGAAAATGATGCATGTACTTGAGAAACTCTTCTCCTGCTTCAACTTGACAAATAGTCTCAATGCATACATGGCCATATTCTTCTGACTTGATGTGTGAAGAGATACATTTATGCCAAGGTGGAAAATTTGGATCAAATGTATAGCGTACGTTGGGACAGACTTTTGTACTATGAGAACTATTTATATAGCCTGACACGTTTCCTTCTTCTACACAACCAATAATGTATGATTGATCTTCGTCTTCTTCTATGTTTGGATCCTCTAGAAGAGAATATTTATAAGATCTTGGAAATATTTTGCATATCTTTTTCCAGTCTTGAAATCTATACTTATGCCCTCCATAGTTTAGAATAGTCAAACCACTTTCCAGGGTAGTATGCACAAATAGCCCATAACCAGCTCCTTGAATACATGTACGTCGCACTTCAAAATCCACACCGTTAATATGGAAAATTACATCTTTGGGAATAGGAAAAGTTGGTGTCCCAAAGGATCTTCATGCCAATCATAGTGTGAAATACATCTAGTTTTTATATCACTTATTTCCTTTGTGTCTGCAAAAAGAAGAAAATATTAGGCATAAAATAATGACAAGATCAAAGAAAGATATCATTATTTTATAGTCCAATAGGTCCATTGTATGGAAGACTTAGAGTGCCTCTTACATGGTGCCTCCAAGGTTTCCAAAAAATAAAATCATTGAAAAAAAAGGGCCACTGTGTCTCCAATCTATTGCCCATTTGAAGCATAGAGAGAACCAAGGTCCACCACTTGTCCAAGCTAGACATGGAGCATTGACACAAGATCCAACACTTATCCAAGAACCCTATAGTATATGTGGTAACATGGGATGCATTGATGCAACAAAAGTAGTCTAGCCTCCTCATCCATCTCTTTTTTCTTGTAGCCTAGAGGGATTAGTTTCAAGGTCTATCACTAGTCAAAAACTACACATAGAACATTGATACAAGGTTCCACCACATGTGAAACCTATCATCTCTAGTAGCATGGATGGTTTGATATCAAGGTTCACCGTGTCCTACCTATACTCTATTGTAGCATAGAGATTCTGGTTTGGTGGTACTACACTTGTCCAAACTTGGCTTGTTGTTGATATCTGGAGGTAATCAAGGGTCCTCCACTTGTCCAAGTTAGGCATATAAAACAATTGCAAGGTCCACCATGTGTACAACATATGATTGATTATAGCATGCATGGTCTTATTTCATGGGCAACCATCTTCTCTCCAACATGTGTCCAACCTCGGCTCCATTGAAGCATGGAGAGAAGCAAGGTCCACCACTTATCAAAGCTATTATTTTCTCCCAGTGCTTTCAAAACCCATAATACGTTGTACATGGGGGGGGGGGGGGGATTCTTGTTTCAAGGTCCACCACTTGGCTAAGATTGGATCCATTGAAACATAAAGAGAAGCAAGCTCTACCATTTGTCCAAGCTAGGTGCCATTGAAACATGAAAACCCCATAATATGTTGTATACGGGGGGTGTTTTTCAAGGTCTACCACTTGTCTAAGCTATGGTCCATTGGAACATGGAGAGAAGCAAAGCTCCACCACTTTTCTAAGCTAGGATCCATTGAAACATGGAGAGAAGCAAGCTCCATTGTTTGTCTAAGCTAGGCTCCATTGGAACATGGAGAAAACAAGCTCCACCACTTGCCTATTATTGCATAGAGATTCTGGTTTGAAGGTCCACCACTTGTCCAACCTTGCCTTCATGTATGGAGATAATCAAGAGTGCAATGCTTCTCTAAGCTAGGGACATAAAAGAGTTTCAAGGTCCACTACATATACGATCTATGATGGGTTGTAGCATGGGAGGTTTCATTTTAAGGTTGACCACTTCTCCAGCTCCGCTTGTCCAACCTCAGATCCATTGAAGAATGGAGAATAAAGGTGTACCAACTCTCCAAAATAGACAACAAAATCTCTATAAAACCCATGAATTGTTAATATATGCTATGCTGTGGAGTTTTGTTTGAAGGTCCACTCCTTATCCAAGCTACAATCCATTGAAGCATGGAAATAAGTAAGATATATCTCTAGTCCAAGATAGGATCCATTGAAACATAGAGAGAATCAAGGTGCACTACTTGTACAAGCTATGCATGGGTAATTGATATAAGGACCATGTTTTCACCTATACTATGCTCTATCATGGATGGTTTCATATCCCACCAATTTTCCAACCTATTTAATAGGTTGTATTATGGGGGTTTGGTTTCAAGGTACTTCACTTGTCTAAGGTGGGTTCCATTGAACCATGGAGAGAAACAATATCTACCACTTGTCCAAAATATGCTCCTTTATAAAAAAAAAGCAAGGTCCACCACTTTTCCAAGCTAATGTTTCTCTCCATTGAATCATGGAGAGAAACAAGGTCTACCACATGTCCAAAATATGCTCCATTGAAACATAAAAGCAAGGTCCACCACCTGTCCAAGCTAATATAGCAAATGGGTGTTGGTTACAAGGTGTAGTACACTTGTCTAAACTAGTCTCCATGCAAGGTCCACCACATGTCCAAGCTATATGAGCTTGGTTTGAAGGTCTACCACACCTCTTGAAATTATGATCCATGTAAGGTCCACCTTTTGTCAAGCTATGCCTTTAGTGAGTACTAAAACTAAGTAAATTGCAGTACTTAAATACCTTTCCAAGCTCATTAAGATTTTGGTCTCTAAGGCCACCACCACATGTCTAATCTATGCTCTAATTGATTACTTATGCTAGTTCTCAAAGTCCAAACATAAGCTCCCTTCTAGCAAGGTTAGTTTAAATTTAGGCTCCAACACCTGTCTAAGCTAGGTTCAATTTATGAAGCATCACCATTTAACCATGCTACGATCTAATGTATCATATCAAGGGGGTATTGATAAAAGGTCCAAAACTTATTGAGTTCAAGCTCTTAAGTAATTAAGTCTTTGTGAGTATTAAATGTTATAGTTTTAGTCTAAAGATCCACCATTCAAAAACTCAAGTAATTTACTATTTACATTCAAACCTTGAATGCTTGAGATAAAAAATACAAACTCAATCAATACTATATAAAGCAAAATCTAACATTAAGAGTATCAAATCAGTAACAAGAAACACTAACATGCACAAGAAACTCAAAACATACGTGTCTCCATTTCCAAAAAGTCCTCCATTGACAGAGGATGTTGTTGTTGTTCTTCTTCTTCTCTTTGTGGAGAGCACTCCTCTGTAACAGGCACAATGTCGTCTGATTGCGAAGTGGATTGTTGAAGTCTTTTTTTGCTTCATGAGACTTAACAAAGTCTAGCAGCATGGTCTCCACGTTTTTTGCCTCCTCCACACTATCAATTAAGCATATAACTTCTTTTTTCTGTTGTATTCCTTCTTGTGCAACCAAGGAGCCATCACCAAAAACATCAACAAGCTTGCGGTCTTCAAAACAATATGTACGAATGTAGTGCTTGACCAAAGCTCTTTTTTTGGCCTCCAAATATTGCAAATCTGACATATCGTTATCTGCTACTTGAAGAAGAGAACAATCAATTGGCATGGGATGTTCCTCTGATCTTCTTCTCAGGTCTTCAAATGCATTGCCTTGTCCCAAGAAGGCAATAACTGTTAGGAATTGAATTGCTCCTTTGCAAGGAGCTGATGGAAAGTGATGCAATGCACCACAACAATGGTAGCTCAGATTATCTCCCATGGCGTGAAAGGCACATTGCAATTTTGTGAAGTTAGTGAAATCCACAAATGCAAGAAAGACAAATCCAGGATCTGTTGACCCTCCAGCAATAGCCAAGATCCCATCCAAAGCATTGTTAAATGTCTCCTCACTCCACTTCAAATTGCCTCCAACGTTTTTTGTCATATCTAAAACACATAAGCCAATAGGCACTTTATTATTGAAGTGGCGCATCAAGTAGAGATTGCCTTCCATTTGTAGGCTCACCACATAGATTGACCATGGCAAATCTCTAGGCTCAATTTTCTCCTTTTGAAGGTGAATTGCCCATTGCATGTATTTTATTGCTCCATCTGGAAAAGCCATTTTCTTTGTTCCACGCGTCAAACTAGATCTGATCCATTCCTCGCATAGCATTAAAAGTGTTTTATAAACAACATCATTGATGTTATACATTTTGACCACCTCCTCCCAGTCTTTACATGGTGAAGACTCATTCAAATTGTTGAAGCCTTCAATAAGTGCATCTTGAATCAATTTGTCTTGCTTCAACTGCTTGATTCGATCATACATGTTAGTTGCATCACCATCCTTTGCACTCTTTGACAGTAAAATCTTCTCATCTCTAATCTCTTCTTGAATAGTCTTTACCTCTGATTCCTCAAGGCCACAAAGGTATCTAAATACAGTTGTTGGGGGTTTCTTATTCTCCTCTTCTATCCTTTCAATGATTTCTATCCAGCAATCATAAATTAAATCAGAGTACGTGACCATGTGTGCCTGTTTAGCAATCCAACTTGCTGCTGCACTCATTCTTGCCAATCGAAGAAAAGCCTAAAAAGAAATAGAGAAATAATTAAACTATTGAGCAAGATTTGTTAATTAAACACTATAAAAAAGACAAAGAAAATAACTTACATCCCATCCGGCACGAGATGCATGTCCCTCTGCAATTCCACTTGCTGCCTTTGGTGGTCGTCCTGAGAAGATCCATTGACTCCATAAATGTCTCAATATTTGGCTGTAAGGTTGCTTGACATACAATTCCTGAGCCTCCTCATTTGCAATGGCAAATATAGCAGTTGCAAAAAATGGAGGAGCATTCACAACAATGCGAGCCTTTCTAAATTTATACACGCTAATCAGTCTTTCAAATATCTCTTTGTTGTTTTGTTCATTGTGAAGCAAAAATTTTGCAGCATAGATTGAATGCTGCCCATCAAGAATCCAATAATGATAATCTTTAATTTTTTGCTCTTCTACCTCTTCCTGCCAAAGGAGTCCCCTTCTTTGACTTTGCATTTCGAACAGGCATCAAATATGCACATGCTGCAGGCTTGGTTGTACTCCGTGAAAATCAAAATAACACACTTTCAGTGTGTTTTTTATCCATAATATGTGCATTATAGTGATCAAGAGAGCAAGCCAACAATTTTGAATAGGGATATCAAATTCCCTATATTGGAAAGGAAAATAGTTTATGTACTTATTCATTCCACCTGTATCTTTTTCTTGTCCTTTCATGGCCTCAGCTTCTAAAACATCTAGATCCACAATTCTCATCTTTGACATTGAACCCTCTATTGATGAGGATACCAAAGATTCCTTGTCTACATCCAAAATGGAACTAGTTTGCTTAGCTGCTACTTTCTGCACTTTTGCTTGCTTCTTTGTGGATGGTGGTCATGAAGCTTTCACCTTTTTTCGTTGTAGTGTGGCAATGACAAAGCTTTGAAGTCGATTTGCTGTGATATTTGGATTTGATTATGCAAACTTCCATCCTCGAGAAAACATTGTCTCTTCTTTGTTTCTAGACATGCGCTCCAATGCATATGCTCCTGGAGATAGTTGAAATTCTAGATTCATTGGAACTAGAATGTCAATGCATTTCACCTCCGGATGACTATCAACTACAGAGATAGATGCTTCCACAACTTGTCCAACATCTTCAAACAAGCTGTCATTCTCCTTTTTGGCAATAAATAGATGAAAATTATGAAATTGTGCACCCTCCATACCATGTATGTCCAAATACCATTTCCTAAGATCATTGCAAGTATAGTCAACTGAGACAGCAACCCTTGCAACATGTTTTTTTGGAGCCATCTTTCCTGAAACAAAAAAAAACCAAATGTTATTTTAACATATACTTTTTTGTAATGGATTAAGTTTGTGTGAATACAAGGTCCACCACTTGTTCAAGCTAGATCTAAGCAAGTATACATAGTGATATTTTAAGCTAGTAAACTAAGGGAAGGGAGAAGTAAGGTCTACCACTTGTCCTAGCTCAGCTCTAGACAACATGGAGAGATTTGAGGTCTACTGATTGTCTAACATAGGCTAAATCTATTGAAACATAGAGAGAATAAAAGGTCCACCACTTGTCCAATCTAGGGTCCATTGAAACATGGAGAGAAGGATGCTCCACCATTTGTCCAAAATACGCTCCATTGAAACATGAAGAGAAGCAAGCCACACCATGTCTTCGAGATGCTAGGCTCCATTGAAATACCTTAAACCCATGATATTTTGTATATGTGGGGTTTAAATTCAAGGTCCACCACTTGTCCAACCTATTATCCCTAGTAGCATGAGTGGTTTGGTCTCAAGATTCACCACTTTTCCACTCTATGTCATTATATTAACAAGATCTGGGTGTTAAGGTCCACCACTTGTCCAACCTATTAGGCTATATCTTAAATGGTATTATTTACCACCACTTGGAATGCACATGATAGGTTTTACATAGGGGTCTGGTTCCAAGGTCCACCACTTGTCCAAGCTAACTCTATTGAAACATAGAGAGAAGTAAAGGTCCACCACTTGTCCAAGCTAGGCTCCATTGAAACATGGAGAGTAGGATGCTCCACCATTTGTCCAAGCCAGGTTCGATTGAAACATGAAGAGAAGCAAGTTGCACCATGTCTCCAAAATGCTAGGCTCCATTGAAATATCTTAAACCCATGATATTTCGTACATGGGGGGTTTACATTCAAGGTCCACCACTTGTCAACCCTATTATCACTAGTACCATGAGTGGTTTCGTCTCAAGATTCACCACTTTTCCACTCTATGTCATTATATTAAGAAGATCTGGGTGTTAAAGTCGACCACTTGTCCAAACTATAAGGCTATATCTTAAAGGGTATTCTTTCTCACCACATGAAATGACCATGATAGGTTTTACATGGGGGTTTGGTTCCAAGGTCCACCACTTGTCCAAGCTAACTCTATTGAAACATAGAGAGAAGCAAAGGTCCACCACTTGTTCAAGATAAGGTCCATTGAAACATGGAGAGAAGGATGCTCCACCATTTATCCAAGATAGGCTCCATTGAAACATGAAGAGAAGCAAGCTACACCACGTCTCCAAGATGATAGGCTTCATTGAAATACCTTACATCCACGATATTTTGTACATGGGGAGTTACATTCAAGGTCCACCACTTGTCCAACCTATTATCGCTAGTAGCATGAGTGGTTTGGTCTCAAGGTTCACCACTTTTCCACTCTATGGCATTATATTAAGAAGATATGGGTGTTAAGGTGCACCACTTGTCCAACCTATAAGGCTATATCTTAAAGGGTATTCTTTCTCGCCACTTGGAGTGACCATGCTAGGTTTTACATGGGGGTTTGGTTCCAAGTTCCACCACTTGTCCAAGCTCAGACTCTATTGAAACTTAAAGAGAACCAAAGGTCCACCACTTGTCCAAGCTAGGGTCCATTGAAACATGGAGAGAAGGATGCTCCACCATTTGTCTAAGATGCGCTCCATTGAAACATGAAGAGAAGCAAGCTACACCATGTCTCCAAGATGCTAGGCTCCATTGAAATACCTTAAACCCAGGGGGGGTTTACATTCAGGGTCCACCACTTGTCCAACCTATTATCTCTAGTAGCATGAGTGGTTTGGTCTCAAGATTCACCACTTTTCCACTCTATGTCATTATATTAAGAATATCTGGCTGTTGAGGTCCACCACTTGTCCAACATATAAGGCTATATCTTAAACTTTATTCTTTATCACCACTTGGAGTTACCATGATAGGTTTTACATGGGGGTTTGGTTCCAAGGTCCACCACTTGTCCAAGCTAACTCTATTGAAACATAGTAAGAAGCAAAGGTCCACCACTTGTCCAAGCTAGGATCCATTGAAACATGGAGATAAGGAGGCTCCACCATTTGTCCAAGATAGGATCCATTGAAACATGAAGAGAAGCAAGCTACACCATGTCTCCAAGATGCTAGGCTCCATTGAAATACCTTAAACCCATGATATGTCTTACATGGGGGGTTCACTTTCAAGTTCCACCACTTCTCCAACCTATTATCCTTAGTAGCATAAGTGGTTTGGTCTCAAGATTCACCACTTTTCCACTCTATGTCGTTATATTAAGAAGATCTAGGTTTGAAGGTCGACCAATTGTCCAACCTATAAGGCTAGATCTTAAAGGGTATTCTTTCTCACAACTTGGAGTTACCATTATAGGATTTACATGGGGGTTTGGTTCCAAGGTCCACCACTTGTCCAAGCTAACTCTATGGAAACATAGAGAGAAGCAAAGGTCCACCACTTGTCCAAGCTAGGCTCCATTGAAACATGGAGAGAAGGATGATCCCCCATTGATTGAAGATAGGCTTCATTGAAACATGAAAAGAAGCAAGCTGCACCATGTCTTCAAGATGCTAGGATCCATTGAAATACCGTAAACCCACGATATCTTTTACATATGGGTTTTAAAGTCAAGGTCCACCACTTGTCCAAGCTATTATCCCTAGTAGCATGAGTGGTTTGGTCTCAAGATTCACCACTTGAAATTTCCATGATATGTTTTACATAGGGGTTTGCTTCCAAGGTTCACCACTTATCCAAGCTAACTCTATTCTTCTCATAGAGAGAAGCAAAGGTCCAACACTTGTCCAAGCTAGGCTCCATTGAAACATAGAGAGAAGGATGATCCACCATTTGTCGAAGCTAACTCTATTGAAACATGGGGGGTTTACATTCAAGGTCCACCACTTGTCCAACCTATTAACGCTAGTAGCATGAGTGGTTTGGTCTCAAGATTAACCACTTTTTCAATCTATGTCATTATATTAAGATTATCTGGGTGTTAAGGTCCACCAGTTGTCCAACCTATAAGGCTATATCTTAAGGGTTATTCTTTCTCACCACTTGGAGTGACCATGCTAGGTTTTACATGGGGGTTTGGTTCCAAGGTCCACCACTTGTCCAAGATAAGTCTATTGCAACATAGAGAGAAGCAAAGGTCCACCACTTGTCCAAGCTAGAGTCCATTGAAACGTGGAGAGAAGGATGCTCCACCATTTGTCCAAGATACGCTCCATTGAAAAATGAAGAGAAGCAAGCTACACCATGTCTCCAAGATGCTAGGTTCCATTGAAATACCTTAAACCCACGATATTTCTTACATGGGGGGTTATATTCAAGGTCCACCATTTGTCCAACCTATTATCGTTAGTAGCATGAGTGGTTTGGTCTCAAGATTCACCACTTTTCCACTCTATGTCGTTATATTAACACTAGGTTGGTAATGGGACACTTTTATGTCCTGGGACATTTTTATGTCCTGTTAAGTGACCATTTTCCTTGAATTATGTCAAGAGTTTCAAAATGGATTTTGAGGTGCTATCTATCTAGAAAGTTGTCTCATGAGTTGAAAAAAACTCGACATTGTTTTGGAATATCAATTCCATCTTTAACCTTGTCCTTGCACAACTTTTCACAACCTAAACTGTGTGAAAAAATGGGTCCTGTTTTTGGCTTTTTTCAACTTTTTGCAACTATACCACTCTAGAATTCATGTTTGTGAGGTCTATAATGCTAGAGAACTATCTTTAGTAGTCCTCAACATGTCCTGATGCTTCTAGGGAGAAATAAATGTTAAAGTTGTAAGTTATGACCAAATTACAAAAATTATCAAATCCTGTTTTTTAGCCAATTTTAGCTCTTCTATGATTTTTTTGGTGGCTTTCATGATATCCAAATGCAGTTTTGATTTTCTATGTCGGATACTGTAACATAAATCTAATATTCCTTGAGTTTTGGGGCACCTAATACCCTATTTTCCATAGTAGACAACGATGGTTGATTTTTTCAATTATAGAAGAAAACGAAACATTCTAGTATATCAACTATAGCTTTTTCAATATTGTTAGTTTCTTGTGACAACTACATGCATTTTGTAGGTAGTAACCATACCTAGTCATAAGGATCAAATTTGGCTAGATATTGAATAGTTTCTATGGGATTCTACAACTCATAATGTTGAACCCTGTTTTTTCATGTTTGCTGTATTTAGCACTTCATCTTTGTCCCCAAGATTCCCCTTGGTAAGAGATGTAATATTCTTTTGACATGCTTCATGGCTCCTTATGAGCCTAAAAAACAATAGGGAACTAAGAAAACATGCATATATTATTTGTATTGAGCGTCGTTATGGAAACATTGATGATAGGTTTGCAGAATGGTAAAAATTCAACTTTTTTGTACCTATTTCTTTTGGCAAAACAAAAAATAGTGAGTGAGAAGCAATCATATGTTCTGATCACCAACCCATTGAATTTAACTAGGGAATTTATCTCAAGTCCTACAAAAATCCCTAATCTTATTTTTATGCAACAAAACGTAAGAAATGACTGTTTTGATGAAAATGTACTGGTCCATCAACTTTGGAGGCTTGGTGTGACCAAAAGATGAGAAATTTTACAAGTTTCTTATTTTTTACATGTGTAGTAGGCCTTGAACTATAACCTCATGGAAGGATTTTACAAAATGAGTTGATCTACTATGGTTTTGGAGGTTTTTTTCAAAACCCTGAAAGGACACTTTTATGTCCTGTTAGGTTACCAACCTAGTGTTAAGAAGATCTGGGTTTTAAGGTCGACCACTTTTTCAACCTGTAAGGCTATATCTTAAAGGGTATTCTTTATCACCACTTGGAATGACCATGATAGGTTTTACATGGGGTTTGGTTCCAAGGTCGACCAGTTGTCCAAGCTAACTCTATTGAAACAAAGAGTGAGAAGCAAAGGTACACCACTTGTCCAAGCTAGGCTCCATTGAAACATGGAGAGAAGGATGATCTCCCATTGATGGAAGTAAGGCTTCATTGAAACATGAAAAGAAGGAAACTGCACCATGTCTCCAAGATGCTAGGATCCATTGAAATACCTTAAACCCACGATATCTTTTACATGTGGGGTTTAAAGTCAAAGTCCACCACTTGTCCAAGCTATTATCCCTAGTAGCATGAGTGGTTTGGTCTCAAGATTCACCACTTTTCCACACTATGTCATTATATTAAGAAGATCTGGGTGTTATGGTCGACCAGTTGTCCAACCTATAAGGGTATATCTTAACACTAGGTTGGTAATGGGACACTTTTATGTCCTGTTAAGTGACCATTTTCCTTGAATTATGTCAAGAGATTCAAAATGGATTTTGAGGTGCTATCTATCTAGAAAGTTGTCTCGTGAGCTGAAAAAAACTCGACATTTTTTTGGAATATCAATTCCATCTTTAACCTTGTCCTTGCACAACATTTCACAACCTAAACTGTGTGAAAAAACGGGTCCTGTTTTTGGTTTTTTTCAACTTTTTGCAACTATACCACTCTAGAATTCATTTTTGTGAGGTCTATAATGCTAGAGAACTATCTTTAGTAGTCCTCAACATGTCCTGATGCTTCAAAGGGAGAAAAAAATGTTAAAGTTGTAAGTTATGACCAAATCACAAAAATTGTCAAATCCTGTTTTTTAGCCAATTTTAGCTCTTCTATGATTTTTTTGGTGGATTTCATGATATCCAAATGCATTTTTTATTTTCTATGTCGCATATTGTAACATAAAGCTAATATTCCTTGAGTTATGGGGCACCTAATACCCTATTTTGCATAGTACACAACGATGGTTGATTTTTTCAATTATAGAAGAAAACGAAACATTCTAGTATATCAACTATAGCTTTTTCAATATTGTTAGTTTCTTGTGACAACTACATGCATTTTGTAGGTAGTAACCATACCTAGTCATAAAGATCAAATTTGGCTAGATATTGAATAGTTTCTATGGGATTCTACAACTCATAATGTTAAACCCAGTTTTTTCATGTTTGCTGTATTTAGCACTTCATGTTTGTCCCCAAGATTCCCCTTGGTAAGAGATGTATTATTCTTTTGACATGTTCCATGGCTCCTTATGAACATAAAGGAAAATAGGGAACTAAGAAAACATGCATATATTATTTGTATTGAGTGTGGCTATAGAAACTTTGATGATAGGTTTGTAGAATGGTAAAAATTAAGCTTTTTTATACCTATTTATTTTGGCAAAACAAAAAATAGTGAGTGAGAAGCAATCATATGTTCTGATCACCAACCCCTTGAAGTTAACTAGGGAATTTATCTCGAGTCCTACAAAAATCCCTAATTTTATTTTTATGTAACAAAACATAAGAAATGACTGTTTTGATGAAAATGCACTGGTCCATCAACTTTGGAGGCTTGGTGTGACCAAAAGATGAGAACTTTTACAAGTTTCTTATTTTTTCTATGTGTAGTAGGCCTTGAACTATAACCTCATGAAAGGATTTTACAAAACGAGTGGATCTACTATGGTTTTGGAGGTTTTTTTCAAAACCCTGAAAGGACACTTTTATGTCCTGTTAGGTTACCAACCTAGTGTTAAAGGGTATTCTTTCTCACCACTTGAAATGTCCATGATATGTTTTACATGGGGGTTTGTTTCCAAGTTCCACCACTTATCCAAGCTAACTCTATTCTTCTCATAGGGAGAAGCAATGGTCCACCACTTGTCCAAGCTAGGCTCCATTGAAACATGGAGAGAAGGATGCTCCACCATTTGTCGAAGCTAACTCTATTGAAACATGGGGGGCTTACATTCAAGGTCCACCACTTGTGGAACCTATTAATGCTAGTAGCATGAGTGGTTTGGTCTCAAGATTCAGTACCACTTTTTCACTCTATGTCATTATATTAAGAATATCTGGGTGTTAAGGTCCACCACCTTGTCCAACCTATAAGGCTATATCTTAAGGGTTATTCTTTCTCACCACTTGGAGTGACCATGATATGTTTTACATGGGGTTTTGGTTCCAAGGTCCACCACTTGTTCAAGCTAACTCTATTGAAACATAGAGAGAAGCAAAGGTCCACCACTTGTCCAAGCTAGGGTCCATTGAAACGTGGAGAGAAGGATGCTCCACCATTTGTCCAAGATACGCTCCATTGAAACATGAAGAGAAGCAAGATACACCATGTCTTGAAGATGCTAGGCTCCATTGAAATACCATAAACCCATGATATTTCGTACATGGGGGGTTTACATTCAAGGTCCACCACTTGTCCAACCTATTATCTCTAGTAGAATGAGAGGTTTGGTCTCAAGATTCACCACTTTTCCACTCTATGTCATTATATTAAGAATATCTGGGTGTTAAGGTCCACCACTTGTCTAACCTATAAGGCTTTATCTTAAACTTTATTCTTTCTCACAACTTGGAGTTACCATTATAGGATTTACATGGGGGTTTGGTTTCAAGGTCCACCACTTGTCCAAGCTAACTCTAATGAAACATAGAGAGAAGCAAAGGTCCACCAATTGTCCAAGGTAGGCTCCATTGAAACATGGAGAGAAGGATGCTCCACCATTTATCCAAGATACGCTTCATTGAAACATGAAGAGAAGCAAGCTACACCATGTCTCCAAGATGCTAGGCTCCATTGAAATACCTTAAACTCATGATATTTCGTACATGGGGGTTTGGTTCTAAGGTCCACCACTTGTCCAACCTATAAGGCTATATCTTAAACCTTATTCTTTCTCACCACTTGGAGTTACCATGATAGATTTTACATGGGGGTTTACATTCAAGGTCCACCACTTGTCCAACCTATTATCGCTAGTAGCATGAGTGGTTTGGTCACAAGGTTCACCACTTTTCCACTCTATGTCATTATATTAAGAAGATCTGGGTGTTAACGTCCACCACTTGTCCAACCTTATAATGCTATATCTTAAAGGGTATTCTTTCTCGCCACTTGGAGTGACCATGATAGGGTATACATGGGGGTTTGGTTCCAAGATCCACCACTTGTCCAAGCTATTATCGCTAGTAGCATGAGTGGTTTGGTCTCAAGGTTCACCACTTTTCCACTCTATGTCATCATATTAAGAAGATGTGGGTGTTAAGGTCCACCACTTGTCCAACCCTATAAGGCTATATCTTAAAGGGTATTCTTTCTCGCCACTTGGAGTGACCATGATAGGTTATACATGGGGGTTAGGTTCCAAGATCCACCACTTGTCCAAGCTAACTCTATTGGCACATAGCGAGAAAAAAAGGTCCACCACATGTCCAAGCTAGGGTCCATTGAAACATGGAGAGAAGGATGCTACACCATTTGTCCAAGATAGGTTCCAGTGAAACATGCAGAGAAGCAAGCGGCACCATGTATCCAAGATTATAGGCTCCATTGATATACCTTAAACCCACAATATTTCGTACATGGGGGATTTACTTTCAAGGTCCACCACTTGTCCAACCTATTATCCTTAGTGGCATGAGTGGTTTGGTATCAAGATTCACCAATTTTCCACTCTATGTCATTATATTAAGAAGATCTGGGTTTTAAGGTCGACCACTTGTCCAACCTATAAGGCTATATCTTAAAGGGTATTCTTTTTCGCCACTTGGAGTGACCATGATAGGTTTTACATTGGGGTTTGGTTTCAAGGTCAACCACTTGTCCAAGCTAACTCTATTGAAACATAGAGAGAAGCAAAGGTCCACCAATTGTCCAAGATAGGGTCCATTAAAACATAGAGAGAAGGATGCTCCACCATTTGTCCAAGATAGGCTCCATTGAAACATAAAGAGAAGCAAGCTGCACCATGTCACCAAGATGCAAGGATCCATTGAAATACCTTAAACCCATGATATTTCGTACATGGGGGGTTTACATTCAAGGTCCACCACTTGTCTAGCCTATTATCTCTAGTAGCATGAGTGGTTTGGTCTCAAGATTCACCACTTTTCCACTCTATGTCAATATATTAAGAAGATCTGGGTGTTAAGGTCGACCACTTGTCCAACCTATAAAGGTATATCTTAAAGGGTATTCTTTCTCACCACTTGAAATGTCCACGATATGTTTTACATGGGGGTTTGGTTCCAAGGTCCACCACTTATCCAAGCTAACTCTATTCTTCGCATAGAGACTAGAAGCAAAGATCCACCACTTGTCCAACCTATGCTCCATTGAAACATGGAGAGAAGGATGCTCCAGCATTTGTCGGAGCTAACTCTATGGAAACATGAGGGGTTTACATTCAAGTTCCACCACTTGTCCAACCTATTAACACTAGTAGCATGAGTGGTTTGGTCTCAAGATTCACCACTTTTTCACTCTATGTCATTATATTAAGAATATCTGGGTGTTAAGGTCCACCACTTGTCCAACCTATAAGGCTATATCTTAAGGGTTATTCTTTCTCACCACTTGGAGTGGCCATGATAGGTTTTACATGGGGGTTTGGTTCCAAGGTCCACCACTTGTCCAAGCTAACTCTATTGAAACATAGAGAGAAGCAAAAGTCCACCACTTGTCCAAGCTAGGGTCCATTGAAACATGAAGAGAAGGATGCTCCACCATTTGTCCAAGATAGACTCCATTGAACCATGAAGAGAAGCAAGCTGCACCATGTCTCCAAGATGCTAGCCTCCATCGAAATACCTTAAAACCACGTTATTTTGTACATGGGGAGTTTACATTCAAGGTCCACCACTTGTCCAACCTATTATCGCTAGTAGCATGAGTGGTTTGCTCTCAAGATTCAGCACTTTTCCACTCTATGTCATTATATTAAGAATATCTGGGTGTTAAGGTACACCACTTGTCCAACCTATAAGGCTATATTTTAATGGTTATTCTTTCTCAACACTTGGAGTGACCATGATAGGTTTTACATGGGGGTTTGGTTCCAAGGTCCACCAGTTGTCCAAGCTAACTCTATTGAAGGATAGAGAGAAGCAATGGTTCACCACTTGTCGAAGCTAGGTTTCATTGAAACATGTAGAGAAGGATACTCCACCATTTGACCAAGATAGGCTCCATTGAAACATGAAGAGAAGCAAGCTGCACCATGTCTCCAAGATGCTAGGCTCCATTGAAATACCTTAAACCCACGATATTTCTTACATGGGGGGTTATATTCAAGGTCCACCATTTGTCCAACCTATTATCCTTAGTAGCATGAGTGGTTTAGTTTCAAGATTCACCATTTTTCCACACTATGTCATTATATTAAAAAGATCTAGGTTTTAAGGTCAACCACTTTTTCAACCTATAAGGCTATATCTTAAAGGGTATTCTTTCTCACCACTTGGAATGACCAAGATATGTTTTACATGGGGATTTGGTTCCAAGGTCCACCACTTGTCCAAGCTAACTCTATGGAAACATAGAGAGAAGCAAAGGTCCACCACTTGTACAAGCTAGGCTCCATTGAAACATGGAGAGAAGGATGATTCACCATTTGTCGAAGATAGGCTTCATTGAAACATGAAGAGGAGCAAGATGCACCATGTCTCCAAGATGCTAGGATCCATTGAAATACCTTAAACCAATGATATTTTTTACATGTGGGGTTTAAATTCAAGGTCAACCTTTTGTCCAAGCTATTATCCCTAGTAGCATGAGTGGTTTGGTCTCAAGATTCACCACTTTTCCACTCTATGTCATTATATTAAGAAGATCAGGGTGTTAAGATCGACCACTTGTCCAACGTATAAGGGTATATCTTAAAGGTTATTCTATGTCACCACTTGGAATGACCATGATATGTTTTACATGGGGGTTTGTTTCCAAGGTCCACCACTTATCGAAGTTAACTCTATTCTTCTCATAGAGAGAAGCAAAGGTCCACCACTTGTCCAAGCTAGGCCCTATTGAAACATGGAGAGAAGGATGCTCCACCATTTGTCGAAGCTAACTCTATTGAAACATGGGGGGTTTACGTTCAAGGTCCACCACTTGTACAAGCTATTATCACTAGAAGCATGAGTGGTTTTGTCTCAAGATTCACCACTTTTTCACTCTATGTCATTATATTAAGAATATTTGGGTGTTAAGGTCCACCACTTGTCCAACCTATAAGGCTATATCTTAAAGGTTGTTCTTTCTCACCACTTGAAGTGACCATGATAGGTTTTACATTGGGGTTTGGTTCCAAGGTCCACCACTTGTCCAAGATAACTCTATTGAAAGATAGAGAGAAGCAAAGGTCCACCACTTGTCCAAGCTAGGGTCCATTGAAACATGGAGAGAAGGATGCTCCACCATTTGTCCAACATAGGCTCCATTGAAACATTAGGAGAAGCAAGTTGCACCATGTCTCCAAGATGCTAGGCTTCATCGAAATACCTTAAACCCATGATATTTCATACATGGCGGGTTTACATTCAAGGTCCACAACTTGTCCAACCTATTATCGCTATTAGCATGAGTGGTTTGCTCTCAAGATTTACCACTTTTCCACTCTATGTCATTATATTAAGAATATCTGGGTGTTAAGGTCCACCACTTGTCCAAGCTATAAGGCTATATCTTAAATGTTATTCTTCCTCACAACTTGGAGTGAGCATTATAGGTTTTACATGGGGTTTGGTTCCAAGGTCGACCAGTTGTCCAAGCTAACTCTATTGAAACATAGACAGAAGCAAAGGTCCACCACTTGTCCTAGCTAGTGTCCATTGAAACATGGAGAGAAGGATGCTCCACCATTTGTCCAAGATAGGCTCCATTCAAACATGACGAGAAGCAACCTGCACCATGTCTCCAAGATGCTAAGCTCCATCGAGATACCTTAAACCCATGATATTTCGTAGATGAGGGGTTTACATTCAAGGTCCACCACTTGTCCAAGCTATTTTTTCAGTAGCATGAGTGGTGTCGTCTCAAGATTCACCACTTTTCCATTCTATGTTATTATATTAAGAATATCTGGGTGTTAAGGTCCACAACTTGTCCAACCTATTATCGCTAGTAGCATGAGTGGTTTGCTCTCAAGATTTACCACTTTTCCACTCTATGTCATTATATTAAGAATATCTGGGTGTTAAGGTCCACCACTTGTCCAAGCTATAAGGCTATATCTTAAAGGTTATTCTTCCTCACCACTTGGAGTGAGCATTATAGGTTTTACATGGGGTTTGGTTCCAAGGTCGACCAGTTGTCCAAGCTAACTCTATTGAAACAAAGAGTGAGAAGCAAAGGTCCACCACTTGTGCAAGCTAGGCTCCATTGAAACATGGAGAGAAGGATGCTCCACCATTTGTCCAAGGCAGGCTCCATTGAAACATGACGAGAAGCAAGCTGCACCATGTCTCCAAGATGCTAGAGTCCATCGAAATACCTTAAACCCACGATATTTCATAGATGCGGGGTTTACATTCAAGCTCCACCACTTGTCCATGCTATTATCGCTAGTAGCATGAGTGGTTTGGTCTCAAGATTTACCACTTTTCAACTCTTTGTCATGATATTAAGAATATCTGGGTGTTAAGGTCCACCACTTGTCCAACCTATAAGGCTACATCTTAAAGGTTATTCTTTCTTACCACTTGGAGTGACCATGATAGGTTTTACATGAGGGTTTGGTCCCAAGGTCCACCACTTGTCCAAGCTAACTCTATTGAAACATAGAGAGAAACAAAGGTCCACCACTTGTCCAAGCTATGCTCCATTGAAACATTGAGAGAAGGATGCTCCGCCATTTGTCGAAGCTAACTCTATTGAAACATGGGGGGTTTACGTTCAAGGTCCGCCACTTGTCCAAGCTATTATCTCTAGTACCATGAGTGGTTTTGTCTCAAGATTCACCACTTTTTCACTCTATGTCATTATATTAATAATATTTGGGTGTTAAGGTCCACCACTTGTGCAACCTATAAGGCTATATCTTAAAGGTTATTCTTTCTCACCACTTGGAGTGACAATGATAGGTTTTACGTGGGGGTTTGGTTCCAAGTTCCACCACTTGTCCAAGCTAACTCTAGTGAATCATAGAGAGAAGCAAAGGTCCACCATTTGTCCAAGCTAGGGTCCATTGAAACATGGAGAGAAGGATGCTCCACCATTTGTCGAAGCTAACTCTATTGAAACATGGGGGGTTTACGTTCAAGGTCAAAAACTTGTCCAAGCTTACTCTATTGAATCATAGAGAGAAGCAATGGTCCACTACTTGTCCAAGCTATGCTCTATTGAAACATGGAGAGAAGGATGCTCCACCATTTGTCGAAGCTAACTCTATTGAAACATGGGGGGTTTACGTTAAAGGTCCACCACTTGTCCAAGCTATTATCACTAGTAGCATGAGTGGTTTTGTCTTAAGATTTACCACTTTTTCACTCTATGTCATTATATTAAGAATATTTGGGTGTTAAGGTCCACCACTTCTCCAACCTATAAATCTATATCTCAAAGGTTGTTCTTTCTCACCACTTGGAGTGACCATGATAGGTTTTACATGGGGGTTTGGTTCCAAGGTCCACCACTTGTCCAAGGTAACTCTATTGAATCATAGAGAGAAGTAAAGGTCCACCACTTGTCCAAGCTAGGGTGCATTGAAACATGGAGAGACGGATGCTCTACCGTTTGTCCAAGATATACTCCATTGAAACATGAAGAGAAGCAAGCTGCACCATGTCTCCAAGATGCTAGGATCGATCGAAATACCGTAAACCGACGATATTTCGTACATGGGGGGTTTACATTCAAGGTCCACCACTTGTCAAAGCTATTATCGCTAGTAGAATGAGTGGTTTGGTCTCAAGATTCACCACTTTTCCACTCTATGTCATTATTTTAAGAAGATCTGGGTGTTAAGGTCGACCACTTGTCCAACCTATAAGGGTATATCTTAAAGGGTATTCTTTCTCACCACTTAAATTGTCCATGATATGTTTTACATGGGGGTTTGGCTCCAAGGTCCACCACTTATCCAAGCAAACTCTATTCTTCTCATAGAGAGAAGCAAAGGTCCCCCACTTGTCCAAGCTAGGCTCCATTGAAAAATGGAGAGAAGGAAGCACCATCATTTGTCCAAGATAAGCTTTCTCGTAGATGAGGGGTTTACATTCAAGGTCCACCACTTGTCCAAGCTATTATTGCTAGT
Organism: Adiantum capillus-veneris; assembly: GCF_014529385.1. NCBI lineage: Eukaryota > Viridiplantae > Streptophyta > Polypodiopsida > Polypodiales > Pteridaceae > Adiantum > Adiantum capillus-veneris. The sequence continues at coordinate 128,041,602 of NC_140933.1, read as the reverse complement.
AGCATGAGTGGTTTGGTCTCAAGATTCACCACTTTTTCACTCTATGTCATTATATTAAGAATATCTGGGTGTAAAGGTCCACCACTTGTCCAACCTATAGGGCTACATCTTAAAGGTTATTCTTTATTACCACTTGGAGTGACCATGATAGGTTTTACATGAGGGTTTGGTCCCAAGGTCCACCGCTTGTCCAAGCTAACTCTATTGAAACATAGAGAGAAACAAAGGTCCACCACTTGTCCAAGCTAGGCTTCATTGAAACATGGAGAGAAGGATGCTCCACCATTTGTCGAAGCTAACTCTATTGAAAGATGGGGGGTTTACGTTCAAGGTCCACCACTTGTCCAAGCTATTATCGCTAGTATCATGAGTGGTTTTGAGTCAAAATTCACTACTTTTTCACTCTATGTCATTATATTAAGAATATTTGGGTGTTAAGGTCCAAACTTTTCCAACCTATAAGGCTATATCTTAAAGGTTATTCTTTCTCACCACTTGGAGTGACCATGATAGATTTTACATGGGGGTTAAGTTCCAAGGTCCACCGCTTGTGCAAGCTAACTCTATTGAATCATAGAGAGAAGCAAAGGTCCACAACTTGTCCAAGCTACGGTCCATTGAAACATGGAGAGAAGGATGCTCTACCATTTGTCCAAGATAGGCTCCATTGAAACATGAAGAGAAGCAAGCTGCACCATGTCTCCAAGATGCTAGGCTCCATCGAAATACCTTAAACCAACGATATTTCGTAGATGGGGGGTTTACTTTCAAGGTCGACCACTTGTCCAAGATATTATCGCTAGTAGAATGAGTGGTTTGCTCTCAAGATTCACCTGTTTTCCACTCTATGTCATTATATTAAGAATATCTGTGTGTTAAGGTCCACCACTTGTCCAACCTATAAGGCTATATGTTAAAGGTTATTCTTTCTCACCACTTGGAGTGACCATTATAGGTTTTACATGGGGGTTTGGTTCCAAGGTCCACCAGTTGTCCAGGCTAACTCTATGGAAACATAGAGAGAAGCTAAGGTCCACCAGTTGTACAAGCTAGGCTCCATTGCAACATGGAGAGAAGGATGATTCACCATTTGTCAAAGATAGGCTTCATTGAAACATGAAGAGAAGCAAGCTGCACCATGTCTCCAAGATGCTAGGATCCATTGAAATACCTTAAACCCACGATATTTTTTACATTTGGGGTTTAAATACTAGGTCAACCACTTGTCCAAGCTATTATCCCTAGTAGCATGAGTGGTTTGGTCTCAAGATTCACCACTTTTCCACTCTATGTCATTATATTAAGAAGATCAGCGTGTTAAGGTCGACCACTTGTCCAACCTATAAGGGTATATCTTAAAGGGTATTCTTTGTCACCGCTTGGAATGACCATGATATATTTTACATGGGGGTTTGGTTCCAAGGTCCACCACTTATCAAAGCTAAGTCTATTCTTCTTATAGAGAGAAGCAAAGGTCCACCACTTGTCCAAGCTAGGCTCTATTGAAACATGGAGAGAAGGATGCTCCACCATTTGTCGAAGCTAACTCTATTGAAACATGGGGGGTTTACGTTCAAGTTCCACCACTTGTACAAGCTATTATCACTAGTAGCATGAGTGGTTTTGTCTCAACATTCACCACTTTTTCACTCTATGTCATTATATTAAGAATATCTGGGTGTTAAGGTCCACCACTTGTCCAACCTATAAGGCTTTACCTTAAAGGTTGTTCTTTCTCAGCACTTGGAGTGACCATGATAGGTTTTACATTAGGGTTTGGTTCCAAGGTCCACCACTTGTCCAAGCTAACTCTATTGAAACATAGACAGAAGCAAAGGTCCACCACTTGTCCTAGCTAGTGTCCATTGAAACATGGAGAGAAGGATGCTCCACCATTTGTCCAGGATAGGCTCCATTGAACCATGAAGAGAAGCAAGCTGCACCATGTCTCCAAGATGCTAGCCTCCATCGAAATACCTTAAACCCACGATATTTCATACATGGGGGGTTTACATTAAAGGTCCACCACTTGTCGAAGCTATTATCGCTAGTAGCATGAGTGGTTTTCTCTCAAGATTCACCACTTTTCCACTCTATGTCATGATATTAAGAATATCTGGGTGTTAAGGTCCACCACTTGTCCAACCTATAAGGCTATATCTTAAAGGTTATTCTTTCTCACCACTTCGAGTGACCATGATAGGTTTTACATGGGGGTTTGGTTCCAAGGTCCACCACTTGTCCAAGCTAACTCTACTGAAACATACAGAGAAGCAAAGGTCCACCACTTGTCCAGTAATCTAGGGTCCATTGAAACATGGAGCGAAGGATGCTCCACCATTTGTCCAAGATAGGCTCCATTGAAACATAAATAGAAGCAAGCTGCACCATGCCTCCAAGATGCTAGGCTCCATGAAAATACCTTAAACCCACGATATTTTGTAGATGAGGAGTTTACATTCAAGGTCCACCACTTGTCCAAGCTATTATTGCTGGTATCATGAGTGGTTTGGTCTCAAGATTCACCAATTTTCCACTCTATGTCATTCTATTAAAAAGATCTGGGTGTTAAGGTCCACCACTTGTCCAACCTGTAAGGCTACATCTTAAAGGTTATTCTTTCTTACCACTTGGATTGACCATGATAGGTTTTACATGGGGGTTTGGTCCCAAGGTCCACCACTTGTCCAAGCTAAATCTATTAAAATATAGAGAGAAACAAAGGCCCACCACTTGTCCAAGCTAGGCGCCATTGAAACATGGAGAGAAGGATGCTCCACCATTTGTCGAAGCTAACTCTATTGAAACATGGGGGGTTTACGTTCAAGGTCCGCCACTTGTCCAAGCTAGTATCTCTAGTAGCATGAGTGGTTTTGTCTCAAGATTCACCACTTTTTCACTCTATGTCATTATATTAAGAATATTTGGGTGTTAAGGTCCACCACTTGTGCAACCTATAAGGCTATATCTTAAAGGTTATTCTTTCTCACCACTTGGAGTGACCATGATAGGTTTTACATGGGGGTTTGGTTCCAAGGTCCACAACTTGTCCAAGCTAACTCTATTGAATCATAGAGAGAAGAAAAGGTCCACCACTTGTCCAAGCTAGGGTCCATTGAAACATGGAGAGAAGGATCCTCTACCATTTGTCCAAGATAGGCTCCATTGAAACATGAAGAGAAGCAAGCTGCACCATGTCTCCAGGATGCTAGGCTCCATCGAAATACCTTAAACCCACGATATTTTTTAGATAAGGGTTTACTTTCAAGGTCCAACACTTGTCCAAGTTATTATCTCTAGTAGCATGAGTGGTTTGGTCTCAAGATTCACCAGTTTTCCACTCTATGTCATTATATTAAGAAATATCTGGTTGTTAAGGTCCACCACTTGTCCAACCTATAAGGCTACATCTTGAAGGTTATTCTTTCTCACCACTTGGAGTGACCATGATAGGTTTTACATGGGGGTTTGGTTCCAAGGCCCACCACTTGTCCAAGCTAACTCTATTGAAACATAGAGAGAAGCAAAGGTCCACCACTTGTCCAAGCTAAGGTCCTTTGAAACATGGAGCGAAGGATGCTCCACCATTTGTCCAAGATAGGCTCCATTCAAACATGACGAGAAGCAACCTGCACCATGTCTCCAAGATGCTAGGCTCCATCGAGATACCTTAAACCCATGATATTTCGTAGATGAGGGGTTTACATTCAAGGTCCACCACTTGTCCAAGCTATTTTTTCAGTAGCATGAGTGGTGTGGTCTCAAGATTCACCACTTTTCCATTCTATGTTATTATATTAAGAATATCTGGGTGTTAAGGTCCACCACTTGTCCAACCTATAAGGCTACATCTTAAAGGTTATTCTTTCTTACCACTTGGAGTGACCATGATAGGTTTTACATGGTGGTTTTGTCCCAAGGTGCACCACTTGTCCAAGCTAACTCTATTGAAACATAGAGAGAAAAAAAGGTCCACCACTTGTCCAAGCTAGGCGCCATTGAAACATGGAGTGAAGGATGCTCCACCATATGTCGAAGCTAACTCTATTGAAACATGGGGGGGTTTACGTTCAAAGTCCTCCACTTGTCCGAGCTATTATCGCTAGTAGCATAAGTGGTTTTGTCTCAAGATTCACTACTTTTTCACTCTATGTCATTATATTAAGAATATTTGGGTGTTAAGGTCCACACTTGTCCAACCTATAAGGCTATATCTTAAAGGTTATTCTTTCTCACCACTTGGAGTGACCATGATAGGTTTTACATGGGGGTTTGGTTCCAAGGTCCACCACTTGTCCAAGCTAACTCTATTGAATCATAGAGAGAAGCAAAGGTCCACCACTTGTCCAAGCTAGGGTCCATTGAAACATGGAGAGAAGGATGCTCCACCATTTGTCCAAGATACGCTCCATCGGAATACCTTAAACCCACGATATTTTGTAGATGGGGGGTGTACTTTCAAGGTCCACCACTTGTCCAAGCTATTATCGCTAGTAGCATGAGTGGTTTGGTCTCAAGATTCACCAATTTTCCACTCTATGTCATTATATTAAGAATATATGTGTGTTAAGGTCCACCACTTGTCCAACCTATAAGGCTATATCTTAAAGGTTATTCATTCTTACCACTTGGAGTGACCATTATAGGTTTTACATGGGGGTTTGGTTCCAAGGTCCACCACTTGTCCAAGCTAACTCTATTGAAACATAGAGAGAAGCAAAGGTCCACCACTTGTCCAAGGTAGGCTCCATTGAAACATGGAGAGAAGGATGCTCCACCATTTGTCCAAGATACGCTCCATTGAAACATGAAGAGAAGCAAGCTGCACCATGTCTCCAAGATGCTAGGCTCCATTGAAATACCTTAAACCCGCGATATTTCGTACATGGGGGGTTTACATTCAAGGTCCACCACTTGTTCAAGCTATTATCCTTAGTAGCATGAGTGGTTTGGTCTCAAGACTTACCACTTTTCCACTCTATGTCGCTATATTAATAAGGTTTGGGTGTTAAGGTCCACCACTTGTCCAACCTATCAGGCTATATCTTAAATGATATTTTTTCTCACCACTTGGAATGTGCGCGATATGTTTTACATTGTGTTTTGTTCCAAGGTCCACTACTTGTCCAAGCTAGATTTATTACATATATATTATACATACAATATTCAACTAGATTCCCTACCTATCATGTCTAGTAGCGTGGATGCTGTGGCTTTAAGGTCCACCACTTGTCCAACCTATACTCTCTTATGTAAGGGAGATCTCCCTATAAATTTAAAACCTTCCCGCCTAAATTTAAAACTCAAAATCTTATCGCCTAAATGTAAAATATCCCTCCCAAATTTTAAATATCCCACCTAGATTTTAAAATATCCCGCCCAAATTTTTAAATTCAAACTTTTTTATAAAATTTATATTTTACCACTTAAATTTAAAATATTCCACAGGAAATTGATTTTAAATTCAAGTTTACCACAAAAAGATATCATTATCCCACCTGAATTCAAATATGCAAACCTCAAATCATTATATTGTACATCAATTCAAACAAATTGAAATTAACAAGCATAAACTGATATTAGTTTGCATAGATATGAATTTATCACACCTAAATTATGTCACCATGTTAGAGAGAGTGGTTAGAGAATTTGAACAAGGTCCACCACTTGTCCAACCTAGATACCAAGAAGGATTGAGTGTACAAGGTATTTTTTGGAGGTCCTTATAGTCCACTGGTCTCAAGGTCCACCACTTGTGGTAAGGGTCACCAAAAAGTTTATATATTCATCCAAAGAAATACACATATTTTTGGTCTACATGTCCTAGTTTCAACCATTTATGTCCATTAGGTGTATCACTAAACAAGACTACTTTTGTTGAGAAACAGAAGTTACAATCATATCTACAAATGGATTAGAGGAAAATCAGCTCAGCATACATCCAAAACTCGTTACAAGAATTGACTTTAACAGATCACGCAAGTAAGTCTTCCATTCAATTTTACTAGTATTACAATGTGTTAGTTATTTGTGATATTTATGTATGTATATATACTATGTGTGCATATCGTAATTAAGTGTAATTGTGTATCTGCATTATGTATGAGTATTACAATGAAATAACACAAATATACATACATACACATAGATAACACCGACGCACACATACATGAGCATGTATTTTCAAGAGAGAGATAGCAAGATACAGATATATATATATATATATATATATATATATATATATATATATATATATATAGAGAGAGAGAGAGAGAGAGAGAGAGAGAGAGAGAGAGAGAAATACCTGTTTTCTAGAGAGAGGAGAGAGAAAGATAACAGATTTCACTGTGTTTATGTATGTGGAAGAGAGGAAGACGATGTGTGGGAATATGTGCATGTATTTTCAAGGGAGAGATAGCAAGATAACATATTTCACTGTGGTTATGTATGTGGAAGAGAGGAAGACGATGTGTGGGAATATGTGTATGTGTGCAGGAATCCTTTTAAACTATGTATCTCTGTCTTTTGACGAGAGAGTGTGTGTGCAAGAAAGAGTTACAGAGAACCATCTTCTGTATATGGAGAAAGACAGAGAGTGAGAGAGAGAGAAATACCTATTTTTTCTCTATTCGTGAGGTGTGCAATGTCTCCTGAGAAGAAGCTATGCCCGATCCTGCCCTTCTGGAAAGCGTTGCGTACGATGCTGTTTCTTTATCTTGTGCGGGAACTGTCAATCCTGTGCGCTCCACTTGTGCGTTGTGTACGATGCCTGGTTTGCTCCTCTACGCGTGCGTATACTCCAACTGTGTGCGATCCGTGTGCGCTTTCTGTGTGTTTGCTGCTCGCCTGCTTTCTCTGTGTGCGTTGCTCGTGCGCTCTCTCTGTGCCTAATCTTGATAGGGTTTATTAGAATGCCACGTATGCTACAAGTCCATGTTTTATCATAGGATTAAAAAAAACAAAAGCAGTATAAAACATTAACCAATTCACACGGCCAAAATTAAAGAAATCATGGTTGAAAATATGCAAAACATGCGTAACTCTATACTAGGAATTGACCCCGCCCGGGGCACTTCCCCTTACCCGGCCTGGAACAATATACCAAAATCAGCCTCCCAAGCCCCGCCATCGAGAGCGCTATATTCCACATCCCCATCAAGAGCGCTACCCCCAAACCTCACGTGGAAGCGCTGCCTCGTTAGATGCACCCCATTGTGGCATTGCCCTAAGACCCAACATCTGGAGTGCTAAATGGGAACATTCTTCATTAGTGAGATTGTGACATAAATTATATTTAGCATATACTTAAATATAATACAAATATTAACATATTAACTATACTACTAATTTACTATAGCAGTTCTAGATTATGTCCCATACTATATTTAAGGTGCCAAAGGTTTGGCCTTATGGTCCTAGATTTAGCCAAGTGGTCAACACATATAGGACCAAGTGCACACTATGCCACAAAACTTGGCCACCACTTCACTTGCCAAAGTTTAGGCCACATGGTCAATCCTAAGTTTCCAATGTTCTTATTATGTCATAAGAGACAACACTTCTTTTTTGTCATCTTTTGCCTCGTGGAAAACCTAGGCTTGTTTTCACATACTCAAGCACTTCAAGCCATAATAAATTTTCATTACTCTTCGGTAACCCTTTTGTTCAAGTCTTTGAAAAAACGTTGCCACCCTAAACCATTTTCATTTAGGGGTGTCTAAAACTAGCTTTTTGGCAATTCGAGAAGAAAGTGGTCAAAGTTTTATACTTAGTTTTAACCACTTGACCAATTCAAATATTGGAAAGCAAGGTCTTGTAATACTTTTCTTTGGACATCACAAATTAAAACTAGGTCCCTCACTTGTCCAAGCTATGCTCTAATACAATAAAGGGCTTTTGGTTTCAAGATGCACCACTTTCCCAACCTTGACTCCATTAAAGAAGCTAGCTCTACTTAGACATTTAATAGCAAGGTCCTATAGCAGTTCACATTGAACATTTTCCATGACATCTAGGTCCACCACTTATCTAAGCTATGCTCTAATAGAGTAAGGGGGTTTTGGTTTCAAGATCCACCACTTGTCCAAACTTGATTTGGGAAGCAAGGTCCTATAATAGTTTGCTTTGGACATTCACCATTACAACTAAGTCCACCACTTCTCCAAGCTATGTTCTAATACACTAAGGAGGTTTTGGTTTCAAGGAGAACCACTTGTACGACTTTGTTTTTGGAAGTAAGGTCTTTACATAGTTCACCTTGGACCTTGGACATTGGATACTACAACTAAGCCCACCACTTGTCCAAGCTATCCTCTATATATAGCCAAAGGGTTTGGGTTTCAAGATTCACCACTTTTCCAACCTTTCTTCCATTAAAGAAAGGAGGGGCATTATAACTAGGTCCACCACTTGTCCAAGCTATGCTCTGATATAGAAAGGGGATTTTCGTTTCAAGGTCCACCACGTGTTCAACCTTGCAAGACTCAAGGGATACTTGGACATTGGAAATCATAGTCCTATAGTAGTTGATAGGTGGCAGTGGGTATTACAACTAGGTCAAACCTATGCTCTCATATAGCAAAGAGGCTTTGGTTTCAAGGTCCACCACTTGTCCAACCTTGCTTCCATTAAAGAAATGAGGGGCTACGTAAACATTGGCAAGCAAGGTAGCAAGGTCCTAAGGTATTTCACCTTGGATATTGGGCATTATAACTAGGTCCACCACTTGTCCAAGCTATGCTTTGATATAGGAAGGGGATTTTTGTTTTAAGGTCCACCACGTGTTCAACCTTGAAAGACTCAAGGGATACTTGGACATTGGAAAGCATAGTCCTATAGTAGTTGATAGGTGGCAGTGGGTATTACAACTAGGTCCAACCTATGCTCTCATATAGCAAAGAGGATTTGGTTTCAAGGTCCACCACTTGTCCAACCTTGCTTCCATTAAAGAAATGAGGGGCTACGTAAACATTGGCAAGCAAGGTAGCAAGGTCCTAAGGTATTTCACCTTGGATATTGGGCATTATAACTAGGTCCACCACTTCTCCAAGCTATGCTCTGATATAGAAAGGGGATTTTCGTTTCAAGGTCCACCACGTGTTCAACCTTAAAGACTCAAGGGATACTTGGACATTGGAAAGCATAGTCCTATAGTAGTTGATAGGTGGGAGTGGGTATTACAACTAGGTCCAACCTATGCTCTAATATAGCAAAGAGGATTTGGTTTCAAGGTTCACCACTTGTCCAACCTTGCTTCCATTAAAGAAATGAGGGGCTATGTAAACATTGGCAAGCAAGGTAGGAAGGTCCTAAGTTATTTCACCTTAGATATTGGGCATTATAACTATGTCCACCACTTGTCCAAGGTATGCTCTGATATAGAAAGGGGATTTTAATTTCAAGGTCCACCACGTGTTCAACCTTGCAAAAATCAAGGGATACTTGGACATTGGAAAGCATAGTCCTATAGTAGTTGATAGGTGGCAGTGGGTATTACAACTAGGTCCACCACTTGTCCAACCTATTCTCTAATATAGCAAGGATGCTTTGGTTTCAAGATCCACCATAATTTCCAACCTTGCTTCCATTAATATAGCAAGGAGGATTTGGTCTCAAGGTTCACCACTTGTCCAACCTATGCAAACCTTTTTCATGTTGTAGCATGATTTTTTGTTTGAAGAGTATTTTTCTATAACTATGGATTTAACAATGTAATCTTTTTCACTTACAGGATGGACTTCGAATCTGGGGAGAAAGTACATATGATACTTGAAAATGAAATTGTTGGTATTGGTTGTGTGTGTAGAACAGATCCAGATTCCACTTGTGGTGGTACAAAGATAGGACAAGGAAATGTCTCCATACTAGTGGAGGAATGCTTGAAGAATGTGGTCCTACATTTTCCTACAATGGATACTTCATCTCTCCAAGGCTCATTATGGAGTGTTGTTCGATGGTCAAAGCTTCTTTTGCAATCTTTTTGTATTAAATGGGAACTTAATTGATCCACAGGAAAGCTACAATGGTGATGAAGAACATGATCATTCTGATCCTCTAGTTACAGATGCAATACCTATGACAAGCCCAGAATTTGAAGCAATGATTCGAGAGTCTTGGAGAAATCAGAGGGTCCTTTTAAAAGAAGACACAATGATGCAAACCATGAATGAAGGGACCATCTTATATGTATTTCCACATGATTATGTCAACTTTCAGGAACTTGGTCATGATTGTGTGGGTGTGGGTATTGAAAGAGAAAATGCAAGCATTGATGATGTGTTGAAGTGGGTAGCATCACTTTGCTAAAGTGGCCCATCAAGCAGACAACAATGTTGAATGGGAGCCCATTACAACGCTTTGTTCCTTTTGATGGCATGCATGCTACATATGAGGATGTATCCAACAATGACAATGTTGGAAAAAAACTTGATGGGAGTAATGTTGTCCAATTGTCAAGGAAGAGACGATACACTTTCATGAACAGGACTCAAAAATCAAAAGCAGCACCAGCTTCGACTTTTTACCTTTCAAACAAATCAATTCAAAGGGTATCATGCATTGATTGTTGTGCACAAAAATTTTGCCAGTTTTCAGATTGTGATATGGTGACAAGGTTACGACAACAATTTTGGGGAGAGTCTCAAAAATCACGCACTAATTATGTTTATGATGTTCTTTCTATATGTTATCAGAAAGATGAGAAGTCACGATACCAATTCATGCTAAATGGATCCATTGTTTGTTGTATAGCATGGTATGAGCTACATGGAATACCAAAGACATCATTTTATCGATACAAGGAGAACTTTGAAAATGGTGTGCACCAATATGTACATGGGAATACATGTACATTGAGAAGGGGACTTCAACATACTAGTTTAGCAAGAGCACTACTAAATGAGTTTGTGGAAAACAACTCTGAGAAGATGCCACATAGAAGTAGAACACCGCTAGATGGCTCAAGAGAGACTCAATTGGTGATTCCATCAACATACAAACAAGTGGATATTTTATGTGAAATCAACACGACACTTGACCAAATGGGCTATGAGATGAAGCTATCCCAATCTTCTTTTGGTAGAATTTGGAACAAAGAGTACCCACATGTCACTTTAACAAAGACGAGTGAGTTCTCTAAGTGCAATATTTGTAGCTCAATCAAGGCAAGGTTAGAAGCTAAACCTTCTCTTGAAGAGAGAGCTCTTCTCTTGAGGGAGAGAGAAGTTCACATGGCACAACAAAAGAGTTGCAGAAGCCTATATTATGCATGGTGCACGTATTCAGAAACTCAACCACAAAAATATGTATGCATAATCCATGATAAGATGGATCAAAAGAAGACTTCCATTCTTAGATTACGCATTGTTCCTAAGGGTGTGGATTCAGGATATAATCTGCAGGTGGCATTGATTGGCATGATCACTCATGGACATGGAGAAGGTCATTACGGACACTTTGTCTTGAATGGTTTGTGGCCAGCTGATCCAAATCTTACATTTGGCTCAATTGCTAATTGTTTACATAACCTAGAGAGGATAGATAAGCATCCTCTTGGTGATCTAGTAACAAATGGACTTCCAAGGAGCAATATTTCACTACTACATGCTTTGAACTCAAGGGATGCTTTGGACTACCATAACTTGAGTGATGGAAAAGAGCCCATTGTGCAGTCAAAAATTGCAGAAGAGGAATTGGGGTCAACATTTTGCAGGTTGCCAGAGAACTTGTTGCTACAATTGAATAATTGTGCAGGGGAAAATAAAAATTGATACTTATTTGCCTATTTGTCAATGCTTGTTGCAAGGGGTGTTTTCAAAACCATCCAACTGGGATTTTTAATGGTTGGGCATACACATGAGGACTGGACACCATGTTTAGTAGGTTTTCAGAGAAGTTGAGAGTTACACAAACCTATACTTTGCCACATTTGATGGATACATTACAAAACAACTCATATTCATCTCCAACTCCATTTTTTCTCACAAAGATCCCCGATTTCAAGCAATATTGTGATGGCTATCTTTGTGATGGACAAGACATACTTGTTGGACATTCCAAACCGCTTCAGTTCAGGTTCTTTATGCAGGATGAGACACCAATGATGCAATAAAAGGCACATGTAGGTGTATCAAGTTGGAGTGGAAGTATTCGCCTTTGGAAAACAGACACAGAAGGCAAGCCAATGTTACCACATGGATATCCACCTCTAGTACAAATGGCCAAGTATGTCAAGGCCCACGAAGAAGTCATTTTGGGGCTAAAAAACTATATAAAATTTTGGAAAAATTTAGGGAATGGTTCAAGTATTCCGCCATATTATAGACCCGTGATAGATTATTGGAGTAAGGTAATTGGAGAGATTGGAAAAGCAATCATATCAAAGGGAGTCTTGTATGACATGTTTTGGCCAAAAACTCAAGAATATTCTCACCTACAAAGCACTACAATGAATTTGCAACAAGGAGTAGAAAGATTCCTAGGCCTTGAAGAGTTGAACGATCATTTCTGTGGGCCTCAACGAGATAGGCCAAGGGAAGATTTTGACCCTATGTCTGATGTGCACCAAGGTGACTTTCTTATGCTTGTTCCGAGTGACACAGAAATCTATCCAGTGTGGCTTGCAATGGCTTTATCTGACATTGATAATGAGCCTACATCACCAAACTACAGAAAAATCTTAATTCAATATTGGGCACCTTGTGGGAGAAAAAGTGGGATGACAGATACTCAAGCTTACAGTAATTGTTGGAAGGGTTATTGGGCTGTCAACTATAAGGACCCACAAGTGTGGAAAACTGTAGATGCAATTGTTTGGTCTTGGAGACCCAACAAAGAAGGACCATTTTCTAGAATAAAGATTCCAGAAAGGCATGCTCTAAAAGCCAAAGAAGGCCTCACTCGTGCACATCAACCACACTTGGATCAAAGTTGAGATATGGTATCAAATGTGGAGTAGAATTATGTGGAGCTTCTATTGTGACTATACTAGTCAATTTGTAAACAAAATCTTTTTTGTATCTTCCTTTGTTTTATGTAATTCGTAGTTATTATTCAAATCCATGTGTTGTACATCCTCTTGACTTTTGGTGTTTATCAACACCACAATCCTATGAGATTTTCACTTTATTTACTAACCACACACCTCAATTTTTCCCACTTTAAGTGGAAAATTCACAAATTACATGAATTTAGTCGATTTGGAGATTCCCATAATGTGAGATTTTTACCAAAATACCTAATATGGTCTTAACTCACTCCGCCAATCCAGGGCCCGAATCAAGGGCCCACCGCACTAGAGCAGCCCCCTTGTGCGTCAGAGACACAAAGCCTCCAAGACAGAGTCTCTGAAAAAATAGAATTCCTTTCTAAAGCTCCCTGCATTGATACCCCATTACCGATCATATGGTGCCCTCCAAACTACAATGCTCTCTTTCTTTCCTCTGTTCTGCTCCAGGTCACTCCCCGTGGCGAACTCTCTCCCATGCAACTAGCAGCCTTGAACAGACTCCCAAGACCGGCGCGGTGCGCCCCCTCTTTCAAGCCGACGCCCCAACTCTTACACAAGGTCTAGGCTCCAGGTTGTACAATAGAACTATATAAAAAAAACTCTCCGAAAGAGCGCGCATCGCCGCGCGCTCTTTCAGAGAGTTTTGTTTTATAGAGAAAGAGGTAGGTCTCACCGATTTTGGAAAAATTGTAGGAGTACAGAATCAGACAAAGATGCCTTTATTTAAGAGGATCAAAACTAAAGCATGGTGGGCGATGAGACGACGAGCATGGAGAGGAAGGTGGCACGCAGCAGTGCAACGATGCGTAGGAGCCAGTAGGCTAGGGCAGAGCACGAAACCTCGTGCACTATCGCATGAAGCTGGGGAGAACACATCTTTTTTTTTGAAGTAGAAGTACACTCTCGGAGGACAAGTCGCTTGCGGGCATGATGGTTAGGGTATGGGATTTAACGCTTTGAAACGGTTTGGGAGAGTTCAGAACCTGCAAAAACTTGTAATTTTGTGCCTCCAGCAGTCCTGCAAGGTAGCAAGGCAAAGGAATCCTGATAGATTCCAAGCAATCAAAGTGGAATCCTGCCAGTATGTATGTAAGAGCCGACAGTTTCAACGTGAGCAATTTTCCTCACGCTATAGAAAGAGAGAAAGAGAAACGGCTAAATGCCATGAAAAGCCCATGGCCCTCTTTTTCTCATCGGTTGCATGTTATTCGCTCATTGACAACGACATGAAAATATTTCTAGCATATCAATACGTTGACGATCTCCTGCAAACTTCTCTCTACGTGCTTTGAGAGCCACTAACGTTATGCGATCTCCTTAGTGTCCATCATTCACTCTATTGGCATGGGATATACGTAAGTAATGTGAAATAAACGAAGGGGCTTGCAACCAGGCTCCATCGTGGTGGTTGCCACTGACAAGGCGACAGTGCAGTCTCAAAGGCCGGTAGGGAAGATAAATTTTTAGATTTGGTGCAGTCAAGTAAACAAGCTCGTCCTAACGGTTAGACACATAGCTCTCGGATTATTGCCTTCCCACCCACCGTGGTTCAAGACTGGCATTGAGGACGAAGGACTATAAAATCTGAGAGAGAGAGAGAGAGAGAGAGAGAGAGAGAGAGAGAGAGAGAGAGAGAGAGAGAGAGAGAGAGAGAGAGAGAGAGAGAGAGAGAGAGAGAGGTTCCTCCATAATATGTGTGTTGGTGTTCACCCTTTGGCTTCGTTATCATGAGAGCTAAGTGGAAGAAAAAACAAACATGGCAGCTGAAGACTAGAAGGTGAAGAGATATGAGGGCACACATCGAAGTAGTCACTTGTGTTCTCTCGTAGTGCAAGGACTTTTTTGAATACTTGCAAATTTTCATGGAGATTCTCGAGGTTCGACATTTTGTCCACGCTCGACATTTTTCTGTAGACATTTTTTGTATCTAATGCAGTGTTAGGGAAAAAACAAATTCACAAACATACAAAATTCCCTTCGGGATAGATTCAAAGAGATCTTTTTTTAGTTAGCTGATAATTTACTATAATTTCGTAAATTTTTCAAGCGGAATTTTTCCTTTCCTCTCCCATCAACCAGTTATTTTGATTTTTCAACCGGCCCAAGGACAAGTTGAGGCACACTTTTCCCAAATAGTGATTTGTTGAAAACAGATCTCTTATTGTCCCGATGATAGTGATATTGTTTCTCGGTTTTTAGAGAGAGAGAGAGAGAGAGATCTAAGCATCTTCTCTCACTTAGTAGCATTCTTCCTAGTGGGTGGACATGATCGTCCAGGTGGCAGAAATTTCATACCACCTCATCTTGAGCAGACACAAGCTCAAAACAGACTAAATTTTGCTGCAAAAAATAGTATGGAAAGTCCATCTTGTTGAAATTGTCATTCCAGATGTGAATAAGCCTCTTGTACTACTTTTAAGAGTAGGGTCTAGTTTTGATCTTCACAAATTGGAGCCAAATTTGCCTCTTATAATTGGCGACACCATGATGTGAAGCATATTCCAACAGTGATGGGTTTGTCCATTGTGTGGTAGATGCTATGTCCTTCTGACATCTACCAAATTTTTCCAAACAATGATTCAAAATGGAAAGGGACCGCATTCTTCAATTTTTGTGAAAGAAGTTGTTCAATATTTGATGCATGAAGCGAGATATACTATGGGCAATTTAGATGTCACCCGCTTATTACGAAGGACAAAGTGGAGTCCCCATAAGGAGGCCATAAAGTCGAACCTCTGTGAGCTTCTTAGCAAAGATCCTTTAGTAGTTATGTTAAGGTCAAAACCCATGAAAATATCGATAGCTTGGGAGAGAATCGTAGCATTGTTGCCCACACTATTATGTTATTGATGAAGAAATAAGAAAACAATATATAGTAAAGATTTGTAGGCTTTAATTTCTATTGGTGTTTCTACCAATTAATTGTTGATTAAGCAATGATTCAAAGAGAGAGAGAGAGAGAGAGAGAGAGAGAGAGAGAGAGAGAGAGAGAGAGAGAGAGAGAGAGATAAGAGAGAGAGAGAGGGGAAAAAGAGGAAGAGAAAGAGACGTTTTAACATCATAGGAACATTCCACAATTACTTCACATCTCTATCGACGAGTCTTGAAGTGCTTCTCTAAAGGGAAGGTAAGGGAAGGGGAGATACTTCTCTAAAGGGAAGGTAAGGAAGGGGAGAGCCTGAGAGAGACGTGCCGTACGAGAAAGAACTTAGAGAGATTTAATGCACAGTCACATGATATATGCGTTAGTAAATTTGCGTCTTCTTTACACATAGCACACTTGTGAAGATGCCTTGCACTTGCTGGTACTCATACTAATAGTAAAGTCGATCACTAGATTTGTATAATGGTGACCTAACTTCAAAACATGGTCCATATACTTCTAGAACTTTCCACATGAAGTATTTCTGAGTTTCCAAAAACTATGTTTTTGCTAGCAATGGTGTTGACATTCACATTTTGGTTTCAAAGAAATCTCTCTCTCTCTCTCTCTCTCTCTCTCTCTCTCTCTCTCTCTCTCTCAAATCACTTAATGACTGTGCTCGGTTTTGAGCTTGCTCGGATAAGTTCACTCGATGTTTGGTAGAACTCCTATTTAAGCCGTGATGTCTCTCTTTCAATAATAGAGTGATATTGGAGTTATTAAACCTAACATAGATTTCAAAAATCAAGTAAATAGTTAAAGTTATGAAGTGACACTCACAAAATCCTTATCAAATGTTGACCATCTTTATAGCTCCTAAGGTGATGCAAAGACCCTACCTCTATTGTCATTGTGACATCCAGTCTCTATTGGCTCCATAATGGTGGCGACTTGCATGCCTCCTCTTTAATAAACTTACAATCTTGTTTGTCAATCCAACTTATCTTGCTTAATGCGTGTTTGTAGGATTCACAATCATTTGACTACTAGTGTTGGAAAAACTCATGCATCTACTTCATCATGTACTTGTTGAAGAATTTATAAGCATGGGAAGGTAAGATGCACTCTTAGCAAAATGACTAGCTTCCACGCTTTAAAGTGTCAATTTTCCTTAGTTTCTTCATGAAGTCATGTCTAAAGATCTAAGTGCAAAGTTCATGTATGCGGTGAATGAGAGATTTCCCATCTGCATCTGTCATTAGCACATTGTGAGGTCCCCACTTGATTAATGTGAAGTATGTGATACCTTTGATAAGTCTCCAACCGTATTTACATGGAGTGATAGAGAACCAGTGGAAACTTCCCTTGCAATACTTGTCTCATCTTACATTGCAAAAGCTAAGGGAGGACATGACCCAACAATAACATTCTACTTCCTAACTCCACACATACACCATAGGTTTGTGAGTCTCAACCTTGCACATCCTCCAATAAGATTTACTATGTGCTGAACTTCTCTATACCCTACAATGTCACACATCTAAATAGAAGTCAATTTCAAAAGTACGTACTCTACGGCAACTAACCTTGACCCTTCTTTCCTCATAGCTTTCATAGGGACAACCATCAGGTTTCACTAATCCCTAAGGCATAAGACCAGCTAGACTAACAAAAAGGGAAAATAAAATCTTTGAAAAGCTATTAAATTGATCGGGTCCATGCATCCATAGAATGTTACCTTCATGAATTCATTCTATCACTTTCCAACATACCGTACTCGCACCACTTTGGTGGTTTTTTTTCTAATTACCATTATTATGCTAATTTTTCTCTAGAATCTCTATGCAATTATTTCAAGTCTTTCTCTATGCTAGAATCCCTTTTAACTGCTCACCTTGTTTGCCTAAACAAGAGTGATTATGCTGATCATTCTTAGTATATTATATGCATGAATAAAGTTAATTGAATATTAAGAATGTTGGTTAATTAAGCAGAAAGCATTGGGCTGAAAGCATGTTAACCTGTCATGCTTTTTCATGTCCCGGACAATGCTAACTAGTACAATAACTTGAGCTACATCTCCAAGATCTATGACATATGATATATCAATAGAAAGCACTTGAAACAAGGAATCCAAATGTACAACCTCCGACAAATTTTGATATTATTTGTAAAAAAATTTACCGGACGCCCAACTTTTGATCAAAGATGTGTTAACTTGAAACTGCTAACTAGCACAAAAAGCGTGACAGGTTAAGATGCTTTCACCCATTTTTAACTTATTAATTCAATATTATATGTACTTATAATTAGGATTGCATAGTGAAAATTAGATAAACTATAACATAATTAGGAAAATTAAAATTAGAATTTGATTCTCAATTGCATGGTCAAGAGTCCTACATTATCAATTTTTGTTAATTTTTTACCATACATCTAATTTTTGGCATATTAAAATAGAAGGAAAATTATTGCTATGAAAAATGAAACTGAATTTTACTTCCCTTAATCTTTAGGATATTGAGAAGGACAATGGTATTGTTATGCTGCCTGTTTTTTCTTTTTTTTATTTTTTAAGTTAATTTTAGGATAATTATGGTAGATAGCTCCTAGCTATATCTATTTTTGGTTCATTTATACACCTTGGTATAAATAAGCCTATAAGAGTTTAAGATAATGAGAAACTCCACTTGATCTTTGCACTAGAAGTACACGATGCAAAAGTTACACCGAGAAAATCATAAAGTCAATGTGTATGCCACTCGGTAGATCTGGTCGATATTTAAGACAATCACCCGTGGATGAAAAACAACTAGCTCTTAGCCTTTCTAAAACAAATGACTTGTAGTCCATATGGATTGTATCCCTTAGGTCAATTTAAGATGAGTATTATGTTGTTAGCATGCAAACGGCAACAAAAAAGAGTGCCTCTATAGCCTTGCATGACTCACACCATCGGAAGGAAGAACTATCACACCGTCGAAAACACCTGTGGTAAACACCTGTAGAGATTTATGAAAAACCCTCCAAGCATGGAACACACTCAAAATCAAGAGAAACATAGGACATCATGACAAATCTTGTCTTGTGGAGATGTCCGTAGAGTATCCATAGGCAAAAAATAGATGAGAAATGAAGAATCTATGACCACACGAACATGGAGGTGTCCTTTCTCTTGCTAAAAAATGAGCTCTTTGGGAGTTGTGCAGGTGTTGCCGCTATCAAAATGGGGGTTTTCTTATATTTTATGCCCAAGATTCTTCTCTCTCTTCTTAGCTGGCAAGGCTCTCTCTCAAGGCACCTTTTAATTGGCTCATTTTTTGCCTTTTTTGGGCAAAAAATGAGGTGTCGGTGACCCGTTGACCAAGGAATGGGGTGGGGGCAAAGGGCCAGGGACCTCAAAAATCTGCCAGGTGCCTATCTACACTGATGGGAACCCAAAAAATGCACCATTTCTCTCCTCATGAGTCCACAAGCCCCTCCATAGCCAAGCCTTGTGGGTCCTCTCACTTGTTGGTACACCCATAATGGGCTCCCCCCCCTTTAGGCTATATACCCCCCCTTTCCACTTTTTCCCTTCCCATGTGGGATAATCCCCCCGCCACCACATGGCAACCTCCTCCTCAATCCTCCCAAACCCCTTGTGCCCACAAATTTCCAAAATTTTCCCAAAACAAGAGGGCTTCTTGGACAAACCTCTCCCAAGCATAAGTTGCTGCTCCGGTTACCGAATGACTCACCGCACGGCTCGAAGCCCATCATCTTGGCTACATCTATAATCCTTAAACCTCAGAATTTCTAATTCCTATTTTCAAGTTGGCCCAATTTCCCTTGTCGCATGCACCCGTAATCACCTTCTAAGTTGAGACCGTCCACTTCGGATGCCCATAACTCATAATGTACAAGTCCAATTCACGAGCTATAAAACACGGATGAAAATAATTATTAAAAACCATGTTTTAGAGAATCAAAAAACTCAAAACATCAGCAACCAAGCTTGGAAAAATCACACCTTTGTACATGAAGTTTTACATGGTCACTTCCAAGACTTGCAGGGCTATGTACACATATATACATGAGGCTAGTGGATAAGATTTTTAGCATGACTTAGTGACTTTATTATCATCCAAAAAATTGTGACATATCTTGCCAACCACCCCTAGCCTGCTTCATCATTCATGACAAGTAGAGGTTTCTAGGTTGGACAACTGCTACAGTTCATTTCCAAAAACCTCATTCACATTCTCAGATGTTTCCACACTATTTTCCTCTATTGATAGCATCTCATCTGTCACAATTGTCATCAAACGTGCCATATATTAAACATGCCATATATTTCTTCAATCCGTGACCATTAAGACGATATTTATGTTGTGCACCACTCAAATCTGCCAACTGATATTGTCAACAAACGTGCCATATATTTCTTCAATCTGTAACCATTAGCACGATATTTATGTTGTGTACCATTCAAATCTACCAACTGACATGTGCCATTATCAAATTTCCTGACAACAGTACCTTCCCATTTGATTTGAAACTTTTTTTGAAAGGTATTGTCCAATTTACTATTGTAGCGCAACACCAGATCACCCTTTTCAATTCCCTTATCCTTTATGCATTCATTAGTTGAGACTTATTTGACACTTCTTCATAGTATCTCAAAGTTAAAACTCTGCCTAATTGCAAACATTGTAGATCCAACAACCTTTTCTGCCAAGCATTTGTTTCTCTTCATCTCCCAATGAAAACAGTTTGAGTGCATGAATTTCCACTTTAATTGGCAATAAAGCTTCCTTACCATAAACCAAGTGATAAGGAGAAAATCATGTGCTCATTTTGATAGCAGTTTTCTAGGCCCATAATGCACAAGGATATTTTGAATCCCAAGTCTTCCATGTGTCTGTGTCATCTTTGTTAAGAACTTTGCTAACTCTCCATTGAACCTCTCATTAAGACCATATTGTGGATAACAAGGAGAACTGCACCTATGCTCTATATTGAGCTTTTCGCATAAGAAATCAAATAGCTCTCCTCTAAATCTTGGTCTTGTATCAGAAAGTAGCTCTAGCGGCACACCAAACTTGCAGCTGCATAATTTTTTTTTCGTATTTCTTTACTGGTGATCTGTTTGATAGCTTTAGCTGCTACCCAACATGAAAATTAATCCGCTGCTGTCAAAATGTAAGCATTTCTTTTGCTAGTCATAGGTAGTCCAATAGCATCAAGACCCCATTTTTCAAACACATCAAAAGATAGAATTGTTTGTCACAATTCGGGTTTCAAAATTCTCTTTCCCATCTTCTGGCAAGGCAGACACGACTTCTACCAATGGTTAACATCCTGCTGAATGCTTGGCCGTACATAGACTTCTTGCAAAATTTTATGCAACATAATCTTCATGATAAAATGGCCTCCACAAGATCCCTCATGATTTTCTTCCAAAATCTTGTAACAGAGATGGCAAGAGAATTTTAAAACCCGAATTGTGACAGTGAAGCATTAGAGATGGCAAGCGTCTCCACTTTCTTTTGCACCACCTCTTCTTTACCCAAAACAAGAGTGTCTGTTGGGAGGCGTTGTAGCATGACCTAATCCCAAACCACACAAAATTATCAAATCCATGGATGAGCAACCCGACTAGGGCATGGAAGCACGTGCATCAGATGAATAGAAATAGAGGATTCAAGAGATCACCTCTCCAATGCAAGTAGAGATTAGCCATGGAAAGACTAACTCTAAAAATACTATAATCACTAATCAAACAACTCCTACACACATCAAGTCCACCGAAGTACGACTTACCATAGACTAGAAACCCCAAGCACACTAATGATAAGCACACACTAATTACCACATATCAATCACGAAACTTTATCGATAGATACACACACACAAGGTGAATGGTGCTAGAGTTTTATAAAACCTATCGACACACAAGCAAACAATAGGGCACGCACACTAATTATAAGATTAAGACCCAACTTAATCAACCTAATTAGTGATGCTAAATATCACAAATTGAATGCTTGGAGAAGAATGGGAGTGGTTAATAGCAAGAAGTACATACCTCTCTCAAATCTAGAATAATGAGAGTGTAATACTACTCCATGACATAATGAAATGAAGAGAAGATAAGACTAATGGAAAAATAGGAATTAGATTAATCAAGAAGAGCTTACTCTAATTACAATGATTAGCACAAGCCTCTTAAGCATGGACATTAAGATCAAGGCTAGGCCATAGAGTGAACACTCAAGAGAGAGAAAGCTCTCAAAAGTGGATCCTCAAGAGTGGATACTCAAGAATGAAGCTTCCTTGCATAAAGGCTTGATTTTAAAGGCTTTCACCACAATCCCTTCTACTATGGGTTTAATCTTGAGTCCTCTAACTAGCATATACATCTTTGGAACTCCAAGTGAGCCCAAGACTTATACAAAGTGAGTTGGAAATATTATGCACAACCATAGCATATCTCTCGCTTGATGCATATTCGGTGTAGCCTGTGTTAGCTGTTGCTAACATTCTCCCTTTCTAATTTGGCGCACGTCCTCGTGTGCCGGTGAAGCAAAACACGGTGACATGGTAGAAAGCAAGTCCATGGAAGAAATGTTGAGCTACAAAACATAAGAACAAGTAATGAGCATCAAAGGCCAACAATGATCAAACATGAAGTACAATGAACAACCATGCAAAGTGAAATTTTTTCTTCTAAAAAATGGTGAATCATAGTAAAAAACTAGATGGCATAAAGCAAAAAAACACCTAACTATCATGAAGATTAAACCACTTGAAAGTTCATTTTTATGCATATAACACAAGCATTTGGTTAAGACCCTAGACTAATGCAAGCTCATAAACCTACTAGCCTAAAAAACTATGTGGCCGATTTCAATAAATCATTTAAATCTATCATGTCTATGGGCTATAAAAAAGCTCCTAATCTATTAGTACATTGTCACAACTTTTTCTGAAGCTCATGAAAGTTTTTTTTGTTATTCATTGAAAAACGTAAAGCACAATATAAGGCTACCACCCCAAGGCAAGTCTAGGTGCGATTCTCGTCTCCTTAAACCCTCAAGAAGGTGTTTCAAAAGCCTACTTAGCCTACCAAGGCGATGGCTAACCCCTATCATCCCACGGCATCGGTTTAGGGCCTTGACCAAGCAAGCCAAGGTGATTCCCCTAGCTTTCCAAGTGCCAATAAGGTGCTAGGCCTCAGATGGACACATCATAACATAGAAATTTTCTTTTCATGTGTCTAGTAGCAGGTTTGCTACTTTTTCTTGACACTTTTTTTCTTCATTGATTCCTTTTAGCACTTTTTTATTGATTTCAACATGAGATGCTAATGGCAAATGGACTAAAGGACTAAAGCCTAATCATAGCCCTAGGTCATATTAAAAATGAATGGAGTATTAAGACTATCACTAACACTCCAGGACTAATGAGAAAAGGAACCTACATGAACCTAAGGTCAAGGCCAATTACCTATGATTAGCACACATAAAACCTAATTTTTTGATGAGGTAATATTCAAAAAACAAAGTGTTGAAACTTTAGGATGCTTAGCTTTTGAACATGAAAAAACCATAGCTTAGAAGCAAAATTTCACTTAAGCCAAACATAGAGAATGAAGAGATGAAAAAGAGCAAAATCATGGAAGGATTACACCTATTCATGCTCTTTTGAGCATCCTTGAACAAGCATCCCCTTTGTAGAGAAGGTTCTTGATCTTTGATTACAATCCAAGCTTTTTGAAGCTAAGTGTAAACACAAGCTACAAAAGCCATTTATTGAAATCCAAATGTACACAAAAACATAAAAGAAATCCTAATGCTAGGGTCTTGCATACCCGAATTTTCCAAAGGGAAAAACCCAAGGGAAAAAAGTGCCTTTGGTTATGCAGATGGTGCTCTTTAGTAGCAAGTGTATGCATACATAACAACCATGAGAGATAGAATGCTTCTACATAAGCAAATTTGCAATTTTTACAATCTCTCATGCATGATTCAAAGTTTGATTAATTTCTAACTCAATGAAATATGGAATTGAAAACAAGCCAAGAGCTGAAAATAATGCAACTTTTGAAAGAATTTGAAGCGGCTCTCGATAGCCAAATTTTACAATTTTAAAGCTTCAAACAAGCTGGCTAAACAACTAGCTCACATGAAAATTTTCAATTTTTAGAGAATCTATGAGCTAGAGACGACTTCAACTTTTAATGGAATGAAAATAAATGGCTCTAAATAGACAAATTTGTACTTGAAAGCTCCCAAAAAAAATTGTCTACACTAGCTCGAATGAAAACATTTTCACTCTAGACCAAGCTATGAGCTAGCATGTATACAATTTTTAATCCAAAGAATTGAAATGGCTCTAATTAGCCAAATTTTGCAATTTTTTGCAATGATGATCCCTTCTTGGATCAATGAGAATACACTCTTGCCACACCCCTTCAAAATACTCAAATCATTAGTGCTCGTAAGCATTTGGAAATTCAACACAAGCACTAAAAATACATGATCAACCACAACCCCAAACTTCTCATGCTCTCTCTTGATATCAAACAAGATCAATGTTAATGCTTTCTAGTGATTTTTGCATTCAAATAAAGCATTAAAATGTACAAGCAATGTCAAATACAAATTTTAATGCACACTCTTCGCTAAGCATGACTACATCATTTGCTAGTATCTCTTAAATGTGAAGGATGCATGCAAAAAATTGAACTTGTCTGTCTAGAGTAATAAGCTTTCAATCAAACCGTGCACCATATTATGGCTCAATAGCAAAACCATAATTTAATGTTATTCAATGACCATTCTCCCAAAATCATGCTCATTTTATCATATTTGGCATACATGTCAAAAGAAAGAGATAATTTTAGGATAAAGCAATTTTAAACTCTCTCAATCAGTTAAAGCATAACCCGATGTCGAGTCATTGGCCAATTTTTCTTTTGGTCTTTCAACAAAACTTGACTTTAGTGAAATAGGGTCATATTGTTTGCTCAATCAAGGCACACACTCGATGATCACATCCAATTAGCACTCATACGGCATGCATATCAAAGAAAAAACTCAAGATGAAGTCACTTGTCAAGCTCAAAGACGCCCTCAAGATTTGTTTTCAATGGCATAATTTAATCCCTTTGAACCAATCTACACTGCAACACGGGGAAAATTTTCACCTCAAAACAATCATCTTCAACTTCATTCCCTTGTTGTTGACCAATCGACAACATGCAAGATGTTCGAAGGGAGGGGAGGTGATAGATGTGGGAACCGGGCCTATGAGGCATCTTTGATCTAATTTTTTTAAAAAATAATTTTTGTTTTTTTTGTTGCCTACGAGATTCTGGGGGTCAGCAGGCCACGGGTCTCGAGAGGAGTAGAGGAGGATGGGCGGGATCAGATCAGCAGCGAGAGAGGGTGGGTCAGGAGCAAGGAATGTATGTGTGTGTGTTGAGACAACACGAAAAGCAAGCAGCTTGTGAGGTCGAAGGAGTTGAGATGATTGATTGAAGAAATCGAAGGCTGAGAAGGTAGGGAATTGAGGCAAGTGCAGGGCAAAATGGGCAACATGAGTGTAAAGGACGACCTTGGTTTGGATTCTAGTGTGTGCATCTGCCGGGTCTGGCTGCTCTCCGGGACTTTGCACGATCTCAGTGGGCAGGTCCGTAATGAGCGTGCTGCAACGGGCTTAGGAAGAGAGAGAGACGATTGGGAGCAGGAAGGGGCAAGGTAGGTGTGTGTGTTAAATGGAGGGTAGCAAGCTGAAAAGCATGCAGCGAGCCAGTAACTGCAAGTGTGAGTAAGTGTGTGTGTGTCATTTTGCTAGCACCAAGCCAAGAAAGCCAAAGTGCATGTGTGTGTGCGCGTGTGTGGGTCTTGAGACTCGGGAGTCGACTGTCAAAAAAATAGTGAGTGTGTGTGTGTGTGTGTGTGTGTGTGTGTGGGGCAAAAACGCCAAGCCGGGCGGGCCAGTTCAGGGCCTTTTGAGGCTAAGGGTGTGTGTGTGTCCTTATTGTGTGTGTGTGTCAAGTGGCAAAAACGCCAAGCCGGGCGGGCCAGTTCAGGGCCTTTTGAGGCTAAGGGTGTGTGTGTGTCCTTATTTTCATTTAAAAATAAATAAATAAAAAACCCTCTCTTGGAGTACAATTCCACGGTGGATCACAAGACTGTGTGTGTGTGAATCTGAAGGCAAACCATTTTCTTCCTTTAATGCTAGCCTTAATGAAGCATTTATGAGTCTATTTCACCCAAACTACCAAATGGCACACTCCACATATATCATAATTTTTTTTCAAATTTCTCCATGTAAGCTAAATTGGATCGTTTGCATCACATTTGACATTAAGAATCCAATTATAAACCAAGATTTATGCAAAAAATTAAATTTCTCTAATGAGAATGTATGCATGCTCCAAAGTTCAAGAATTAATTCACTTTTACCTCAATTGAGCAATGCACCATGCACAACTTTTTTTCAATAACTTGAACTTGATTTTCAACCATTGCAATCTTCTATTGATCATTTATCAAAATTTCAAGTCGCGCAATTCCAATTGGATTTGTCATTTTAATTTGCATGGCTACACATACTTGAACCTTGAGCACTCCCACTGTTATGCTATATTGCCTTGTTCATCCAATTATCTATCATTGCAATCTTGAATTTCTCATAATTTATTTACCAAAATAATCCAAACCTAAATTGGTTTGTCATCACATTGCTACACACTTTCGATTCATATGGCATTTACAAATTACCATACCCCATTGGCATACATAGAAATAGTAATTCATAAAATCATTTTCAATTGCGTCATTTGAATCATCTCAAGTCAATCATACACATCAACCTTTTAGGTCTTTCAATCATCATGACTAGTAATTGCTCCCAATTATTCATCCCCAATTTGGATATCAATTGTCATTGACTAGACACACACATTAGTGCATTTTTTCCATGTTCATCAAATTGATTCATCACATTATATGGAAATACACTAAAAATCTACACAATTGAGTACCAATTGAGTGATCTATCTTAATTCCCAAAGCCAATTTTGACACATACATCAATTATTTGACCAAATTAATCATCATAATTGGTAAAAATATACCAATTATTCATTCAAGCACCGGATTGCACATGCCATTGACTAGGCACACACACCCAAACTTATGCCAAAATTTTATGAAAAAATTACATCAATTCCACATTGCAATGCTCAAATTGCAAACTCAATCAGTTATAAGTGAATGTATGCATGCTCAATTTCTAAAAAATTAGCACTATTTTTACCCAATCAAGCAATGCACACACTCAAAAGTTAAGCACAAATGATCAAATTTGGCTCAATTGCAATGCATTTAAGCTTACTCCTAATGATCGCACACACTTTTTATTAACATTTCACAATCAAAAAAATCATTTAGGTGCCCTAATTGACCATCACTCATAGAAAATCAAGTGGTCTTGGATAGGCACACACTCAATATTTGTCCAAATTTTTGGCAATTAGGTTTATCCAATGATTGAATTAGCCTAGCATACACATCAATTACATGGTCGCATACTCATATACCATCAATTCCATCACTTTATATGCATGCACACATTCAAGATTAGGTGCACACACACTTGAAATTTTTGACAGTTTTTTTTCCTCTTAGGTGCATGCACACACACAATGATTTTTATGCACACACATGAATTCTTGATGAGAATTAACCATTATCTTGCACAGTACTCAAGGTTCATTAGTCAAGATTTGATCATTAATTTCATTTCAAGTGAATCAAATTAGGCGCAAAGTGTAGGTTAATTGAGTTACACACCTAATTTTAGCAAATAATTAGCAACATTGAACCATATTAATCAATCAAGAATTGACATGAGCTATTGAGTGCACTTACATTGTAATTACACTCCAAGCTATTCCTTTGCTCCATGGGAAGACGCATCATTTCACACACAAGTGTGTGTGCACCATCAAATCGGCTCCAAAATTTGACCATTGTAGGTCAAAAATCAAACAGTCAAATCATCAAATTAGGCATAAATTAGCACAATTCACTTGATTAGAGTGATGATTCCACCTCTTTCAAGGGGATTAATCATACATTACACTTCAATTGTTAGCAGTTACGTTATCATGAAATTCGTGATATTGGGGGTTTGGGGTATTCATAACTCAATGTTAGCATCAATTACTTGCACAAATTCATCATTTCACACCAAAATTGAGTTACACACACTCAAAAATCGAGAAATTAGTAATGAAATTACTCTATTCTACACATCTTAAACTCACTAGCTTAGGTTATCGATCCCCGGCAACGGAGCCAAATGTTGGGAGGCATTGTAGCATGACCTAATCGCAACCCACACAAAATTATTAAATCCGTGGATCAGCAACCCAGCTAGGTCATGGAAGCATGAGCATCGGATGAATAGAAATAGAGGATCCAAAAGATCACCTCTCCAATGCAAGTAGAGATTATCCATGGCAAGACTAACTCTAAACATACTCTAATCACTAGTCAAACAACTACACACATCAAGTCCGCTGAAGTCCGACTTACCATAGACTAGAAACCCCAAGCACACTAATGATGAGCACACACTAATTACCACATGTCAATCACGGCACTTCATCAATAGCTACACACACGAGGTGAATGGTGCTAGAGTTGCATAAAACTTATCTACACACAAGCAAAGAATAGAGTACACACACTAATTTTACAAGATTAGGACCCAACTTAAAAAACCTGATTAGTGATGCTAAATATCACAAATCAAATGCTTGTAGTATAATTGGAGTGGTTAATAGCAAGAAGTACATACCTCTCTCAAATCTAGAATAATGAGAGTGTAATACTACTCCATGACATAATGAAATGTAGAGAAGTTAAGACTAATGAGAAAATAGGAATTAGATTAATCAAGAAGAACTTACTCTAATTACAATGATTAGCAGAAGCCTCTTAAGCATGGGTATTAAGCTCAAGGCTAGGCCATAGAGTGAACACTCAAGAGAGAGAGAGAGAGCTCTCAAAGTGGATCCTCAAGAGTGGATACTCAAGAATGAAGCCTCCTTGCATAAAGGCTTCCTTTTACAGGCTTTTACCACAATCCCTTCTACTATGGGTTTAAGCTTGAGCCCTCTAACTAGCATATACAACTTTGGAACTCCAAGTGAGCCCAAGAGTTATAGAAAGCGAGCTCGAACTATTATGCACAACCGTAGCATATCTCCGGCTTGATGCATATTCGGTTGAGACTGTGTTAGCCCCGCTGCTAACAATGTCTTTATAAGTGAGTAAATGTTCCAGGGTAGCCCGAGTACTCTCTTCTACCCAAAAGGTGAAATGAAACTCGTGAAGTTCAATAACCCATTTTGTCAGTGTTTTTGATATATTTGAATTACTGAACAACTGGGAAAGCAATGAATAACTTGTGAGAAAGGTGAATGACTTTTGCAGCAAGTAGTGCCTAAATCTTCTGCAAGCATAAACCATACTGGTCATCACCATTCAATGTCAAAGAAATCTCTTTCATGACGGGTTTTCACTTTGCTAGTATAACGAACAGGCTTTATATACTAAGATTCCTTCCCCCTTTGCAGTAACATGTCCCCAATGGTGTCGTCTCCCACTGATGGGTTGACATAAAACTCCTTTTTTCACTCAAGAGCTTGTATAATGGGTAGTGTACTCAAAAACTCTTTGACTCTGTCAAAAACATCATCATAGTCACAAGACCACTCCAAGGGATCATTCTTAAATGTTTGTTGCAATGGATGCAATAGCTGTAATGCCAAAGGTATTGAAGCGGTCTAGGCCGGGCAACAAGAGAGGCGACTAAACACCCCTCAAGGCTCTTGTGCTGCTCAATTGGGCCTGGGGAAACCACAAGCAAGAAACAACAACAACAAACCCACAACCAAACAAGTGAAGGGGCACCACCTAGTTATGGTATGCGAACTAGGATGCAAGAAGAGAGATTTTGTCACACCCAAGAAGATGCACCACAAAACACACACAAGGAATCTCACACCAAGACACACACAACATGGACCAGTGAGAGTTAGAGCAAAGGAAGAGAGAGCTTGTACAAAAACTAACTCAATGCTTAGTGAATGCTAAATAGTTCCAACACATACACAAACACACACACACACTGTCTTAGGGTGTGGGAGACCTCTTTCCACAATGCTCTTTTACAAAGGACACAAAATTGGCAATGAAAACACATTAGTACACTTTCTCAAACAAGATCAAATGATAGAAACTTAAAATACACAAGTCACCTTGAATTCACCAAACCGTATTGCATAAGTGGAAGGAAAAAGATTTGAACTTCAAATCACGCCTTTGATGCACCAAACCTCAATTTATTGATGATGGAGGAATATATATTGAATAGTGGTTTTGAGATTTTTAACTCACGATCTCTCAGTTGCAATGTGTAGCTTGAAAGCTTCTTTCACACCAAAGTGAAGCTCATGAAGTGGTTGCTACTCCTAAGTCTTTCCTCATGCATAGATTATTGGGAAACTATTTGAAATATTAGGGCTTCTTTACAAGAAGGAGAGGGGCCTATTTATAGGTTGGGTACCTCTCATTAAGATTATTGAACATCCTAATTTACAAGCTAACAAATCAGGATTATTATTTTTTCTCAATATCAAAACATTCCGGGCCTTCTTTGTCTGCTTGAGCATTAATGTGGGCTCAAAAGAGAGCATTATTGATGGTAGATAAGTGAAAGTAGAGTTTTAAAGAAGGGGAGAGAGAGAGAGAGAGAGAGAGAGAGAGAGAGAGACTATGCACATGTAGGATTGAGGTGAGGTGTCTTTTATGGTTAGGTCAATGGCTATTTTGTGTTAGTATGTTAGTGGTTAGTGTTAGTAATCACTAGAAAGTTAATGATATATTTAAAATGGCTAGGATGAGGTGGATGGTTAAAGTAAGATGGTTGAAAGAAGTGAGAAAATCCTTGTGATGGTGAATCTTGAAGAAGTTTTGGACTTACTTGTGTAGGTTCTCAAAATGACTATCGATCCTCTTCTTCTTCTTCTCTTCTTTATGCCACCACCATCAAGGTTGATTATCATGATGAAATTGGCAATCTGGTTGATGAGATCTCTTAATTTCAGAGGTTAAGCATGGTTTACATGCTGAATTTTATGTATATAGAGAAGGGGAAAGATGGAATTGTACTTTGGAAGTAATATATAGAGGCATAGAGATGGTGTATGTACATGTAGAGCTCATATAAGAGCTATGTAAGTAAGAGGGGAGGTTAATGGTGAAGAAGGTGAGAGAAGCCATGGAAGGTGCAGGTTTGAGTGAGGGATTGAGAGGAATGAGTGTGTGTGTGTGTGTGTAGAATTGTGAAAAGAGGTGAGAGAAGACTATGGGCTACTTGTGAGAAAAGTGGGCAGACTGGGGTCCAATCAAAAAATCATACCTCACTGGTGGTAGCTTCAAAAATTATGAAATTTTTTGAGGTGATTTTTCAGACCTTGGTTCACATTTTGTCTTCAATTCACCACTTTGAATTCAAAGTGGAGATGGACATAAAAAATCCCACCAAAATACCTATTTGTCTTCAATAAAAAGTCTTCAGTGGCCCCCCTTTTGTTGAATTTGCATATGGCTCCAAGGGTGAGCCCCTCCTTGCATTAGAGAATGACCTAATTGATTCTTAGGGGTTTGAAAATATGCATGGTTGTGGATTATGCATAAATATAATATATATGATGGAAAAAAAACAGGCTAGTATATATAAATAATTCATAAAATTTAGAATAGTGTGGCTATATATATAAAAAATAAATATATGAAAATATAGGGAATCAAATGAGGAGGACCCTGATTTTTTTTATTGATGTATATTTATTTAGAAGAGGGAAGAAGAAATACCTATAGAAAATAGAAATTTAGTGAAAGGTAATGACTGATGGTGGAAGGTATTTTTTGAGGTTTTTTCTTGGAGTGGATTCAGAAAAAAAAAAGAGAAGCTTGCATGAAATGATATTTTATAGAATACATATGTAAGAAAGATTATGGTAATGGTGAGTCAATGTACATAGCATACACACACAAATCACGTACACCTATGTAGAAATATTTAAATAAATACCAAAATAATTATAAAAAATCCTAATGTTTAGGCCCTATATACAATGAAATATTTATACACAAAAAAGTAATAATATAATTTTCTTTTTATTTTATTTATCTATTTTGGCTCAACTAGTGCAGTGATAGCTAATTGAGGGTTTTTTAAGGAGATATGGGAAAGTCCCTCAACTCATCCCATTTTGGAGAGATAAAGTATGGTTAGGTTGCTGATTTTTTATGCATTCTTGAAAGGCTAGAATAAAATTGTGATATGGGAGTAATAGAGAGAGATATGGAGATGGTGGATGTAGGTAGAGCTTCAAAAGAGCTATGGGTGTGAGACGGGAGGCTAATGGTGATGAGAGTGAGAGAAAATCATGGAAGTTGCAGGTTTGAGTAAGGAATAGAGATAAATGAGTGTGTGTGTTTGTGGAAGCAGGAAAGGAGGTGAGAGAAGACTATGGGTTACTTTGTGAGAAAAGTGGGTAGACTGCGGTGGTAGCTCCAAAAATTATTAAAATGTTCGAGGTGATTATTCAAATTTGGGTCCACAGTTTGTCCTATAGTCACCACTTTAAATTCTAAGTGGAGAGAGATATAAAAATCCCCCCAAAATGCCTTATTTTCTTCACAAAAAAGTCTTCAGTGTCCCGCTTTTGTTGAATTTGCATAAGGCCCCAAAGGTGAGTCCCTCCTTGCATGAGAGCATGACCTAATAGATTTCTAGAGGTTTGAAAATATGCATGGTTGTGGATTATGCAAAAATATAATATATGGATATGATGGAAAAAAAACAAATTAGTATATAATTAATTCATGGAATCTAGACTAGTGTTAACTGTATATACAAAAAATAAATATATGAATATATAGAGAATGAAATGAGGATGGTCCTCATTTTTTATTGATGTATATTTATTTACAAGAGATAAGAAAAAATACTTGTAGAAAATAAAAATTGAGTGAAAGGCAATGATTGATTGTGATGAAAGGTATTTTTTTGAGGTTTATTCTTGGAGTGGATTCACACCAAAAATAAGAGAAGTTTGCATGAAATTATTTTTTATAGAATACATGGTAAGAAAGATTATGGTAATGGTGAGTAAATATACATAGCATACGTAGATAAATAACACATACCTAGGTAGAAATATTTTAATAAATACCAAAATAGTTATAAAAATCCTTATATTTAGGTCCTATATACAATGAAATACTTACACACAAATGGATCATAATATATATATATATATATATATATATATATATATATATATTGGTTCAACTAGCCCAATTACTAGCTAACTGAGGGTTTTAAGGAGATATAGAAAAAGTTCCCTAACTTATACACACCTATGTACAGTGAAAGGGTGAGGATAGCCACAATGTTTGAGTGATTTTGATAGGGTGAGATAGTTCACTATGGCAATTACAAAGAGCCAAAAAATGGCCATCATTAACCCTCCCCCAAGATGATGGTGCATTCATGTAATATCATGAGGCATCTTTTCCAAAGAGAGTGGTTTTATGAGTCCTCTGTGATTCTTGGTATCTTGATAAGATTTTCATGGTATAGCTCCTTGTCACTTTGTCTTGAGTTATAGACATGCATCATGAAATAAAATTTACACGAGATAGTAGCTCTTTGAAAATTCTTTGGTAGATGCTTTGGTAGAAGGAGACTCAAGTAGGGCTTTAGCCGATACCTCTTTACCTTCTTGGAGTGCTCTTTATCATTCAAGTCCATGAGCTGGTAGTAACTTGAATTGAAAGCCCTTTTGACAATGTATGATCCCTGTTATCTAGTCTCAAACTTGGCATCAAAATGATTATCAAGGCGATGTCATACCTTAGCACAAGATCTCCTTCCTTGATGCCTTTGTCCTTCAGTTTCTTGTCGAGCTTTTCTTTTGCTTGTATAGATTTCCTCTTATAGCAAGCCGCTTCTCTCTTCCACTCAAGTTCAACTAAGGTAAGAAGTTGATCTGTCCATATAGTCTTGATATCCTCTAACTCACACACGCCTATATATAGTGAAAGGGTGAGGATAGCCACAGTGTTTGCGTGATTTTGATAGGGTGAGGTAGCTCACTATGGAAATTACAAAGAGCCAAAAAATGGCCGTCATTAACCCTCCCCCAAGATGTTGGTACATTCATGTAGCATCATGAGGCATCTTTTGCAAAGAGAGTGGTTTTATGAGTCCTGTGTGATTCTTGGTATCTTGACAAGATTTTCATAGTGTAGCTCCTTGTGACTTTGGCTTGAGTTACAGACATGCATCATGCAATAAAATTTACATGAGATAGTAGCTCTTTGAAAATTCATCGGTAGATGCTTTGGTAGAAGGAGACTCAAGTAGGGCTTTAGCCGATACCCCTTTACCTTCCTGGAGTGCTCTTTACCATTCAAGTCCATGCGTTGGTAGTAACTTGAGTTGAAAGCTCTTTTGACAATGTATGGTCCCTGTCATCTAGTCTCAAACTTGGCATCAAAACGATTAACAAGGCGATGTCATACCTTAGCACAAGATCTCCTTCCTTGATGCCTTTGTCCTTCAGTTTCTTGTCGAGCTTTTCTTTTGCTTGTGTAGATTTCCTCTTATAGCAAGCCGCTTCTCTCTTCTACTCAAGTTTAACTAAGGTAAGAAGTCGATCTGTCCATACAGTCTTGATAATCTTGTGCCCCTTTTCTATGAAGCCCCATTGTTGGAATGTTGAGCTCGATAGGCTACAAGGCCTCTTGACCATAGACCAAGTGAAATGGTGTGAGCTCTATGGCCTCCCTATATGTGGTTAGATATGCTCATAAGGCACCATCCAAGAAGTCATCCCACAACTTTGTCTTGTTTTGCACCATCTTTCTAATGATGCTTGCAATGACACCATTAGCCTTCTCCACATAATCATTTGACTGTGGGTAGTAGAGTGTGCTATGAGACAATGGAGAATGAGAATCTCTTCACAAACTTCCATGAGTAAACCCTTACTAAACCCTGGACCATTATCAAAAACAATCTCCAAAGGTGTGCAAGATCTACAATAAATATTAGTGTTTTCCCATTTATCCTTGCCACACTTTGAGCCTCCACACACCTAGTCATGTAATCTACAACCACTATAATGTAGAGTTTACCATTTTTTGTTCTAAGAAGAGGACCCATAGCATCAATGCCCCATTTTTCAAAGGGTCCATTTTGCAAGCACTATTTTTCTCGGACCATGCACCAACCTTCTATTTCCATTTACGTGACAGTTGTAGCAGCTTTTACACCAACATTGGACATCCACATGCTATCTTGGCCAAACATACCCCACAAGAAAAATATTCTTCATGGTTAAATCTTCGGAAAAATGACCACCACATGCCTCTTCATGCAAACCTTTTAGAATTCCTGGAATTTCTTTGTTAGTTGGTACTCTTCTACACACTTAATCCTTCCCTTTTTGATAGAGGGAGCCTTTTAGGAAGAGATAAAAACTTTCCTTCTTCATGAGTCTTCTCTTCGGAGCTTTTGTGAAGTCATGTGAAAACTCGTCCTCCAAAATGTAGCCAATAATGGGAGCCAATGACTCCAATCCATGGTACCTTGGTTGCTTGACAACTGCTGCCACCATGGTGACTTGCACTTCTTTCTCAACACATGTAACTGCTTGTTGTGCAAGTAAATTAGCATCTTCACTATGTTTGCTAGGAATATGATATAATTGCACTTCTTCAAATTGATTAATTGAGAAGTGCATCCCCTTTTACCATGAGATGTTGTATACCTTGACTAGTACACATCTTCAAACCATGAAGTAGTATGTCATACTCTGCTTCATTGTTGTTAGTTGAACCTGGTAGATTGACCTTGTCTTTCATGACCACCTGTCCACTTGGGTTGAGCAACACTAGCCCTCCCCTTGCTTTTCATGTGGCTCGTCAAAAAGCTCCATGAAGGACAAGGTAAAAGAATTAAGAATACATTTTGGTGGTGGCAATGGTAGGGTCTTTACTTTAAACACCTTAATCTCCTTCTCATGTACCCTATAAATGAGAATCCATGCCAATTGTGCGTGCACACTATATTCTACCTTGAAAGAATATTGGAACTCTTGCAACTCTATAATCCATTTTGAGATCCTAGTACTAAGATTCATTTGAGATGACACCCAAGGAAACATTTGTTTTGCAGTGAGAATTACAAAAGATTTTGGTAGCAAGTAGGATCTAAACTTTCTCACCGTAAACATGAGAGAAATCATCATGAGTTCTCTTGTTGTGTAGCCTCTCTCCAAAGCATTCATGACCCTACTAGCAAAGTAGATGGTTTGCATCTTGGTATTGTGGGGATCTTGTTGTAGCAAAACAACACCAATTGTTTCTTTCCCAACACTAGAGCTAACAAAGAATGTCATTAAGAGAAACTTGGACTCAATTTTGGGCGCTGTAAAAATGCCAACTCAGCATAGAGAGAGGTATTATGAAAAATGCAAAAGTTTTTTTTTATAATTCTATTTCTCATAGTACATACGTAAAAGTTTGCTCAATCACTTAATGCAAACTTGTACAAAATGCTTTTCGATAGCCCAACTTAAGTGTACACAAAAGTCCATGTCTGTGAATCTTAATGAGTAATGTGATGTGCGATGAGAGAAAACACATAAGAGTTGTTTTCAAAATACAAAAATAATACCACGGATGCATCCAAAACATCCAAAAACCTTAAGATAGCTCTTTAAAACACTGAAATCTGACGTCTCTAGCTCAAGATATAGCATTTTTAAGCATAGGGCCTCATGAGGTCAGTACCAAGTGAATAGATGCCCTTGAGGGGGTCTCACGGGCCTCTATTCACTTGGTACTGACCTCATGAGGCCCTAGGCTTAAAAATGCTATATCTTGAGCTAGAGACGTCAGATTCAACGTTTTAAAGAGCTATCCTAAAGTTTTTGGATGTTCCAGATGCATTTGTGGGCTTAAAAAATGCTATATCTTAATCCTAGGGCCTCATGAGATCAGAACCAAGCGAATATAGGTCCCATAGACTCCTCAAGGGCCTCTATTTGCTTGGTTTTGACTCTTTCATAGTCTTAAATAGTACCTATCAATCACTATCAAGTACGATCTGTTCAAATTTAAATTGCGAGTACTTCATAAAAAGGTGGTTGATACTTGTGCAAGATGCACAAGTTCAAGTACTTTACTTTATAGGATAGCAACAGCGGGTCATAAAAAGGCGTTCGGTGCTTGTGCAAGATGTCATTATCAAGCGCCTTACTTTTCTGATGATAGTGATAATTTCACCAAAATGGTTTTAATGGAAATTTTCAATATGAGAAAGAAGATCTTTTCAACGTAACGTTAGCCTTCTTCCTATTGGCTAAGGAGCATTATCTCACTAGAGCTAAATGCCCAAAAATGAGTCCATTTCTTTCCTAATGGTACTACCAACAAGGAGGCATAAGTGTTGGTAGTTCTGATAGAATGACTTGATGTTACAAAACCATTATTCAAGCTCATCAGACCAAACAAACTGGACTTGTTGTGTCAATTTTTGCAAGGGGTGAAGTAACTCTGAGGCTAAGTAAATGAAACGTGACATATACTTCACCTTTTAAATGAATGAGATGATCTCCTTAAGACTCTTGGGTGATGGTAACTCAATAAGAGCCTTTGACTTTGAAGGATCCACTTCAATGCCTTTGTAAGAAACTTTATGAACAAGCAAGATCACTTCATCCTCACCTATGTGGAACTTGTCGGGGTTGAGTTGACCTCCCATGTCGTAGAGTTTTTTCAAACCCTCCTCTACCTTTTGTAGATGCAATGATTTTGAGCTATAAATGCAAAAATTATCAATAGAAACCCTAATGGACTTTCCAAAGAATACTTGAAACACCATGTTCATGAAGCGTTGGAAAGTTGCAGGAGATTTGTTAGGCCAAATGGCGTGACTCTGAAATCATAACAACCCCATGGAGTGATGAACATTGTTTTTAACTGATCCTTGAATGTGATACCTATTTGAAAGTAGCCTCAATAGCCATCACACACAGTGTACTTTTCATGACCATCTACCTCATTTAATATCTAATCTTGAAATGGGAGGGGAAAGTGATCTCTTTTTGTTGCCTCATTTAATGGACGGTAATCCACACACACCCGCCACTTGCCGTTCTTCTTGGGAGTGACAACAACGGGAGAGACCCACACTGAATTCTCTACTGAATAAATGAAGACTCCAGGTAGAAGCTTTCTTACCATGATAACTCGTAGCCTTAGTAGCTTTTGAGGCTTAGGTGTGCCCTCTGGCTTTAGCACGATCTTGTGTTGAACATCATCTACTCCACGCACGTCGGTGTAGTCTTTAGCAAAAAGCCTAGGAAATATCCTTAACAAACCTTTGAACTCCTCTCTTTCATACATTGTAAGTGTTGTAGACAACATACCTTCTAACATTCCTTCATCTTTCACATTTTGGTTCTCTTGGTAACCTACCTCCTCCAAACCTTGACAAGAGGTATTTTGGTTGCTTGTATTAAACCTCACCCCCATGACTTCAATGGAAGACTCCTCTTCTGTAGTGCTACTGCTACCTTCTTCTTCTAGGGTGCTATCAATCCACTCTTCCTCCGTCTCACTTTGAGATAATTCTTCATGGATCTCCTCTTGATGTTTCTCTTTCATGTCAAAGACAAATTTCTTATGATTGTCATTCCTGTAAATACTTTCCACTTTCCCAATCTTGCAAAGCTTGCATTTTCATTATTCATGGTCTTCCTAGGATAAATGGATAGCCACTTCCCTTGGTCGACATAACATAAAAATCCACCGCCTTCTTAATTACAAAGGCCTCCACAAAAACATTTTACAAATGCCCATGTACCTAAACTTGCTATTGTTTGCCATTTTCACTTTGATTTCAGGTGTCTCATGGATGTGCATGCCTAGTATTTGCATAAGT
Organism: Adiantum capillus-veneris; assembly: GCF_014529385.1. Lineage (NCBI taxonomy): Eukaryota > Viridiplantae > Streptophyta > Polypodiopsida > Polypodiales > Pteridaceae > Adiantum > Adiantum capillus-veneris. The sequence goes on along the minus strand of NC_140933.1, from coordinate 128,002,639 downwards.
CCTTCTGTCATGATGAAAATTTGTGCACCCCCATCCACTAGACCTTTCCTAACCAACCTTCCTTTGATGTAACAATCTAGCATAGGTGTAATATCCTCATTCACTTTAGCTTGTGCAATTTTTACAACAGGCACACTCTCTTTTACCTTTCTCCTAGTGCAAACTGCCTTCATTAAATCCCTCCTAACTTGTGGGAGTAATGCAAGAAACTGAGGCCACGAGATATCAGGACCCTTAACTCTTATGTCTTCCAGCAGGTTATATGGATCCATACCATGTCCAAGAGGAAAGTCTTGGATGTTGATAGGATGTCGAGTCCTTTTGGCTTCCTTGGTCTCCTTTGCCTTCTTCTCTCATCCATGGTCACTTTCTGACATGACTCCTTCTTTCTCCTTACCTTTTCCTCGGCCACACTTAATGCCATTTTCTTCCATGTTAGCCTCTTTTTAATTTGTCACCTCTACCACATGCACATTTGGATCTGGAAAAGGTGGAACTCCTTCCACTCCTCGTGGAGGTGGTCCTACTCCATTTGGCCTTTGTTAAAGCCGTGGTTGTTGACTAGTTCCTTCACCTAAATTCATCACTAGGTAATTCAAGTTAGGTCTCCTTCCCTCCCCATGGGGCCAACGACAATTATACATCCCATGTCTAGAACCTCCGCAGTTCCAACTTTGCAAAAGTCTCCTAGGTTGTGGCTCGTGCTCCTTGGCTTTCTTTGTTTGTCCATTGGTACCTACTGCTTGTGCAAGGTGGATTGAAAAGTTTCTTAAGGATTTATTTAAATTTTCAATTGCCTCCATTGTTACCTCAAGAATATCTCTAGATGTTGATGGTTGTAATTTTCCCTTAGGTCTAGGACCCTGTATTGGAACCTCTCCTCTCACACACTTGAGTTTCCTATACTTCTTAACAGCCCTAGTTTTAGTTGCATCAAAGGTAGCAGGTGCACCTGCCTTGACTTTTGTCTTGAGTGTGGAAAAGATATTGTCTTTGAACCTTTCCTTCTTTAGGAACTCTGCACCATCACTAGGGTTGGCAACATTTCTCACCTATACAACCCAAAGACGTAATAACTCTTGTTTATATATATAGTAGTCATCTAAGTCTTTTTGTTTGTGAGAAACGATGTCTTGCCATAGCTTTTCAATGTTTTGGGGGTCAAAGAAATATCTCTTGAAATGATCAACAACTTCCTTATAGTTTTCCTTAACATCCTGAGATAGAGATTCAAACCAAGTGCTAACATCTTTTTTAAGGACTACTTCAAACATTTCTAAGCATTCAATATCTCTTTATGCAGCACACCATTTTGAAATTAACTAGAAATAGTTCGGCATCCTTGCAAGGCTCTCCAAAAAATAGAGGATATCCTGACATTTGGCGTTGGGCCTCCATTGAATCAATTTCAAAGTGATAGAACGTTTTTGTTTTACTTTCTTAAAAAGACTTTCACAATAATGTTTTCTAAATTGCAATCTACTCTAAAAAAAATTTAAAAATATACACATCAAATGATCTATGATAATCAACAAGAGGCAAGATGATAGGGTTTGGTGACACGAGAATTTCTCCTACTCTTTGGGCACCAAACATGAACACCATAAGTTGTTGAAAATGGATTTTTCTAAAAATTGAAATGTTTATTCTGATGTGTGGAGTAAAATGAAAGGGAAAAACCTCTATTCTTGGGCCATTATCCATGGCTTATGCATGTCCTACTGCTTTAAAAATAACACAAAAATTTAGACGTCCAAGCTAATATCGTACCTAATGAGAGGTAGAACATGGCTTATGCATGTCCTACTGCTTAAAAAATAACACAAAAATATAGACGTCCAAGCTAATATCGTACCTAATGAGAGGTAAAATAAGATAATTTACCAAAGCTTTTATCTCGGTCAACTTAAGAGGACCCAAAATCCTACGATTACACGTTGAAATTGCAACAGAGTACTAACAATTATGTGTATCTTTTTCCTTGCAATGGGAATGAAGGATCATACAAACTCTTGTGATTCATGCAACCTACTTAATTACTCTAAAGACTAATTATTCACAACAACATACACAAGCCCTCCTCTATGGGGGCACTAAAATTGAGGTGGTCTAGGGCGGGCAACAAGAGATGTAGCCTCTAGACAACCCTGAAGTCTCCCATGCTGCTCAATTGGGACTGGTGCAACCACAAACAAGAGAAACCACAATAAACCCACAACGAACAACAAGTGAGGGGCACCACCTAGTTAGAGAGCAAACTAGGACACCGAAGAGGAGAATCTATGAAAAATACAAGCGAGAAGGAAGGATACACTAACATTAATATCAATGCTACAAATACACACACCAAACACCTAGAGAGAGAGAGAGAGAGAGAGAGAGAGAGAGAGAGAGAGAGAGAGATGTGCAAGAATTAAGATTCACTTTAAATGATTGATGAGGGTGTATAAATAGCTTGGAGGAGAGTCAAGAGACACAATTATATTTGATGATGTTGTAATCTGCACGTTATATTAGGGTTATGGGAACCCTATCACCATACAACCCTCTTATAATGTTTTCCCAAGCAACAAAAAACAAACACAAGAGCTCTTGAGTCACATATAAGAAAATACTACAAAAGAATCTCAAAATGAAAATACATCACCTTAAACCAACTGAGATGAGGTATCCAAGCACGAATTGGAAAGACTCAAGAGGGTTTTGAACCACGGTAGCACCCAAATTATTGACTCAATTGATGTGCAAGAGTAGGTACAACTTTGATTGGAAGTTATGAATCACTCACTCCCTTGCAATGTTACAACTAGCTCAAAGAAGATTTCCTATACACCACAAGTAAATGGTGTATAGAGAGCTCACTCTCTCTTCGTATAACTAAGATGGAAAATGGTACGCTCAAAGTAGTGAGCAATAGTGTAGAGATAAAGGGAAAATGGCTCTATTTATAGGTGAGGAGAGCCCTTATTAGGATTATGTCTTGATCAACATTTACATATAAAACCATGTTTATGAAATTTTTTATATGCTTTTATGAGAGTGGGCCTCTCTTGTCTCTTGAGTCACATGGATGTGAGCTCAAGAGGAGAGAATTATTGAGGTGAAATAGATAAGATTCTAAAGGGGTGAGTTATTTTTGTGTGAGGCTACCTACTCCGAGGTAGGGTGGAGTGGGTGCAATTTATAGGAAAGGGTTAGCAGTTGATGTCAGTAATCACTAGAAGAAGTTAGTAATATAGTTACAATGGGTAGAATGACTTGAAGGATGAGAAAAGAGGGGTGAATGAGATGGGTGTACTGTTGAGATGGTGAATCCTTGAGAAATATTGGACCCACCCTTACGTAGATTGTCAAAAGCGATTGCCGTTCTCCTTCTTCTTCTTTTCACGCCGTCTCCATAGTCGAATCACCACAAAGAGAATGAGGGTTTTGTTGATTAAAAAACCCCCATTTTTTAGAGATTAAGTATGGTTAGGTTGCTGATTTTTTATGCATTCTTGAAAAGGTAGAATAAAATTGTAATATGGGAGTAATAGAGAGAGATATGGAGATGGTGGATGTAGATAGAGATTCAAAAGAGAGCTACGGGTGTGAGATGGGAGGCTAATGGTGAGGAACAAAGAGAAATGAGTGTGTGTGTGTGTGTGTGTGTGTGTGCGTGCGTGGAAGTAGGAAAGGAGGTGAGAGAAGACTATGGGTTCCTTTGTGAGGAAAGTGGGCAGATTGGGGTCCACAAACAAGATTCTATTTCACCAGTGGTAGCTTCAAAAATCATTAAAATTTTTGTGGTGATTATTCAAATTTTGGTCCATAGTTTTCCCTATAGTCACCACTTCAAATTCTAAGTGGAGAGAGATATAAAAATCCCCACCAAAATGCCTATTTTGCTTCAAAAAAAGTCTTCAATGCCCCCCCTTTTGTTGAATTTTCATAAGGCCCCAAAGGTGAGCCCCTCCTTGCATGAGAGCATGAAGTAATAGATTTCTAGAGGTTTCAAAATATGCATGGTTGTGGATTATGCACAAATATAATATATGGATATGATGGAAAAAAATAGATTAGTATATAATTAATTCATGGAATCTAAAATAGTGTTAGCTTTATATAAAAAAAATGAATATATGAAAATATAGGGAATCAAATGAGGAGGGTCCTCATTTTTTTATTGATGTATATTTATTTACAAGAGATAAGAAAAAATAAATGTAGAAAATAGAACTTTAGTGAAAGGCAATGAGTGATGGTAAAAGGTATTTTTTTGAGATTTTTTTTGGAGTGGATTCACAATAAAAATCAAAGAAGCTTGCATGAAATGAATTTTTATAACATACATGGTAAGAAAGATCATGGTAATGGTGAATAAATGTACATAGCATACTTAGGTAAATAACACATACCTATGTATAAATATTTAAATAAATACAAAAATAATTATTAAAAAACTCTATATTTAGGTCCTATGAAATACTTACACACAAATGGGCCATAATATATTTTTATTTTTATTTATTTATTTGGTTTAACTAGCCCATTTACTAGCTAACTGAGGATTTTAAGGAGATATGGGAAAAGTTCCCTAGCTCACACACGCCTATGTACAGTGAAAGGGTGAGAATAACCACAATTTTTGAGTGATTTTTATCTGGTGAGATAGCTTACTATGGCAATTACAGAGAGTTGAAAAACGGATGTCAGTGGTTGCAACAATTGGAGCATGTCCTTGAGGAGGCAAAGTTCCTAAAGGGGATAGACTAATGTGAGTCATAGATGTATAGGGACCTAACATTGTAGTGGTTGTAGACTGATGTCTACAGATAGTCTAAAGGGGGTAGTAAATGTAGACATGGGTATGCATTCCTATTTCATTTGTGGTGCATCAATAGGTTGAAGCTTATCGGGGTATCGAACTCGTTAAAATTTAATACATTGACATGTCAAACATCTTGTAACATAGTTCAACACATCACGCTTTAGTCCTAGCCAAAAGAAACTCTTCCTTATAGTAGAGAAAGTCTTAATGTATCCTGGGTGTCCCGCTATAGGTATGTCATGAGCTTTCTGCAATATTTGAAGTTTGATTTCACCTTGATTTGGAATACAAAGACTGTTACTGAAGTAAAGGTCATCTCCTTCAATGTGGAAGCCTTTGATTTCCCTTTCCTACTTCTTCATGGGATTATTTAAGTTCATCAAATACTGGATTTTTATGTAAGACAGGTCCTGAGTCATACCTTCTCGAATAAGGTCAATTAAAGAAGTAGTAGAGGTTGTGAAAGCCGCTATAGTACTCTTCCTGATGATTTTTCTAGGTTTTTGCTCGATTCCAAAATTATATTCACATAACATCTCCATCCACATTTGTTGTTGCATATTAAGGTCAGGTTGGGTGTAGATCCACTTCAGGCTTTTATGGTCGGTATGTAGTTCAAATCTCCTTCCAAGAAATTAATGTCATCTACTTTAAGAGCATGCACAACCACCAATACTTCCAGTCATGTGTAGGATAGTTTAACTCATGTATATGTAACTTACGAGATTCATAAGCTACTGGTTTCCTTTTTGAGACAGAACACCAATGATTGCTTGTCCACTTGAATGTGAATGTCTTTGAAAAGTCTGTAAGCTGTAGAATTGGAGCATTCACCAAAGCTTCTTTGGGTTTCTCAAAACTAGCTTGAGCACGTTCATTCCAAGTAAACACTTTAGCCTTAGTAAGCGAATTAGTCAATGAAGAGGTAATCTTAGTGTAGCCTTGAGTAAATGTATGATACCATCCTGCTAAACCAAGAAAGCCACGTACTTCTTGTACTGATTTCGGTGTAGGCCAAGCTATACATTAGGGAAAGTTTGAACTCAGCTTTGGTCCTTTTAGCACTAGAGAGAGAATGCAATGTGACCAATGGAAGGCGAGCTACCTTAACGGTAACTCATATTTTCCTTGTTTTTATCTAAAATTTCAACATTTTCAAAAACAATTTTTAGTTGCATAAAGAACCTTAACAATAATATACGTTGTGATTTGCTTGAATCTTTCTTGTCAGGACCGAATATAGGACAAATGTACCATAACTCACACTTAATGCAATTGTGTGCACTTTTTCGATAGGAGAGACTTTATAGTATTCCCGCTCATTCTCATTCATTTGCACTCAACTAACTATTCTGCTTGCATTTGACTGTGTTGTGTTTGCTCTCATAAACACTCCTCATCACTTCCCCTTTCATATATGTGTTGTGCATCTTGCCATACATAGATGAATCACTAAAGGAGAACAAAAGACCTTGATGACCATCTGCAAGTATTAAGTCTATCAAAATTTTCAATAGCTTTGATTTGGACAATGGTCGATGCCTTTCCACCTCCATTACAGTTGGAAGTTGGGTTCTCCTGCAGACGAGGAAGAGAAAGCCCATGGGCACGAGTTTTTGAACAATTATAATGGTAGGGTGAAAAACTTTCTCTTGTCACAAATGGGAAAAACAGTCACAGAGGCTCTCATTAAACACATATATATGCACTCAAAGTTGCGTCTACGAACATTGCCAACAGGATTTCCAACAAACCGACCAAATGGTAAGTTTTATTACATCCACAATAGATTTTACTCGTCACTCATGTATTGTGTGTTTAACCTGCCAGTTGCAGATATTTATCCTTTCGACAAAGAAGATTGGCAGTCGCCGATGAATTGCATTATTGGCATTTTTGATACATTCCATGAAACTGTGGGAGAGCTACTCTATAACACCAGTGTTCAAAGAGTGTTGGCTAAAAGGGGTTTTTTTTTCTTTGACCACTTTTATAATGCTTCGTGTTTTGGGCTTTGGATTTGGTACTCTAGAATATCTCTCGGTTCCTTTGAAGGACAGTCCAGAGTGGCCAGTCCCTTCATCTGAAACCTCTAAGTGTTTCAGACTAAAGCTCCATCAAGAAATAAAAAAGTGCTTAAGACCAAATACTACTAGTCGGCTGGTACATGTTTCAATCTTCATGCCCGTGCATGTGTTCATCGAATTTTTCCATGATGAAGAGATTAGGAGGACAGAAACTATGCTACTCTGCAAGATAGAGAAATGCCTAAATTTTCTAGATGAATCTTGGAATGTCCATGATTCTAATGGTGTCTTATGAAAGGTAATTAAAAAGTCTATTGTGTGTAAGTGCATGATAGCTTCATTCATAGCTTCCTTCCATTACATAAGGTGGCATCGAGTGAATGGTCATCTGGTAGCTTTGGACCAAGATTTAACTTATGACCTTAACAATCCTTTGAGAATGCTTGAGGTATGGTGTGAACTTGATCTGCTGACTGTTCTTAGCATTTGAGACAATGTGACACTACAACAAGTGAGTGAGGATTTGGAGAAGAGGTTGAACTCAGCTTGCCTCCAAAATGTCTTTTTCAGTGCAACATGTGAAAGGTAGTATGTTTTGTATGTAAACATTAATGCTGCCTTAATTATTTCCCTATTGGTTATCATCACAAAATATTGGTCTAATGTAACTGTTCAATTAACCATGGTGCAAGTGCCTCAGAGAAAGGAGAAGTAGACATTGTGCAGAGAGATAAAGGATGACCGACTGGTTCTAGTGCAATGCAACTCTTGATTGAGGAACGTGACTCACACAATATATCACATTGCTCTGTACTGCAAATATTATTGAACGTTGTTGATAGCAAGCTTGCAATCTACATTCATGAAAAAATGCATTGTTAAGGAGTTTCTTCCAAATAAAGTTTGAGAACAATTACGTTTCAAAATCGTCTCAAGTTGTCTTTACATTGCGTTCAATAATGTACACTATAATAATGCCTAATTAAATCTTAGTAGCTCTCATTTACAATTGAGGGGAGCTCCCCCTGGCTTGATTATCATGATGAGGATGTAAAGGCGCATGAGACGGTCTAGGGGTTGGGCCATCGGCTTGGGGTTGAGGAAAAGATTGTGCAGTGGCCTCATCTTCCTCAGTAAAATTGGGTATTACAAAAAGACTAGAGGTCGAGTGGCCAGAAACACGAGGGGAGGCAGGTCCGTGTACTTGGTCTGTTGTTGGTGGAGGTGCTTCTTTCTACCTCCAAGGTGGAGGGCAAGGTTGTGGTCGTGGAAGTGGCACGACAAACGCATCGACGACTCCTTCAGGACGAGTCTCCACAAGATTGATCATATTCTAGATGATCGTCGTCCTGAATTCCTCCACATGCAAGTTTGAATAATCTTCTAGGTTCCTTGCCTGCAAATGAACTCCATAGCTTTTATATGTAACTGAAAGAAATCATGTGTGCAAGGATTACAAAAGTGAAACAATGCACTTACACTTCTACGCTCCTCATCATAAATGCGTTCCAAAAGAAGCTCCAATTTGCAAGAATTCTCCATCCACAAGAACTCTCCATCCACAAGAAAGCACGTCGTCTTGCTTTGGAACCTTACAACTCAAAATCAACATATCTTCCCAAACACTATCTTGGGTCAATGCTTCCCATGCAGTAATAAGCTTCTGAATGGACCTGCAATACATAGCATATGTGACCACATGTTGCATCAAAATTGTAGAATCAATAAACAAGTAACTACGTACCTTCGGACATTCCCATGAAAACCAAGCGTAGAGTTTGCAAGGTAGCAACACTTGTGCTCGATGTTTAAGCCTCAACACTTGATAGGGGGCTAACCCTAGGCTAGTTGAGCACGTCTATGTCCTCCTATGCTGGTTTAGGTCAGCGAGAAAAACTTTAACTTCTCGAAGCACGCAAAAGTCAATCCAGATTAAGTCGTTAGATTGACACCAAACTCCATGAGTAAGCGCTCCTCGACTTTATCTACAAGCCCATGTAATTCCTCCATAATCAAACTACCAAAACATCAAGCTTGGCTTCGGACATGCAAAGCGTTATTTGGCTCCCATGGCCAAATGGTATGTGCATTTGCCACCAAACTTCACGGGCAACATACCATTGAAAATTAGAACATATGGTCAAACATCAAGGAAAATTTATCGTCCACCATCCCCTCACAAAAAGACCCAATTTGAGCAAAAAATCATCAAAAAATGGTATATATAAGGCCAAAGGCTACACCGGAGCCATGGAAAGGTGCCCTCATCCACAAGCTTGGGTGATCAAGCTCAAGAAGAATCATCATATAAAGTTATCTCCAAATGAGGAAATCCATTTCAAAGACTGAAATGCGAAAGAGGAAGTTCTATGCTAAATATTTGACTTTTTAAATGGAAAACTAGCAATTAGGGCTCAGGGCATTGGGAGGCATCTTTCCCATGTGCTGACACTTTTATGCATGAAAATGTTATTTTTTCGACACCAACCTCTTCACCATGCATCATGGAGCTCACCTACCAAGTCTCATGCAAATTGGACCACATCAAGACACCATTTTTTGAAGTGTTATGGGTGTAACTGGAGCTAGTGTTTTGTGTTGTGCACAGTGCGAGAGTGCTTTGAAGAAGAGTTCCTTTACTGTGATCCTTGCTAAACACGTTTTCATGACAAAAGAGCTCTTTGTCACCACTACATAAAGCCTTTCTGAATATGCAGAGATTGTATGGATCTGGTCGCTCGAGCAAAATATGTGTGTGCGGTAGTAGAAGAGGTAATAAAGGCGATAATAAAAGCAAAAGTATCTATGGTAAGCGAGAGAATGAGAAAGGTTCTTGCTGAAGTGTAGGGCACTTGCACATTGTTACAATATAGAGCTTGAAGAAACTAACATAGGTGCTACCATCTGGTAAAATGTGCGCACTCTTCACTCTATCATGATGAAAATTAAAGAATGTGGGCTCCAAAGGGGCACTAAGAAAACCATGCCAAGATTACCTTCCAAGCAAGCACGCTTTGTTTAAGAAAGGGATTTTTGGTTCATCACAAGGTAGGCCATCCCCAAGCTTGGAGGGTGTAGGTAGAAGACGAGGGGTTCCACTTGTAAAACAGACTTGACTATGTTTTGCTATAGCGGTATGAATTGGTTGTCACAGTTTGTGAGATCTAGTCCAGAACATGATGGATGGATGCCATGGAGGATGCTCATATGGGCATATGTGAATTTCAATAAAATAGTGCTCATGCCTCGGCAAAAGACGTCATCCATCTTTGGCTTTTCATCTCTGACAGTGCTTGCTTTACATGGAGGCGCATGCACATAGCCATTGTTTCATGTTTTAATATCAGTTTTTTGAATTTTTCAATAATGTTCTTTAATTTTTTTCACAAGCAAAAAAGAGGGTGTAAGATGCTCAATTTTAGGGTCTCTTTAATAAATAAAAAAATACCTTTCAATATCTATTTTGTCAAATTTTAATTTAAGACGCTTGATTGATAGTATTGGAAGGTTCTAAATAAAAAAGCAAGGCCGTTTCCATGTTCTAGCAGGTTACACAGACGTTTGGTTCTGTTTTGAAAAAATCCACCATTTTAAGCTTTTTCATGTTTTTAATGCTTTTAGGTGCTTTTTTACAAAAAGCAAGGTCGGATCCTTGATCTACGTACTCCGGAGAAGCTATGGTTCAATTTTGTAAAAATCTACTTTACGAGTGTTTTTCATGCTATTTTTAGCTTTTCATGATTTTTAGTGCTTTTTAGTGAAAAGCAAGTCCACTCTCTTATTCCAATGGACGAGGGGAACCCGTGGTTCAATTTTTTTAAAAAATCATTATTATTTTTTTTCTATGCCATTTTTAGCTTTTCGTACTTTTCGGTATTTTTGAAAAGCAATGTGCTTTTTAGGTTGACCTAAACATAAAAAATTTAATTTTAGTCTCTATCAGATTTAAAAATGATCACCCATAGCAAAAATGGGACCAAACAGGATTTTTACGAGAATTAATTTTATAAAAAGCGGTATCGTAATTACACTGAGACAGTACGAGAAAGTCATAATTATCGAGACATCACGGTGCGGCATAGTCTAGATAAGGTTCCATTAGTTGGCCAAATATTGTTCAGTTGGCCAATTTTACTGTAAAAATTGGATGGTAAGTGGGAGAGTTGACCACCAAAAACAAAGTCATGTTTTTAGCAAAGCTCCAAAAGCTATGCAGCTATTCTTGGGCCAAAAACTAGTGCTACCTGTAGCTTGCGGCACACTCCGGGCAGTTGGAGAAGATATAAATTGGCATAGACACCTCAATTTTTAGTGTCGTCTATTGCGTCTACTACCACAAGGCTATATGTATCTATTATACGGAGTGTGAAAGCTCTTCATCACCATCTCCATAAGCTCTTCTCTCTCAAATACGGGGAATCAGAAGAAGAAGAAGAAGAAGGATATTATCTCTCTACTTGCTTACTATCTCCTCTTTCGTTTTACGGTGTACGCGCTCTCCGAAAGCTCTCGTGGTGAAAACCTCTACGTAGCCCTCATCACCACTCTCTTGTGGCAAAGAAAGAATCCATTTGAAAACCTCTAATCAATTCTAAAGCACAGTGAGAAGCTCTAAACACCATAGCCATCATTATCTCTCTCTCTCTCTCTCTCTCTCTCTCTCTCTCTCTCTCTCTCTCTCTCTCTCTCTCTCTCTCTCTCTCTCTCTCTATGTCGTTTTTTTGAGTAGTCACTCTTTCGGTGATTGTTCTTTCATATACAAGTGCATGTATGGATTAACCGAGTACGTATGAAGTTTCCTTATGATTATTTCATCATCTTTAACACACTAATTTATGCACATGATGAGTTTATTATCATGTTGTGCATAAAAAGCGCTTTTCGTTTAACGTCATAGAAGCGGTAGGAACACTATTTTGGGTATAACTCTCAAACCGTTACAAACCACCCCGAACCCTTTATAGCATAAATAAAACACATTATTTAGAAATTTATTCTCTTATGTCATGTGAAAATCACGCACAAGCTAAGAGATGTGGTAAAAAAAAAAGCTTGCTGCACACTACTCAATCAAATTTTTTGTCCCAGGCTCCTTGGAGAACCACTATATAGATTCACCGGATGGGCAAACCCACTTAACCAATTAGAAAGCTTGATGGAACTTGATGATAATTGTATTTAGATCTCCGTTATCACCTTGGGTTCGCGAGTTATTAACCGTTCCATAATCGGTTTTACCTACGTTTATAGGGGTGTTATCAAGGGGAAATACCTTACGACGTCGTGAGTTAACCGAGCTGATTATATATGATTTATGGTTTGTTTTGGTCACTTAATTTCAGTTTTTAGATGCCCATAAACTTATGTGAAGGTATATAGTTAGTCAACCCGAACCGCATAGGCATATATGATTAAAGTGGCTTTCTTTTAAGGCTACCGTTTGTTGTGTGAGTATCATATGGGGAAAGTGATGTGATAGAGTGCTAGTCTATATTATGGAGTTGAGCTTGATGCATTGGTTTGAGGTCAAATAATTTAATTTGCATGTTATGTATGCTCCCAAAAATGTCAAAAAGTTTTTTTTTTGCATACATGTGATGTTATGGTTTATGGTTGACCTAAAGATCGGAGTTGTTTTGCATCATGTTTATGGTGATGGAATGCTATCATATGATGTATGGAAACTTATGAATTGATGTGGATGCCTCATGTGCATGGTTATGATTGCTTTCCACCTTTTTAGGTCAAAACTAGCTCTATGTGCTAGGGAGGTGAAGTGGAGATGTGATGCATCAAGTTTTCATGGTTGGATGTTGTCATAATTGGATTATTATATCATGTTTAGTTACTATTCGGATCCCTTTCATGCATGAGAAACTCATGTCTTAAGAGTCATATGTGTGTGGACTCCGATTGACTGCAGGGACAATGTCAAACTCCAAGTGTGGGAATTGGTTCATCCGTGAATATGATTTGTGGTTAAGGGATGAGATTACCTTATGGATTATGGTTTTGATTTTATGGTGGAAGCCGGTGTGGCTCTTGGTTTTTTTTTGGAATATGATTATGCTGCCAAAATTTTTGAAGCCATGTTATGTTCTAAAGTGGTTATGCAGGATTGGTCGTGCCTCACCCGAGTTGGTTGGAGTACTCACCCGTGTAATATTTTTGGATTATGGTTTACAATTTTGGGATTAGATCATGAAGTGATCTGGATGGTTTATGGTAGACGTTGATAGCCAATTTTTGGCTCTCCATAACTGCCATAGTGAGCTACCCCACCCTACCAAAATCACCTAAACACTATGGCTATCCTTACCTTTTCATTGTACATAGGCGTGTGTGAGTTAGGGGACTTTTCCCATATCTCCTTAAAAACCCCACACTTAGCTAGTCACTAGGCTAGTTGAGCCAAAAAAATAAATAAAAATAAAAGCCAAAGTATATTATGGCCCTTTTGTGTATAAGTATTTCATTGTATATAGGGCCTAAATATAGGAATCTTTTATTATAAGTATTTTGGTATTTATTTAATTATTCTACTTAGGTGTGCGTGATTTGCCTATGTAGGCTATGTACATTGACTCACCATCACCGCAAATTTTCTTACCATTTTACATACTCTTTATTCCATATAGAAATATTTTCATGCAAGCTTCTCTTATTTTTGGGTGAGAATCCACTCCAAAGAAAAACCTCAAAAATACCTTTCACCATAAGTCATTGCCTTTCACTAAATTCCTATTTCTTAGAGATATTTTTTCTTATCTCTTGTAACTAAGTATACTTCAATAAAAACAAATGAGTGTCCCCTCATTTGATTCCTTATATTTTCATATATCTCTTTTTTCCATTTTTATATTTATATATAGCTGACACTATTCTAGATTCCACAAATTGTTTATATACTAACCTGTCTTTTTTGTCATATCCATTTATTATATTTATGCATAATCCACAATCATGTATATTTTCAAACCCCTACGAATCAATTAGGTCATGCTCTCATGCAAGGAGGGGCTCACCTTTGGAGCCATATGAAAATTCAACAACAGGGGGGCCACATACTTTTTGTGAAAAAAAAACAGGTATTTTGGTGGGATTTTTTATATCCATCTCCACTTTAAATTTGAAGTGGTGGTCAAAGAAGAAAATGTGAACCAAGAGCTGAGTAATCACCTCAAAAATTTTAATATTTTTTAATCTACCATCAGTGAGATATGATTTTTTGAATGGACCTCAGTCTGCCCACTTTTCTCACAAAAAGTAACCCATAGTCTTCTCTCACCTCCTTTCCTACTTCCACACACACACACACACACACACACACACACACACACACACACACACGCACACACACTCATTCGTTTCCATCCCTCACTCAAACCTGCAACTTTCATGGCTTGTTTCATCTTCTTCACCATTTCTATCTCTCCCTTGCTCCATAGCTCAAAAATTATCATCTCTACACACGTACAACTCATTTTCTCTCTCTAAAATCGAATCCCTATTACCATAACCTCTTCATCCTTTCATAAAAAGATAAAAAATCAGCAAATAAACAAGATAAAGATCTACCAAAGGAAGAGTTTGATCATGGAAAATTCAACTTTTCCATGGTCACAATAACTACACTGACAAAGTGCTACAACCATTTCATTCACTGGAAGAGATAGGTGGAAAATTTTCTTTCTATCTTGTGGTTTTCATCAAATTGTGTATATTCTTATCCTTCTCTTACTTTTTATCATTGTATAAATCATATAATGCACCTTGAGTGCATATGCCATGAAAGTTTACCCCATCCTACTAACTACAAACTACTGACACTAACCACTAACATACTAACACAAAATAGCCATTGACCTAACCATAAAAGACACCTCACCTCAAGCCAACTTGTGCATAGTAACTCTCTCTCTCTTTCTCTCTCTCTCTCTCTCTCATTCCTTAAAAATATACTTTCACCTTATCTACCATCAATAATGCTCTCTTTTGAGCCCACATCCATGAGTTAAGCAGACAAAGAAGGCCCACAATTTTTTGATATTAAAAAACAATCATAATCTTGATTTGTTAGCTTGTACATTAGGACTTCCAATAATCTTAGTGAGAGATCTCCAACCTGTAAATAGGCCCCTCTCCTTCTTGTAAATAACTCCAGTATCTCACATACATCCCAACACTCTATGCGTGAGGAGAGACTTAGGCATAGCAACCACTTTGTGAGCTTTACTTTTGGTATGAGAGAACCTTTCAAACTACACATTGCAAGTGAGAGAGTGCGACTTCAAAAATCTCAAAACTATTATTGTATATGTTCCTCCATCATCAATAAATTGAGGTTTGGTGCATCAAGGCGTGATTCGACTTCAAATATTTGTCCTTCCACTTGTGCAATAGGGTTTGGTGAATCCAAGGTGACTTGTGTATTTTAAGTTTCTATCAATTGATCTTGTTTGAGAAAGTGTTTTAATGTGTTTTCATTGCCAAATTTTTTTCCATTGTAAGAGGTCATTGTGGTGAGAGGTCTCCCATATCCTAAGACAGTGTCTGTGTATTGGCAATGTTTAGCATTCACTAAGCATGAGGTAGTTTTTTACAAGCTTTATGATAGCATCATAACAAACCATCTCCATTTGCAAGTCACAAACAAGGTATTACGAAAGTTCCATTCCTCTCTCTCTCTTCCCTTTGCTCCATTTGGTGTGCGTCTTGGTGTGAGATTGCTTGTGTGTGTTTTGTGGTACATCTTCTTGGTTGTGAAAAAATCTCTCTTGCATCTTAGTTCGTATATCATAACTAGGTGGTGGCCCTTTACTCGTTTGGCTATGGATTTGTGGTTTTTGTTTCTTTCTTGTAGTTTCCCCAACCCCAATTGAGCAGCAAGAGAGCCTTGAGGGGTGTTTAGAGGTCGCCTCTCTTGTTGCCCGTCCCGAACCGCCTCAATTTTGGTGCTCCCATTGAGGAGGGCTTGTGTATGTTGTTGTGAATACTTAGCCTTAATTAGAGTAATCAAGTAGCTTGTATGAATCACAAAGATTTGTGTGACCCGTTTGTTCCTATTGCAAGGCAGAAGGTGCATATCATTTTGTAAGCACAAAATTACAATTTCAACGAGTAATTCGTAGAATTTTGGGCCCTCTTAGGTTGGCCGAGATAAATGCTTCAGTAAATCCTTATTTTCCTCTCATTAGGTACGACCTTGCGAACTTAGTTTATACATCTATATTTTTGTTGTGTTTTAAGCATTAGGTCATGCATAAACCATGGATAATGGCCTAAGAATAGAGGTTTTTCCCTTCTATTTCACTCCACATTAGAATAAACATTACAATTAGTAGGAGAATCCATTTTCAACAACATACGGTGTTCATGTTTGGTGCCCAAACAGTAGGAGAAATTCTTGCATCACCAAACCATGTCATCCTGCCTCTTGTTGATTATCATAGGTCATTTGATGTGCATATTTTTATTTTGTTTTAGAATAAATTGCAATTTAGAAAATATTATTGTGTAAATCTTTTTAAGAAAGAAAAAAAAAAACGTGTTGTCACTTTGAAATTGATTCAATGGAGGCCCAACGCCAAATGTCAGGATATACTCTCTTTTTTGTAGAGCCTGGCGAGGATGCCGAGCTATTTCTAGAAAATTTCAAAATGGCTTGCCGCATAAAAAGAGTGATAAAAGATGAGGAACGCTTAGAAATTTTTCAGTGAGTTCTGAGGAAGGATGCTAGCACTTGGTTTGACTCTCTATGTCAAGAGGTTAAGGAAACTATAACAAAGTTGTTGATCATTTCAAGAGATACTTCTTTGACCCCCAAAAAAATCAAAAGCTATGGCAAGACATTGTTTCTGACAAACAAAAAGACTTAGATGACTACCACATGTATAAACAAGAGTTTCTACATCTTTGGGCTGTATGGGTGAGAAATGTTGCTAGCCCTGGTGATGGTGCAGAGTTCCTAAAGAAGGAGAGGTTCATACTCGGTCTCTTTCCCACACTCAAGATAAAATTTGAGGCGAGTGCACCTGCTACCTTTGATGCACCTAAAACTAGGGCTGTTGAGAAGTATAGGAAACTCAAGTTTCTAAGAGGAGAGGTTCTAATAGAGGGTCCTAGGCCTAAGAGAAAATTGCAAGCATCAACATCTAGAGAGATTACTGAGGTAACAACAGAGATAATTGAAAAGTTAATTGAATCCTTAAGTAACTTATGAATTCACCTTGCACAAGCTGTAGGTCCCAAGGGACAAACAAAGAAAGCGAAAGAGCGAGAGCCATGACCTAGGTGACTTTTGCAATGTTGGAATTGCAGAGAGTCACGACATGGTATTTTAATTGTCCTTGGTCCCGTAGGGAGCCAAGGAGACCTAACTTGAATTATCGAGTGATGAATTCAAGTGAAGGAACCAGTCAACAACCACGGCTTTTGCAAAGACCGAATGGGGCAAGAACACCTCGAAGATGAGTGGAAGGAGTTCCATGTTTGCCAGATCCAAATGTGCATGTGGTAGAGGTGACAAATTCAAAAGAGTCTAATATGGAAGCAAATGGAATTAAGCGTGGCCGAGGAAAAGGTAATGAGAAAGAAGGAGTTACGTCACAAAGTGACCATGAACAACAAAAGAAGGCAAAGGAGACCAAGGAAACCAAGAGGACGCGACATCGTATCAACCCTCCAAGACTTTCCTCTTGGACATGGTATGGCTCCATACAACTTGTTGGAAGACATGAGAGGTAGGACCCTGATATCTCATGGACTCAGTTTCTTGTATTATGTCCATAAGTTATGAGGGACTTAACAAGGCAATTAGCACTAGGAGAAAGGTAAAAGAGAGTGTGTCTGTTGTAAAAATTGCACAAGATAGAATGAATGAGGACATTGCACCGGTGCTAGACTGGTACATCAAAGGAATGTTAGTTAGGAAAGGTCTAGTGGATGGGGGTGCAGAAATTTGCATCATGACAGAGGGACTCATGGAGAGACTAGGCATGCACATCCATGAGACACTTGAAATCAAAGTCAAGATGGCAAACAATTGCAAGGCTAGGTATGTAGGCATTTGTAATAATGTTTTTGTGGAGGCATTTGGCATTAAGAAGGTAGTGGATTTTTATGTTATATCAATCAAGGGAAGTGGCTATCCATTTATCCTAGGAAGACCATGGCTAATGAAAATGTGAGCTTTGCAGGATTGGGAAAGTGGAAAGTTGATCTGCAGGAATGAAAATCATAAGAAGGTTGTCTTTGACATGAACGGGCAACGTCAAGAGGAGCTCCATGAAGAATCATCACAAAGTGAGACAGAGGAAGACTGGACTGATAGCACTTCAGAAGAAGAAGGTAGCGGTAGCGCTATGGAAGAGGAGTCTTCTATTGAATTCATGGGGGTAAGCTTTAAGCCAAGCAACCAAGAAACCTCTTGGTTAGGCTTGGAGGAGGTAGGTCCTCAAGAGAACCAAAATGTGGAAGATGAAGGAATGTTAGAAGGTATGTTGTCTACAACACTTACAAAGGAAATTTCCTAGGCTTTTTGCTAGACTACACCGACGTGCGTGGAGTAGATGATGTTCAATATAAGATCGAGCTAAAGCTAGGGGCCACACCTAAGACTCAAAAGCTACAAAGGCTAGGAGTCATCAAGGAGCAAGCTTTACTCAAGGAGGTAAGAAAGCTTCTAGCAGACAACAGGTCTCATTTATCCAGCGGAGAATTCAGACTGGGTCTCTCCCATTGTTGTCACTCCCAAGAAAAATGGCAAGTGGAGGGTGTGTGTGCATTACCATCCACCGAATGAGGCAACAAAAAGAGATTACTTTCCCCTCTCATTTCAGGAAGAGATACTAAATGAGGTAGCTGGTCATGAGAAATACACTGTGTGTGATGGCTACTCAGGTTACTTTCAAATAAGTATTGCATTGGAGGATCAATTGAAAACAACCTTCATGACTCCTTGGGGTTGTTATGCTTTTAGAGTGATGCCATTTGGCTTGACAAATGCTCCTGCAACTTTCCAACACTTCATGAACATGGTGTTTCAAGAATTCTTTGGAAAGTTCATTAAGGTTTTTAATGATGGTTTTTGCATTTATAGTTCAAAATCATTGCATCTACAAAAGGTAGAAGAGGGTTTGAAAAAACTCTATGACATGGGAGGTTAACTCAACCCCAACAAGTACCACATAGGTGAGGATGAAGTGATCTTGCTTGGTCACAAAGTTTCTTATAAAGGCATCGAAGTGAATCCTTCAAAGGCAAAGGCTCTTATTGCGTTACCATCCCCCAAGAGTCTTAAGGAGGTCATTTCATTCGTTCAAAAGGTGAAGTATATGTCACGCTTCATTCACTTAGCCTCGAAGCTACTTCATCCCTTGCAAAAATTGACACAACAAGTTGAGTTGGTTTGGTCTGATGAGCTTGACAAATATTTTTGTAACATCAAAATCATTTTGTCAGAACTACCAACACTTATGCATCCTTGTTGGGAGTACACATTCTTTGCTAGCTCTAGTGTTGGGAAAGAAACAATTGGGGCTGTTTTGCTACAACAAGATCCCCACAGTACCAGGATGCGACCCATTTACTTTGCTAGTAGGGTCATGAATGCTTTGGAGAGAGGCTACATGGAGGCAAAACTCATGATGCTTTCTATCATGTTTGTGGTGAGGAAGGTTAGATCCTACTTGCTACCAAAACCTTTTGTAATTCTCACTGCTGTTGCAGAAAATTTTATCCCTTGGGTTTCATCTCAAATGAATCTTAGGACTAGAATCTCAAAGTGGATTATGGATTTGCAAGAGTTTCAATACTCTTTCAAGGTAGAAGATAGTGTGTGTGCACAATTGACATGGATTCTCACTTATAGGGTACATAAGAAGGAGATTAAGGTGCCTCAAGTAAAGAACCTACCACTGCCACCACCTAAAGATATTACTAATGCTTTTACCTTGTTCTTTTATGGAGCTTTTTGACAAGCCATACAAAAAACAGGGGGAGGGCTAGTGTTTCTCAACCCAAGTGGACAGGTTGTCATGAAAGAGAAGGTCAAATCTACGAGGTTCAACTAGCAACAATGAAGCAGAATAAGACACACTACTTCATGGTTTAAAGATGTGCATTGGCCAAGGTATACAACGTCTCATGATAAAGGGGGATGCACTTCTCATTGTGAAGCAGATTTTAGGCATTTGGGCATGCAAGAATGAAAGATTAAGGACAAAAGTTCATGGCATTTTTAGGTTGTTTAATCAGTTTGAAGAAGTGCAACTATATCATACTCCTAGGAAACAAAATGAAGATTCCGATTTACTTGTACAACAGGCATTTGCATGTGTTGAGAAAGAAGTGCAAGTCATCATGGTGGAAGCAGCTGTCAAGCAACCAAGATACTAGGGATTGGAGTCATTGGCTCCCATTATTGGCTACATTTTGGAGGGTGACTTTCCACAAGACTTCACAAAAGCTCAGAAGAGCAGACTCATGAAGAAGGCAAGTTTCTATCTCTTCCTAGAAGGATCCCTCTATCAAAGAGGGAAGGATCAAGTGTGCAGAAGAGTACCAACTATCGAGGAAATTCCAGCCATTCTAAAAGGTTTGCATGAAGAGGCATGTGGATATCATTTTAACTGTGGAGACGATTTTGCTTGTGGGGTATGTTTGGCCAAGCTTGCATGTGGATGTCCAACATTGGTGTAAAAGCTGTCACAATTTTTAGGTAAATGGATGTAGAAGGTTGGTACATGGCCCAAGGCAAATAGTGCTTGCAAATGGATCCTTTGAAAAATGCGGCATTGATGCTATGGGTCCTCTTCCTAGAGCAAAAACTGGTAAACTCTACATTCTAGTGGCTGTAGATTACATGACTAGGTGGCTATCCTTACCTTTTCATTGTAGATAGGTGTGTGTGAGTTAGGGGACTTTTCCCATATCTCCTTAAAAAACCCTCACTTAGCTAGTCATTAGGCTAGTTGAGCCAAAAAATAAATAAAAATAAATCCAAAGTATATTATGGCCCTTTTTTCTATAATTATTTCATTTTATATAGGGCCTAATTATTCTGGTATCTATTTAATTATTCTACTTAGGTGTACGTGATTTACCTATGTATGCTATGTACATTGACTCACCATTACCACAAATTTTCTTACCATTTTGCATACTCTTTATTCCATATAGAAATAGTTTTAAGGAACCTTCTCTTATTTTTGGGTGAGAATCCACACCAAGGAAAAACCTCAAAAATACCTTTTACCACCATCAGTCATTGACTCTCACTAAATTCCTATTTCTTAGAGATATTTTTTCTTATCTCTTGTAGATAAATATACTTCAATAAAAACAAATGAGGATCCCCTCATTTGATTCCTTATATTTTCATATATCTCATATTTCCATTTTATATTTATGTATAGCTGACACTATTCTAGATTCCAGGAATTGTTTATATACTAACCTATTTTTTTCATCATATCTATATATAATATTTATGCATAATCCACAACCATGCATATTTTCAAACCCATAAGAATCAATTAGGTCATGCTCTCATGGAGGGTCTCACCTTTGGAGCCATATAAAAATTGAACAAAAGGGGGGCCACATACGTTTTTGTGAAGAAAAACAGGTATGTTGGTGGGATTTTTTATATCCATATCCGCTTTGAATTTAAAGTGGTGGTCATCGCAAAAATGTGGACCAAGAGATGAATAATCACCTCAAAAATTTTGATAATTTTTTCGAGCTACCATCGGTGAGATAGAATTTTTTGAATGGACCCCAGTCTGCCTACTTTATCACAAAGTAACTCATAGTCTTCTCTCACCTCCTTTCCTACTTCCACACACACACACACAGACTCATTCCTCTCCATCCCTCACTCAACCTGCACTTTCATGGCAACTTTCATCTTCTTCACCATTCCTATCTCTCCCTTACTCCATAGCTAAAAAATTATCATCTCTACACACATATAACTTAATTTCTCTCTCTAAAATCAAACCCTATTCCCATAACGTCTTCATCCTTTCACAAAAAGAGGAAAAATCAGCAAATAACCAAGATAAAGATCTACCAAAGGAGGAGTTTTATTATGAAAAAATTAACTTTTTCATGGTCACAATAACTACACCAACAGAGTTCTACAACCGCTTCATTCACTAGAAGACCCCATCCTACTAACTACAAACTACTAACACTAACCACTAACATACTAACACAAAATAGCCATTGACCTAACCATAAAAGACATATCACCTCAAGCCTATATGTGCATAGTAACTCTCTCTCTCTCTCTCTCTCTCTCTCTCTCTCTCTCTCTCTCTCTCTCTCTCTCTCTCTCCCCTTCTTAAAACTCTACTTTCACCTTATCTACCATCGATAATGCTCTCTTTGGAGCCCACATCCATGACTCAAGCAGACAAAGAAAGCCCGCAATGTTTTGATATTGAAAAAATTTCATAATCTTGATTTGTTAGCTTGTAAATTAGGACCTCCAATACTCTTAATGAGAGGTCTCCAACCTATAAATGGGCCCCTCTCCATCTTGTAAATAACCTCCAATATCTCACATAGCACCCCAACACTCTATGCATGAGGAGAGACTTAGGCATAGAACCACTTTGTTGACTGGCCGTGAAAATTTTGGTTTTCGGCGAGTAATTTTTCTTCACGCACGATGGCTTCTCCTCATAATGGGGACCTTAAAATGTGCATTTTTACCACAAATTACAAGGGGTAAATCAAGCTCCATATTTAACAATCTCCCACTTGGAGACTGATCTCCAAACCAAACCTATGACTGCTTTCCTTCCTGGCTTCTTATCCTTGAATGCTGGTTGAAGATGAGCAAAAGCTCAACTTCTCCTTGTTGACTACCTTTGTAAACATGTCCGCAACATTTTTACTTGTATGCACCTTTTTTAGCTTTAGCTCTCCCTCTTCCAAAAGAGTGAGTATGAAGTGATATCTCACCTCAATGTCCTTGAATGAAAGGCTAAGTTCTTCGCAAGATGGATAGCACTTGGGGCTATCTATACAAGACACATTTGTCTTGTTTGAATCCAAGCTCTTCTAAGAATCTGTGAAGCCACAGAATTGCTTTGCTTGCCTCCATCATTGCTACATACTCTTCTTCCATGGTAGAAAGTGAGACCACTTTCTGCAGCTTTGAAGCCCAGCTTACTGTTGTGCCTTCAACCGTGAAGACATAGCCAAGAGTGCTCCCTCGAGTATCTTTGTCACCTGCCATATCTGCATCAGCATACCCTTCTAGAAAATAATCAGTTCCTCCAAAATACAAAGCATTTGTTGTTGTACCTTTTAAATACCTAAGTATCCACTTCACAGCTTGCCAGTTCCCTTTACCAGTGCTGTCCATGAACCTAATTACAAATCCCACTGCATGTGTGCAATGTCTAGCCTTGTCCAGACCATAGCATATATAAGAGAACCTATCACTACAACATATGGAATTTTAGACATATAGGCTATCTCCTCTTGTGTCTTTGGACACATATCCTTGGTTAGTTTAAAGTGACCAGCCAAAGGTGTAGAAACCGTTTTTGCATTTTGCATTGCAAACCTTTCTAGTACCTTCTTGATGTAATCCTCTTGAGATAACTTTACTGTCTTCTTTGTCTTGTCCCTTGATATCTTCATACCAAGTATCCTCTTTGCAGCACCTAAATCTTTCATTGAAAAAGATTTAGACAACTCCTCTTTTAGGTTTTTGATGTCTTGCATGTTAGCACTTGCAATCAGCATGTCATCATCATACAACACTAGGATGATGAACTTCCCATCTCCCAAATTATTTGTGTAGACATAGTGATCCGAGTTGCATCTTGTGAATCCATGATCCAACATCCATCAATCGAACTTCAAGTACCATTTTCTTGGTTAGATGATGAGCGGAAACAAGGCTTAAGACAAGCCTAATTGAGTTCATTTTTACAACAAGAGAAAATATTTCATTGAAGTCAATACCTTTCTATTGAAAAAACCCTTTTACCACAAGCCTAGACTTGTACCTTTTCTTCCCACCTTCTTCTTCCTTCAGCTTGTACACCCATTGTGCCCGCTTACCTTTAGGCAACTCAACCAACTCCCATGTATGGTTGTGATGTAGTGAGTCCATCTCCACTTGCATGCTCTTCTTACATTCTTCTTTGAATTCGTGATGCATAGCTTCTTCGTATGATTTTGGCTCCTAGAATATGAGATCATGGAGGTCTACTTGCTCTTGTAGTTCTTCGGAGAAAGGTTGAGGATCCTCATTTGGTTGATGTTGTTGCACATTGTCACCGTTTAATTTGTTGTCCTTGAGTCTTCACGGTCCTCAAGCTCCATGTACTCATCACCTGTTTCTTTTGTTTGTTTTCTTTTCAAGTAATTTTTGTACATATTTCGTTCGTTAAAAATTACATCTCTACTCCTAAAGATTTTATCATCTTCAAGATTCCATAGGTGATACACAAAGTCACCTTCTCCATAGCCAATGAAGAAACACTTTTTGGACTTTGCATCTAGCTTTGATCTTAGGCTTCTATCTATGTGCATGAAAGCATCACAGCCAAACACTTTGAGAAATGCATAATTCACCGGTTTACCTGTCCACACCTCTTTTGGACTCCCCATCCAATGCCATTGAGGGTGACCGGTTGATTAAGTACACAGACGTACTTACAGCTTTTTCCCAAAGCTCAAGCAGTAGGCCTGCAACTAGCCGCATGCTTCGTGCTCGCTCCATGATTATTCTATTCATCCTTTTGGAAATTCCATTTTGTTGAGGTGTCCTTGGGGTTGTTCTTTGCCTCCAAATGCCATTTCTAGCACAAAAGCTTTCAAAAGCTTGGCTGCAATATTTGCCTCCATTGTCGGATCTGCGGCATTTAACCTCAATACCTGTTTCATTCTCCACAAAGGCTTTCCACCTTTTAGATATGGAAAACACATTAGATTTATTCTTCATTACATAAACCCATGTTTTCCTAGTCGCATCGTCTATGAATGGTACATAGTACAATGAGCCACCAAGTGATGGTGTACTTGCAGGACCACAAACGTCAGAATGAACCAACTTAAGTTTTTTATTTTTTCTTTCATTTTCAGATTTTTGAAATTTTACCCTCTTTTGTTTACAATAAACACAATCTTCACAGAACTCTAAGTCCACTTCTTTCAAACCTGGTAGAAGCTTCTTTGTTTGAAGGATTTGCATTCCTTTAGCACTCATATACCCAAGGCAATAGTGGCACACCTCACTGTCGACTTGTCTAGCTATTGTACAAGTTGAAGATTGCGTGCTAATAGTACACAAGTAAAGTCTATCGACCTTTTCTCCCTTGGAAACCACCAAAGATCCTTTTGAGATCTTCCACCATTTGCTTCCAAATGCAATGTTGTGACCTTGGTCGTCCAATTGTCCTGTAGAGATCAATTTTTTGCAAAGAGAAGGAACATGCGTAACATCTTTAAGCTTCCATTCATTTCCGTTAGTAGTTTTGACACAAACTTTACCTTTGTCGACAATTTCATAAGCTTCATCATCTCCCAAGTATACATACCCAAAATTACCTTTGGTGTAATCTTGAAAATGTTGCTTGTGTGGTGGCGCATGGAATGAAGCCCCAGAATCTACTATCCAGGAATTAAACACATTGTCTAATGAGAGAATTAGAGCATCTTCCTCTACTTTACCTGCCACATTGGCCTTCGATGTTGGCTTGTTGTCTTGAGACTCCGACTCCTTCTTCTTCTTTGACCCAACAATCCATCTTGACGTGGCCCTTCTTGCCGCAGTTCCAACATTCAAGAACTGACTTTGTGTGTGACTTGCTCCGCCTTGAGCGATCATGACACTTTTGGTTTTTGAACATCTTCTTAGGCCTTCCTCTTGTTTCCACTGACACTGTATCACTTGATGATTCTCGTGTTCTTCTCCTTTGCATTTCCTCGCTTAGGAGAACACCCACAAACATCATCAAACTTAGAGTATTTGTGCCAGAATTAGAAATACTTACAGCCATCACAAGGCTGTCCCAACTATCTGGTAGATACGATAGTATAAGGGGAGCTCGCATTTCTTCATCAAATTTTATTTTCATTGATCGAAGTTGACTTATGTTGGTGTTAAAGTCATTTAGGTATTCTACAAATGAACCATTCTCTGCCATCTTTAGATGGAACAAGCGCTTCATGAGAAATACCTTATTGGATGCCGATGGATTCTCATAGAAGTCCTCAAGTGACTTCATCAAGTCCTCCGTGGTCTTCATCTCCAAAATGTTGAAGGCCATTGTGGACACCAAGCTTAACCGGATTGTTCCCAGTGCCTATCGATCAAGGACAATCCATGCTTCATCTACCATTGTTGCGGGCTTCTTTGCAAGACCGCCTAGTGGCATGTGAGGTCCTTCTGGTAGAGATAGTCTTCAATCTGCATCTTCCATTGTTGGTAGTTTTTTCCATTGAACTTCTTGATCTTGAGCTTCCCTTCCTCTGCCATTACTCCCACTCAATTCAAAGAATCCTTTCCTTGAGATAATTTGGCTACGAGCAAACCTTGCTCTGATACCAGTTGTTTGTTAGGAAATATGATGCAGCTTAGTAGATAATTGAGTAGATTACCTAATGGAGTAGAGAGAGAGAGAGAGAGAGAGAGAGAGAGAGAGATATTACACATGATATACGTGGTTCATCCAATGTGGGATGCATCCACGGGAAAGCAGCCACTCAATGGCTTTAGTACTTCAAAACAAGAAGTAGGTTACAAGGGGATTATACCCTTTTGGAGCTCCCGCCTTGCTTCACTCTCACCATCTCACACCCACCTTGTTGCATCAACTGCAAACTGTGAAATGTGTGTAGAAATGGCCTCCTTTTATAGGCCAAAAGGACTACCCTCTCTCATGAGAGGCAGCCACGTGTAGTCGCCCTTGTGTAGATAAGTCCAAATTGGACCCTCCAATCCGCCCATGTGTGGCCACTCTTGAGAAGACAAGTCTGCTTTTGAATTTGGCCACCGGCCACTAGCCATTGACTTTCAACCACCGGTCACCGGCCATTGACTACTGGCCATGGACCAATTGACCGATCGTTTTTTGACCACTTTCCGGCCGTCATCCGGCCATAATATTTCGGCGTTGGGCTCGAGACGATTTTGGTTTCCGGTGAAAATTTTGGTTTCAGGCGAGTGATTTTTCTTCATGCACAATGGCTTCTCCTCATAATGGGGCCCTTACAAATGTGCATTTTTACCACAAAAACTTACAAGGGGTAAATCAGGCTCCATACTTAACAGCCTGCCTCAGACCGCCTCAATGTGTAAGAATAGAGACCCTAAATAGTCCAATTGCTTGGAAAAGATTGTTTGTGTATATGGATAGAGCTATTGTGATTGGACTCATGTGTTATGTTTCTCATGGCAGCGTTGCTACAAGAGTAGAATCACCTACATCGCTTAGCCTTAGACTAAAGGGTCGTTGACCTAGGGTTTTGCTGGATCGGGGGTGTTGCGTAGGTTTTCTTCTTTTTGTTAGGCTCATATACACAATTAGTGCGTCGGGGGTTGAATGACCTACACGGCTAACGTGTCGGGATTTTTTCCTTGGCTTTGCCTGAACACTTGGTGCTAGGCATTGAAGAGGCATGGTGCCTAAATTGGTATGGTTGGTATTGATACCCTACCACCTACTAGTACTTTGCTAGGCATTGAAGAGGCATGGTGCCTAAATTGGTATGGTTGGTGTTGATACCCTACCACCTACTAGTACTTTGGATCCTTTTAGAGCTCAGGTTCATGGAGGGAGACGAAGCGGCCTCAGCTTATGTATGGCTCAGGTAGGTTGGAGGTGTTTTGGCTCATTCCCGGCAAAGTGAAATTCTCTCTGTCCGTAGTAGAGTGGAAGTGGATGGGTGGACCAGTTGATCCCTACACAGGGTCCGGTGCTCTTCTAGTTATCTTTTCAATTTTTTTTAAAGTGTTATGGTATACCCACATTTTGTCATTGTATTAATACATGGTTGTCTATTTCATTTAGATGAAGTATTTAAAGATTCTCTGTTGTCATTCTCTCACATCTTTGTGCACTCTATTTCATCCTCCACTATACTCTCTCTCTCTCTCTCTCTCTCTCTCTCTCTCTTCCCGCAATGTGGTGTACACATATATTCACCCTCCACAATGTTATATTTTTCTTGAGTACGCTTTCATTCATAACACCCACTCAAGGGAGCACTAGTTTCTAGGTGCCTCTGGATGTAGTATGGCTCATTGCCTGAACTCCATGCTTGGACGGGTGCTGAGAGCTCATCCCCTATGCAAATGCTTTCGCAACTCTGATGGATATTGAAAATTTCATGAAAGGTGTAAATTATATATTTTGTGCATAGACCCTCGAGGAGGGGTATCTCTTACTTGGTATCAGAGCCTATGCTTAAGGTTATGAGGATAGCCTAAAGCTTGATACTAATCAAGTTAGTTATGCATTGTGCATGCATTCATGCATGCTGTTTGGAAAAGGATATTGTATTCATGATGCATCTATAAGTGACATTGGTTGGTGGTACTTGTTTGAATTGTCTTCTTGAATGGAAGTGTTTGGTTTGAGTTATGGTAAAGTGGTTGAAGTGTTCAACAACGGCGTTGTAATTTCTTTGAATGTTTGTTTTGTAGTAACAAATGGCTCCTAGAGTGACATCTAAATGCTTTAGCCAGGGGAATGAAGTTTTGGCCATAGTGTTCAATAATACGGTGACACGATTGTCAAGGGATGAAAGGGAACTCTTTTACTTGGAAATTGAGTCCAAAGTCTTTGGCTGCCAAGAAGCACAACTTGTTGGAAGAGCGTTAACCGTAGTTACCTTATCCATCACCAAGAACCCTTCCGTCAATTCTTTATCGACATTGAAGACAGTCCGAGAGACTGATTTGCCAACCTTAGTCTATCTCAATCAGAATTTGGTTAGGCCTAAAAGACATGCTCTACTACTTGGCGATGCACTTCCAAATGTTAAGGATTGCCAAAGTTTCTAAGAAGTTTGAAGCTCTTGCAGTTGTCATAGGGAAAGAAAAACTAGAAGATAACTATAGACCACGTTGTCATGTGGGAGGTCTAAGAGAATACCCTGTCATGAGAGTTAAATTATATTTAGAGAATATAATTGAAGTGGTTTGAGCTTCAAAGGGTACTAGAGACTACCTTGCTCCAAACACTTACGTAGCATGGGAGTAATATGTTGAAGCCAACCTGAACATTGAACACAAGTGTCTGATAGGTTTATGAACAATCCACAGCTTTGGGTCAAGGAAAAGATCCAAGAAAGCGACGTTAAAGTACAAGGATATGTTTTTTACCTTAACCTATGTTCTCTCTTGGACATACCAAGTCGCGAGCTCATACTTAGTAAGAAGGCCCTCATGCTAAACCAAAGATATGGATTTTGTGAAAAGGTCATAATCAGAGTGTGGAAGAAGTCAAATGGTGGCAACCAATTCTATTATGTAACCCAAGGTTGGTTCAATAGAGTCTATGGGCCTATTCTCAAATACAACCCTCACAATGTCACTGTTACCTTTGATGACTACGAGAAGCCTAGGTGCATTAGTGACTTTAACCAAGCACAACCAATAGCAATAACTCGAGTAGATATTCTACAGAGATGATGTAAATGAACGGTATGCTCATGTAAACTACTTGAATGGATTACCACCCATAGATGTATCACGAGCAGAGGAATGGTACGAAAGAGAAGACGTGAATTTTAATGCACAAGTTGAGGTTCAAAACTTTGAAACTCGAGATGTGAACATGTATAGGGATAGAATTCGGTTGTAAGAACCAAGAACTGGTTCATAGGACCCTTTTGTATGTATGTATCTCCCTAAAGACACTATGTATCTTTTTGGTTTTCTACAATTAAAAAATAATTTATTTTGGTATGACTCATATTGTTTTGAGGACATAATATTTGATTTTGAACCTTAGTTTTATCATTCTAACTAACTTGAGTGATGGGGTGTGTGTGTAGATGACTAACATCTTACCTCAAGGGATATAGGCAGATATACTCTCTCGCCTTATGGTTGTGGAGCATCTTCAGACACAAGTAGAAGTGCAAAGGCTTGTCACTACCACACATAATGGGGAAGAGAAGAAAAGGTTAATGTCCACGGATTGTATTGTACCTAATACATTCCGAGCTTGTTACCATTACTCTGCAAGGAACCCCGAGTCTAGACCACCTAAACATAAACCCTCACCTATTGGGAGTATCAAGTGGTTACAATCCAAGTTAGGAAGGAGATTGTTGTCACTAACCAGGTGTTATATATAAATGCTTATGAACTTACCTTAAGACCAAAAAAGAAAACATGGATAGCTAGAAACATACTTCCCTTAGTAATGGCTACGGGATGTTTCAACATTGTTATGTTCAATGTATGGGGCCGCCAATGCCAAACCAACAACCAACATTCCTTTAGCCCGGTACCTTAGAAGTTGTTCTTTGACCTATTTGGAAAGTCACTAATCCACAATCCTCGCCATGTAAAAGTTTTATATAATGCCTATAACAAACCCCAGTGCCTTGCAAATTGTGCGATCTTACACAACTCAGATGGGTGGGACACATTGGATGTATTTCCGAAAGAATCTACTTACTTCGATGACTACTTCCAATACAAGAAGGCAATAGTTCACGCCAAAATAGGAGCTGTACCTGTAACTAACGGATCCCTTACTCAACAATGGTATGACACACGCAAAGGAAGAAATGTTTCAACCAAAGATCAAAATGGATTATTGGGATCACCCATCCAATATACTCAAGGAATAGGATAACTATACTCCATTGGTGGAAGGATGTCACAATGGCTATTATTGGGTGCATTATGTTAGATCCATTAGAATCTATTAGAAACTTTCAAGACACTTTGTAGACTTTTTGTGAACCCCAAAGTTTTGTGATATAGAAATTGGATTAATTTATTTGTTATTATTTCTCCTACTCTCTCGATTTGATCATGACGTGTCGATTGACACCACGTCGATCAACAGTAATTTGTTTGACTACACCTTGTAAATGGAACTAATAGATAACTTATCTCCAATCGTCTATTCTATTTGACTTAAAGGACTTTGAGCAGATTAGAATATTCTACTAAGTGTGACCTTGGTTGATATGGTGCAGTAAGCTACCATGCCTCCTAGAGAAAAAGAGGCTGCTGCTAATGCATATGCACCTATTGTTCCTCAACACACCATCATTGATAAGGACATAGATGCTATGCTTCACAAGTCTCAACCTGGAAATTTTAGCAAGGAAGGCAAAGATGTAGGTAAGGTTCTTGAAGATTGGATTGATCGCATGGATGACTACTTTCATTTGGCTCATTCGTTTGTAGTAAACAAAGCTATCATCAGTAAGTTCAAACTAGAGAAAACAACCAAATTAGAGAGACCATTGCATAAAAAAAAATGCTGATCCTAATGCTGCAACTTGGGATTACTTTAAAACCTAGCTCAAGAAGAACTAATAGAACAAGGTTTATCATTCAGATTGTATGAATGAGTTTTTTAACTATACTCAAGGAACCAGAGATCTGGAATCATACTATCAATATTTATTAATCCTTGTCAAGTATGCTCCAGTAGGGATGACTCAAGAGGTCAAGGTAGCTCGATTCGTGTCAGCGTTACATAATCCTATGAAGACTAAACTCGAAAGTCTCCGTCTTACCAGTTTTGCATATGTCCTTGATGCAAGCAAATCCATTGAAATAGAGTTATCTACTACCAAAAAGAGAAAACTAGAATCTGCTCCAGTTTGTGAAATCAAAAGGCCTCGTTGTTCTGAGGAGGAAAAAAGGTCTCAAATTCCATAGAAAAGAAGAGAGAACTTATTACGTATGAAGGCCAGACAGGATCATTTGTGCTACACTTGTCTTGATCTTGGTCATTAGTCCAGGGATTGTCCATTTAATTCAAGATTCACATGATTGGTGGACAATTATGAACGTAGAAACTTCAATCCGAATTAAAAATTCAAAATTTTTAGACCTAGACCATTGACAATTCAGAGGAACTTCAATCAGCAGAACTTTAATCAAAACCAAAGACAACCTCAAAACCAAGGGAATTTTAGACCAGGCAATCCACCTTTTGTCTGGAATGGACCACCTGCTAACAATAACAACAATGGAAATGTTAACCGTCAACCTCCTCCAAGAGGAGGAGGAAATCAAAGACCTCAAGTTAACAAAGCTCAAGGAGCTAGAGGTGAAGGAAGTCACACAAACGCGTATGTTCATGCTGCAATTGAACATCAGGGAGTGAATGAGCAATTTTCAGTAATTCAAACCCCATTAGAGTATCAAGGTAATCGTCTTACCTTATTGATTGATTTGGGGAGTACACATTCTTTCATATATCCTAAGTGCATCAGAAATCTCATTTTTCATGAATAGCCTGATACAGACCTTACACTCGAATTAGCTACAGGTAGAAAGGTTAGATCTTCTACTTCAATGGGTAACTTGAATTTTATTTTGGATGGTCACAATACTATTGCAAACTTTAGAGTCTTACCCATTGGGATCTATGATGGAATTCTAGGAATGGATTGGCTTAAAGACAATGATGCTCACATACAATGTAAAGACGCTTCACTAACTTTCAAAAATGACCAAAACTCTAGGATTACAGTTACTAGAAAACGGGGAAATCCAAAGCTCATGCCAGTGAACTTTACCAAACTTATGAGGAGTCATACGAAAAATGAAAGAATTTATGCAGTAAATCTTAACCCTAAGGAAAAGAAGATAGATTCACCTGAACCCGAATGGATAACATAATTTAATTATGTACTTCCCGAAGAACTTTTGCAGTTACACACCAAGCATGATGTTGATCATTTTATAGAGCTTACTCCCAGAGCTCAACCAGTTGCCCATAGACCTTACAAAATGTCGTTACGTGAATCTACCGAACTAAAGGAGCAATTAACTCAACTCCTTGAACAAGGCTTCATTCGACCCAGCGTTTCTCCATGGAGTACTCTTATTCTCTTTAATCAGAAGAAGGATGATACTCTATGTTTTTGTATTGACTATCGTGGATTGAACCAGGTAATAGTCAAGAATACGTATGCAATACCAAGGATTGATGAGTTACTTGACCGACTACATGGAGCTTCTCTCTTCACAACATTGATCTTAAGCCAGGGTATTACCAAATCCGAATCAAGGAGGAAGACATACCAAAGACAAGATTTAATACTCGTTTAGGACATTATGAATTTACAGTTATGCCTTTTGGACTAACCAATGCTCATGCAACTTTTTATTGTCTCATGACCGACGTGTTTTGAGAGCATCTTGATGATTTTGTTATTGTCTTCTTTGATGATATCCTGGTTTACTCAAGAAATAGAGTAGAACACAAACAACATGTGCAGCAAGTACTTGAACTTCTACATCAAAATCAACTTTATGAAAAACATAGCAAATGCACCTTCTTCACTGACAAGATGGAATATTTGAAATTTATTGTATCGAAGGATGATGTTTCTACTGACCCAAGTAAGATCGAAGCTGTCATTAGAGAAAATTTGGACTCAAATTTGGGCCTTGTAAACATGCCATGCTAGCGTAGAGAGAGACAATAGAAAATTCATTTTAACCCTTTTTCATATATGCTTTCTAAAATCTGGATATCTTATTCATGCAAGGTACGTTTATTAAAAAACCCAAAAAAGTATTCCAGTCATGATAACACTTCATTGTGCACAGCGGCTACTGAATTCAATGCCAAGTATCTCAATCTTTTGTATTTATGAAAACTAAGCTCTGTTTCCTCGCCTCCTCCTTCCCCCCATTCTCTCCTATGTTCTCTCTCATGCATGTGATATTCAAACTGCCATTCTTCAATCACCCCCACCTCCTTCTGCACACAAGACTTTTGCTGCCAAAAATGTACTCGATTTTGATGAGTTTTGTACACAAGATTCCAATCCAAATTGGAAAAAGTATATAAAATGGGAGTCGTAGCTAATGAGTTTTTTGCCCCTATTTTTACTTTTTTATTTGGAGCCACGATTGAGGAAATATGATCAAAATATTGGACCCCAGTCTGCCCACATCATGCAGGGACATCTCATTTCAAACTTTACCAGTTCCTGTTCACACTGGCTCTTCTCTTTCTTGTGTAACCTTTGGAGGTTCCCTTCACCTATAAAAGGGGATCTCTTCTTCCTTGTAAACCATTCATGAGATGAATTCAAGAGGGAGTGAGAGTAGTAATGCCTAATTGTACTTAGCCAGAAACATAATCTTAAGCCTACACTTACTCCTAGAGGAAGACTAGCCTATCTTGTAAGCTATCCTTAGAAGATAATCTCTAATAAAAGAAGGATTTGGACTTGATACATCAATCAGCGCGCTTGAACTCTTTCCTCTTCTTCTCTCTCCTTCAAAAATGGTGGATAACTCCCAAAGGGTTTGTCAAGTAAGATGTGTTCTACTTTGATATCTTTTTGATTTCTTGTTTGTTTCTTTTCTGCATCTCTAATCCAGGATATACTTCTAACTTCGTCTTATCTCTCTCACTCTTAGAGATTCATTCTCTCTACAAATTCTAGGTTCTCCTTGCTATATCCTTATTGCCTATGGGCAAGAATAGGGCTTGGGAGGGAAACTTCTCTTCTCTTCACTTCTTTCATATCTACATTTTGCACATACTAGAGTTATCATAGATGAATACTCCACATGATTTGAATTTCTATATATTCCACTCTATGCAATCTATTGCAATTAACGTATGGATTAGCCATAAAATACACGTATAGTGTTTCTCTTTGGCCCAGAAAGGCTCAATGAAATACTTCTTTCACCGGATCCCATTATACTACCCCTTATAGACTCTAACTTTTCCTTTGATGAAAATATAATTACCTTGCTACGGACCAAGAGGATTTGTACACAAAATTAATCCCAATCACTAGAGAAAACATATATATTATGGTGGTAAGCACAAATTTACAATTTCAAAGAACAATTCATAGCGTGTTTGGTCGGCAAAGATTGAACACCATTAACTCATCTATTAACCCTTTCATATGTCTCATGATAGGATACAACCATATCCTTGATGTTTTCATCTTTGTGTTGTTTTGATATTGTCTTTTGTGTTGTTTCTTTGTGTGTGTGAGTGCAAGAGAGAAAGAGTGGGGCTTCTTTGATTGCACTTCCTTCTAAACCCTAGACTTCATGGCATCTATGGTATAACTCATTCATAAAGTTTTCTTGGAGCTCTCTCACAAACTATCACAGCCAAAAGCCTGGTGCTTTCCTGGCAAGACCGTAAGGAACGTTCCATCAATTTTGGATGAAGCTGGTATATCCAATAAGGGATATGCTGCCATTTTCAAGTATGTAGCATCATTTATAGTTTTGTTCCACTAGAAAATGGTTTTGCATCATTTGTAGTGTTGTTCCACTAGAAAAGGGTTTTGTTTCTTAACTCCTCTTACTCAAGTTTGTGCAAAGACAGGTCAAACAGTTTTGCATCAAGCACACGCTTCTTCCAAACCCTTTCTCTCTTCAAAAAACAAGATGAGTAGTCAACGAGGAGATGCTTCAAAAGTTAGAAATTCCTTTCCACTTTGAATGGGCATAGAGATTTCCAAAAGGAGAAGAAATGTTCTATGACAATTATAACAATATTTTTTATGATATCATCGCGTTGCAGTCATACATTGTGCAGTTGTTTGATGTCACTGCTGCTGACGAGTGCAACGATGTCCTAAAGTTTGTCATCAATCTAGATGAGTGCAAGCTTGCAAAGGTTGAGAAAGTCACAATCACGCTGATCCGAGCCTATCACAAATTTTTGTTTATCATATTTTGTTGGTTTTCCTTGCTTCTAGAGGTTTACAATAAAAGAAAGAGTGAGAACAACCTCTTGGAAAAATTAAAAAAAATGATTTTTTCTTGACTAGTTCACCGGAGGTGAAAGGTAGAGAGAGAACCTAGTGGTAAAGGGAAGGGAAAATATGTAAATGTGAAAAGAAAAGATATGATGTGGTTGTGGAGCCATGCACCCAGGTTTCAAGGGTCATGAGTGGCTCATATCATCATGGCTTTGGAGCCATATGATGATTCAAACAAATGGGACCCAAGTGGAAGACTTGGTAAAGGAAGAAACCATACACATGATTTTTCTGAATTTTTAAAAAATACTTCCACTCCGATCCAAGAAAAGTTGTCTTCATCAAAGTTGTAGCTGATGAGCTGGAAATTCTGGCCATATTTTTTTTATAATTTTTGCATCTACGGTCTAGGAGATATGGCCAAAATGGTGGACGCCAGTTTTTTCAACTGTGGTGGAGACCACCCCCTCTACCTTTACACACACACACCCTTCCTTTTCCACATTGAGACCTTCTCTAAAATCAGCCATTAGTCTTCTCACCCTCCTCTCATTCCTCCTCTCTCTCAAGCTCAAAAACCCATCAAAGTTCCTCTTCTAATCACCTCTCAAGTCATGCTTAATCTTGTTGTAATTCATAAGTTCTCATTCAACCCCTTCCTATTATTACTAGATATGTATTGATTTTATGTAGATTCTTTACATTTTAAAATAAGGAAGCTCTTGGACTCAAGCAATGGAGGAAGGAGTGAAGACAACACAAGTGATGATAGAGCTAATTGGTCAACAAATCACTTGGAAGGAGCTTCTTCATTGGTTGAATGTCCCTAATCAAGCTTCATTTGTACAAATTACACTTGGATCTTAACCTCACTCCTAATCACTCTCTTTCCTATATAAAGAGGCCTTCCCCTTTGTAATTTCAAGCCTCCCTCAGCCCCATTGAGCCTTTGTATCACTCACCATGAGCCCATAAGCTCATTCATTCACTCTATTCTTGCACATCCTAGAGTGCAAATTGTTTCATGCTAGTAACCTCTCCTCCTCTTACTTATGTTAATTAAGAGAAATGTTTTATATGTGTGTGAGAGTGCTTGATGTGATCTTGGCTAATCCTTGAGTGATTGTTTGGTAATCTATATGCTATTTGTGTTGGGAGTGTTTGAAGTCATCCCTTCCTTGTACACACACTACGGTTAATGCTTCATTCATAGTGATCTCTCTCTCTCTCTCTCTCTCTCTCTCTCTCTCTCTCTCTCTCTCTCTCTTTGTGTAGCGGTCCTAGTCCACGCTTCCAAGACTAGGTGGTGCCCTCATCTCATTTCCCTTGTGGCGCAATGGAGTTTGTTTTGGTGTAGAGGCCGCCATTCCAAATTTCCTTCGTCATAAATTGGTGCCCCCACGGAGGAGTTCTCAAGCAGCGCTCTATCAATCCTATGAAGGAAGATCCATAAAATTCTCTGAGACTTCCACTATGGTCTCCCCAAGAAGCTCGAGAAAAGAAGCATCTTTATCGACAAACGGCACGTATGCGGGTAAAGAGAGTTAACTACACACACCCTTCTTTGCTTCAAGGAAAATCTTGTAGTCATCAAGTCCCTAGGTCAAAAAATTGTGTTGAGTGCTTTGTGGGTAGTGTGAAGACACTTCCTTTGAAGCCTCGACTTCAGGTGGTGAAAGCACTCTCAAACTCGGGTATTAACAAGTTTTTGGAGGGGGAGCTACACATCAATGGGGTGCGGTATTGGCAAGAGGCTACATATGGTGATGCACTCCAACTACTACTAGCAAGAAGGCTCAAGGTGGTTGAGAGGGTAGCCATCGAACCCTATGAAATCTACAAAGCTGAAGATGGTCACACCAAAGCTAGGCTAATCACTGGTGAGCAAATTCTTCGCATCTCTCAAATGGTGGGATCCAAGAGAGCTCAACTTCAATGAAGTGCTTCATGGAAGTTTGTAATTAATGCACCAATGAATAATCCCATTTTCTACAACTTTCAATCAGTTTAGAATATTAGGGTGAATATGCGCATTGATAGAAAGATTTTTTTCCAACAAAGATTGGTCTTCTATTTTGGAGCTGAGAGGTTGAGAGAGATATTGCTGTCCCCTGACCCTATAATATTGCCTATTTTGGAGTATAATGTATCTTTTGATGTTCACATCTTCATCTTGCTTTAAGCATACTCCATGAATCATAGGGATTTATATGGACCTTTCCAACCTCTTGCTAGACAAACTATGCATATAATAGCTAGCACAAAGCTTAGGTTCCAAAACATCATAAGGGACTTACTAGGCCCTCGTCGTCTAGCTGAGATTAATGCATCTATCAATCCATTTATTCTACCCTTAATAAGATATGATTTGGGCCTAGACGTTTTCATCTTTGTGCTGTATTGAGAGGAAGGCAACCCACTTTTATGATGGCTTTCCCAAATTTTTTTGGGCGTAGTGGGGAAAATGCTGGGGATTTTTTGGATAACTTGGAGATGGCTTTCCTTGTCTCCGGGAGGGATGACGAAGCATTGAAATTGAGAGCTTTTCCTTTGGTGCTCAAAGAAGAAGCTAGGGTATGGTTCCAGGCTCTAGATCCAACCCAAAGAATTGATTGGGAGGGATTGAAGGTGGCTTTCCTACGAAGATTTCAACTAGCCAATTCGGCAGAAGAACTATGGCAACGGCTTCTGTCCCTTCATCAAGTTGACCCTCATGGTTATGCAACCTATGAGGAAGGTTTTCTGAAACTTTGGGGCCAATGGTCAGACTCACTAAACCCTGGTGAGCGAGCTCCCAATTGCCTCCAAAAGGATCGATTTATCTCAGGTTTGTACCCCTTGCTAAGGGAGAAGGTAAAGAGAAAATTTCCAAATGCTTTTGAAGATGCCTTAAGAATTGCTAGGGAAAAGAATAGAAAGATTCTCTATCAATCCCAAGCTGGTCAGCTAGCTTTGGGAGGCAATATCACAACTATGGAAGCTTCTCACATACCTCCAAATGTGCCTAATGCACCAGAACTCAATAGAGGTCAACAAGAAGATATGCTCCAACAAATAAACAATCTCACAAACCAGCTAGAGGGGTTGAGAGTAAATCTTGTGCAGGGTGCAAGAAGGCCTATTGAGGGAAATGGTGGGAATCGGCCACCAATGCGACGTCAAGCAAGGGAAATGTTGTGTTACAATTGTGGGGAAATTGGCCACGGCATGTATAATTTCCCTCATCCCAGAAGATATGACTACCCTGTCAGAGGTCCTCGACAACAACTAAGTCCACCCCGTGCTAGAGCTCAAGCACAAGAGCAACCGCAACCTCAAATTTTGCAGCCACCTCATGCTCAAGCTCAAGCCCCTGCTACTCAACCAAATGTGAGCATCATAAGGATGGAGGAGGTCCTCAAGGGCAGAAGCAACCAGGAAGAAATAGCTAAAGGGAAGATGAAGATAGATGAAGTGGCTACAATGCCTATCAAACGTGTGCGTGTCCAAGATGAAGTAGGTAAAGAAACAAGCAAGGATGCAAGCAATGAAGCAAGTACATCTCGGGCAACTAAAGATGAAGCCAAGAAGAGAAAGACCCGTACTAGGTCTCAAATTGACATCTCTGATTTCCCTATGGGATCTCGGACACAACCTTATGACTTGACAGCTGATGTGAGTTCTCAAGGACCAAAGATTACTTGGCCACAACTACTTCATATCTCCCCAAAGCTTCGACGACAATGGTCAAAAATGGTGAGCACGAGGGCAAAGCGAAGTAAGCTAGTAAGTGTAATCAAAGCATATGGTCTCAAGGATATAGTGCCTTTGGTGGAGGCTCAAATCAAGGGACAACGGATTCCAAAAACTTACATTGACAGTGGAGCAGAGGTTTGTGTCATGACAGAAAATCTAATGCATCAATTGGGTTTAGAGGTAATGGAATCATCAAACTTTAGGGCAAAAATGGCCAATAATGTCTCTGTCACTTGTGTGGGTGTAGTGAAAGCTTTGAGAGTTTCTATTTTTGGAATCACTACAGAGGTTGATGCTTATGTGATGCCAGTAAAGGGAGAAGGATACCCCCTTATTTTAGGATGACCTTGGCTCATGGGTATAGGAGCTAGGCAAGATTGGGCAACAGGAGACTTGGAGTTGAGGCCTCGCATGGGTGGCCATAGTCGGAAGGTGGTTTATAACCTAAAGAATGGGCGACAAGAGAACCTTGAACTAGAGACGTCAGCTGATGAGTGGAGCTCAAGTGGATGCTCCTCATCCATGGACGAGGAAGAGAGTTCAAGTGAAGAGAGTGATAGCACTCTCGAAGTCATGGGCGTCACCATAAAGGAAACTACCTCATCAGAAGACAACCCAAGGATCCAAATGGAGAATGTGTGGGATGCCAGCCTAGAGGAGATGTTATCCAAGGATATAAAGGAAGAAGAAAAGGAGGGTTATGTAAATGTTCTCAAGAAGCATGCATCATTGTTTATTTCTGATTACACTCACATTACAGGTGTCACTGCAGTGAAGAATCATATCCATCTAAAAGAAGGGAGCAAGCCTGTAGTACAAAAACTAAGAAGATTAGGAGTTGTGCAACAAAACGCACTGTTGTCTGAGGTGAAGAGACTCTTAGAAGCAGGATTCATATACCCAGTAGAAGATTCAGAATGGATCTCCCCAGTAGTGGTGAGGCCAAAGAAGAATGGTAAATGGCGAGTGTGCGTGGATTACAAGCCACTAAATGCTGCAACAAAGAGGGACCACTTCCCTCTCCCATTTCAAGATGAGATTCTAAATGAAGTAGTAGGCCATGAGAGATACATAGTGTGTGATGGCTACTCTGGCTACTTTCAAATACGCATTGCAGAGGAGGACCAAAAAAAGACTACTTTCATCACACCATGGGGATGTTTTGCATTTTGAGTCATGCCTTTTGGTCTCACCAACGCTCCAGCCACCTTTCAACGATTCATGAACATGGTCTTCCAACCTTACTTTGGTAAGTCCATAAGGGTTTTCATAGACGACTTTTGTATTTACAGCTCCAAAAGTATGCATCTCGGCAAGATTGATGAAGGATTTACTCGTTTAGCTAAGCTGGGTGGACAACTAAACAAGGACAAATGTCACATTGGGGAAAGCAAGGTTACACTATTAGGGCATGTAGTGTCCATTGATGGAATCGAGGTAGATCCTGAAAAGATAGAAACATTGCTAAATCTACCTTCCCCAACTTCCATCAAACAATTAATCTCCTTCTTTCAAAAGCTAAGATATTTGAGTAGATTCATACACTTACTCTCCCAAGTGATATTTCCTCTACAACAGCTGACTCGTCAAGAGACGCTTGTTTGGAGTGAAGAAAGTGAAGGGCATTTTAGAGAGATTAAAAAAATGTTAGGGTCACTCCCTATAATCCTCCAACCTTGTTGGGAAGAAACATTCTTTGTAAACCCTAGTGTGGGAGAAGAAGCCATTGGTGCTGCCCTCCTACAAAAAGATCCAAAAACCTCCTTTATGAGGCCTGTGTATTTTGCTAGCCGCCTCATGGAAAACACAAAGAAGGCCTACACCCTGATGGAACAGCTAGTGTTAGCTCTCATGTTTGCGGTAACCAAATTTCGGCCATACTTGCTGCCGAAGAGGTTTGTAATTATCACTATGGAGGATATGTTTCCCTATGCACTACAACATATGGAAATCTCTGACAAAATAGCAAAGTGGGTGGTGCGACTTCAAGAGTTTGATTATACAATACAGGTTGAAAGAACAACTTGAGCATGCTTAGCCGACATTTTAACAAACAAGTGCTATGAAAAAGTTTTCCATTTGAAGAGAAAGGAACTTCCACCACCTCCAGCTCTAGAGGTTTTGGTCAATGCTTATAGCCTCTACTTTGATGGAGCATACAAGAGAACCAAGGATAAGGCAGCTGCAGGCATCGTGGTCTTATCCCCATTGGGAGAGAGGATCCATGGTGAAGGGATCACTCTAGAAGATGTCCACTCCAACAATGAAGCAGAATATCATGCTCTAATTCATGGACTTTGTTGGTGCCTCGATAATTCAATTAAGAGATTAAACGCTTTTGGTGACTCCATGCTTTTGGTAAGGCAAATGCAAGGTACATGGGCTTGCAAAAATGCCCGTCTCTCTACTAAAATGAGAGAAGCAAAAGCTCTTATGAGGAGATTTAGGGAGGCACAAGTACATCATGTGCCAAGAGACCAGAACAAGGATGCAGACCACCTAGCATCATCAAAGTTAAATGAGTCAATAGTGGGAGCAGTGGCCATCAAACTTCCACTTCAGCAAGGCAAGGAGGACTTGGAAGATATTATGCACATTCTGGAGCAAGGAGAGGCTCCTAAACACTTGAATGCAGGGGAAAGGCGATGGTTAGCTAGGAAGGCTACCAGGTATCGCATAGTAAATGATGACTTGTATTGTCTTGGTAAGGATGGTGTGCTTAGGAGAGTTCCTTTGAAGAGTGAAATTGAAGAGATTTTAAAAGCTTGTCACGATGATATGTGCGGAGGACACTTTGCACACGACGTCACTAGTAGAAAGGTTCTACAAGCTGGGTTTACTTGGCCAAGTCTTCATCGTGATGTCAAATACTGGTGTCAAACATGTGATGAATGTCAGAAAGCAGGACCACGACGTCTCATAGCTGAACCTCAGAACCCAATAAAGGTACATGGGCCCTTTGAGAAGTGGGGAATTGATGCCATAGGGCCCCTACCACGCACTCAGTCAGGTAAAGAGTACATCATCATGGGAGTAGACTACATGACTAGATGGGCTGAGGCTATGACGACCAATAGAATTACTGCTAAGGATGTGAGTCAGTTCATCTTTGACCACATCTATTGCCGGTTTGGCACCCCTCTTGAGATACTATCTGATAGAGGACCAGGGTTTAGAGCAGACTTGGTAGGAGAACTCATGAAGAAGCTAAATATTCAGCATCAACACTCTACTCCTTACTACCCTCAGTGCAATGGTTTGGTGGAAAAAGTAAATGGAATCATTTGCAAAATTCTCACCAAACAGGTACATGCCAGGTGCCAAGATTGGGACAAACACCTGAATGGAGCTCTATGGGCCTATAGAACCTCCTTCAAAACCACATTAGGGTACACACCCTTTCATTTGGTTTATGGAAAGGAGGCGCTTTTGCCCATTGAAGTGAAGTTAACAAGTCTTCGAATATTGGGTAGCCAGGTAGGCTCTCAAAAGGAGAAAGTACATCAAAGGATCATGGATCTAGAGAGGCTGCAATTGGATCGTGAAGAAGCCATCAACCACTATTCTCAAGAAGCAGAGAAGCGCAGAGAAAATTTCAACAAAAAGCTAGCATCCAAAGACATCAAAAAGGGATCTCTGGTGCTTCGATATGACAATCGCTTCGACACTCGTAAGGATGGAAAGTTTCTTTTCCGATGGGAAGGCCCGTTCTTGGTCACCAAAAAGTTCAAAAATGGCTCTTACAGACTTCAAGACATTGATGGTAAAGTACACAAGACCAGTACAAATGGATGGCGTCTAAAGCCTTATCACATCAGGATAAGGTTAGCTCAAGATCAAAGAAAGTAGGCTAGAGGCA
Organism: Adiantum capillus-veneris; assembly: GCF_014529385.1. Classification (NCBI taxonomy): domain Eukaryota; kingdom Viridiplantae; phylum Streptophyta; class Polypodiopsida; order Polypodiales; family Pteridaceae; genus Adiantum; species Adiantum capillus-veneris. The sequence goes on along the minus strand of NC_140933.1, from coordinate 127,959,276 downwards.
TAAATACCCCTAGCCAGGTTTGGGGGGGCTATGATCCGAGCCTATCACAAATTTTTGTTTATCATATTTTGTTGGTTTTCCTTGCTTCTAGAGGTTTACAATAAAAGAAAGAGTGAGAACAACCTCTTGGAAAAATTAAAAAAAAATGATTTTTTCTTGACTAGTTCACCGGAGGTGAAAGGTAGAGGGAGAACCTAGTGGTAAAGGGAAGGGAAAATATGTAAATGTGAAAAGAAAAGATATGATGTGGTTGTGGAGCCATGCACCCATGATTCAAGGGTCATGATTGGCTCATATCACCATGGCTTTGGAGCCATATGATGATTCAAACAAATGGGACCCAAGTGGAAGACTTGGTAAAGGAAGAAACCATACACATGATTTTGCTGAATTTTTAAAAAATACTTCCACTTCGATCCAAGAAAAGTTGTCTTCATCAAAGTTGTAGCTGATGAGCTGGAAATTCTGGCCATATTTTTTTTATAATTTTTGCATCTACGGTCTAGGAGATATGGCCAAAATGGTGGACGCCAGTTTTTTCAACTGTGGTGGAGACCACCCCCTCTACCTTTACACACACACACCCTTCCTTTTCCACATTGAGACCTTCTCTAAAATCAGCCATTAGTCTTCTCACCCTCCTCTCATTCCTCCTCTCTCTCAAGCTCAAAAACCCATCAAAGTTCCTCTTCTAATCACCTCTCAAGTCATGCTTAATCTTGTTGTAATTCATAAGTTCTCATTCAACCCCTTCCTATTATTACTAGATATGTATTGATTTTATGTAGATTCTTTACATTTTAAAATAAGGAAGCTCTTGGACTCAAGCTATGGAGGAAGGAGTGAAGACAACACAAGTGATGATAGAGCTAATTGGTCAACAAATCACTTGGAAGGAGCTTCTTCATTGGTTGAATGTCCCTAATCAAGCTTCATTTGTACAAATTACACTTGGATCTTAACCTCACTCCGAATCACTCTCTTTCCTATATAAAGAGGCCTTCCCCTTTGTAATTTCAAGCCTCCCTCAGCCCCATTGAGCCTTTGTATCACTCACCATGAGCCCATAAGCTCATTCATTCACTCTATTCTTGCACATCCTAGAGTGCAAATTTTTTCATGCTAGTAACCTCTCCTCCTCTTACTTATGTTAATTAAGAGAAATGTTTTATATGTGTGTGAGAGTGCTTGATGTGATCTTGGCTAATCCTTGAGTGATTGTTTGGTAATCTATATGCTATTTGTGTTGGGAGTGTTTGAAGTCATCCCTTCCTTGTACACACACTACGGTTAATGCTTCATTCATAGTGATCTCTCTCTCTCTCTCTCTCTCTCTCTCTCTCTCTCTCTCTCTCTCTCTCTCTCTCTCTCTCTCTCTCTCTCTCTCTTTGTGTAGCGGTCCTAGTCCACGCTTCCAAGACTAGGTGGTGCCCTCATCTCATTTCCCTTGTGGCGCAATGGAGTTTGTTTTGGTGTAGAGGCCGCCATTCCAAATTTCCTTCGTCAACGCTTATGAATAGAACTCTCAATGCAAGCATTGTTTTAGAGCATCCTCAAAAACTTAGTGTGCAGTCTGAGCACACCATTTTCCTTCTTGTGACATTCAAGGTTCATAGAAGTTATGTTTAAGATAATTTATCGTTATGTTTCGATTGAATGCTTTTGAATGTGCATTGTAAAAAGTTTAAAATTATCCTTTCAGGTGCCCACTTAGAACTTCGATATATTGAATTGGGTTTTTCATCAAACAAGTATACTAGAAACAATAAGCGAACAAAGAAACGGAAAGAAATTGGATTTGGAGGGAATGGGATCCTACAATGTTGAGTGGCACATGGCTAGAGATCTAAAAACCTTGAAATTCATGTACAATGTCTCCATAGGAGCAACAAGAAAAAGCCCTTGCTTGTATTGCATGGGAGGGGTTCACATCCTTGACAAACCATTTGGGAGGAGAGCTCTGGATAGGCACTTGCGCGACCCTCACTTTGGACCGATTTTTGGATATCCCACTATCTAGAGTACACATATGCACAATGCACTCACTTTGTAGAATAATAGAAAAACTAATGTTTCTCTACATATGTTTTTCCTGGACCACTCGACCTTTGTCTGCAAAGCAAAGGGGAATCTCAGCCTTAGAGACGGCCTTCTTAGAAATGGGTTTGCACAGAGGACATGTTATGAAAGAGCAGAATGAGAAGAGATCGAAAAATGGTCGGGATGTTCCAAAGAAGCTGTCCATTGGTGGTGTGAAAGCCCGACTCTTCCTTTCAGTGCCGACGACTGGACGACAACGCAAAAGCCAAAGTGCACAAGAAAGACAAGCATTAAGATACAACAGGTGGAAAAATCTACAGAATGCTGTAGTTGACCATGCAGACAATGGTGCAGCAAGGACTTGCAAAGCGAAGGTATGGAAAACTTTGGATGCAATATTTAGGTTCTGCAAATTGAATTCATGGGCTAATGGTGACTATACAAATTTCTAAGAATCTGTGGATACCTACCACAAAATATTCATAAGTGCGTGGACAAACAACATATTACTCACTAAATGGTACTGTACTTTGTTTGAAGACATGATAATCATTTGAAATGAGGATACTCATCCTTATAATGTCTGCATGCTTTGTGTGCAACACATTATATGTAACCACATGCCTTGGTTTGCAAGGCAATATGGAAGCTTCGGTGTTTGGTCTACACAGGGCATGGAACAAACCCACTACCAAACTTGTATTGGTTATTTCAGTGACACTCGACATGGAGGTGGTGCGGAAAAATCAAATCAAGCAGTTGGCCAGAAGTCCATGTTGAAACTAAATACAAGCGTGTAGCAAAGAAGGTGAAACCAATAGCTTCACACTTACCAACCAACAACACGAAAAACATAGAGCAGGCTTCTTTACAAGTAAGTTTGAGGAATCCTAAAAGGTAGGGCATACCTTCACAAAGGAGTCTTTTCAAGAGCTGCAGATTGGTTGCAAGGAGTTTCTAACACAAGAGGAGACAAAGTGCTTCAAAGAAATTCTTTCAAAGCATGGTAAGGCTTTTGAATTTCAGCCACATGAGAAAGGATGTGTGGAGCCTTCTACTGTAGCTCCCATTGTAAGTTTTACAATACCTCATGTGCCTTGGAATCTGTGGCCTATTCCGGTTCCAAAGTCTCATTTGCCCAAGTTAGTACAGCTATTGAATGAAAAGATCAAAATGGGGATTTTGGAGCCTTCTTGTGCTCCATACTCAAACGAATGGTTCATAGTTCGGAAGAAGAATGGTGCTCTGCGCTTCATCCAAGATATGCAACCAGTGAACAAGGTGACAATTAGAAATGTAGTTACAAGACTGATCGTGGATGAGTTTGCTGAGGCATTTGCAAGGAGGGCAATCTACTCAATGGGGGATCTATAATCAGGGTATGATCAATTTCAGCTTGCGATTGAAATTAGAAACTTGACAACCATGAGGACACCTTTGGGTTTGGTAAGGATGTGTACCTTGCCACATGGAGCAACCAACTTGGTTGCACATATGATGAATGGGATGAATCAACATTATGCACATGTCGCTGATCCTCTTTATCAATTACTGAGAAACAATCAAAAGTTTAAATGGACAGAAGCACATGTAGAAGCTAAAGGAGTTGCTCCAGTCAGCACGACCTTTGAGAAAGGTAGACTATGTCTGTCAAAGGTCAGTAATTGTGACAGTAGACACCAATCCTACACGAATAGGATAGAAAATAGGGCAAGATGACGAAGAAGGACACATGTATGTAGTGATATTTGCAGCAAAGGTACTAAGTGCTTTCCAAATAAACTATCCACAGATAAAGAGAGAGTTATGGGGTATGGTTATAGCCTTGAAAAATGGGAAACAATACCTAATTGCTGCACATGTGGTTGTAGAAATAGTTTTTCTACCACTTCTTGGAATGATTACAAGTTTTGCAACGCCAAACATTGCTATGTTGCGGTGGATTGCCTACATTAAGTCCTTAAATCTCAAGTTTAAGCATATTGCAGGTAAAGACAATACAGTGGTAAATATTCTATCAAGGGTAACGTATGAAGATGCGTCCCAGATGATTGACGAGGGAGATGATGTAGACACAAAGTTCTATTCTATCTCTCATGTCAAAGGTAACAATTCTGCATGACTAATCCACTTGAATTGTTCTTGAAAGAGCTTTATGAAGGTGATTGGCTTCTTATTGGAAGCTATATGAGTACTCTAGCAAAACAAGATGATTGGTCTGAACAAGAATTCATGAGGATATGTAGGAAAGCATATGGGTACTTTTTGAGGGATGGTTACTTATGGAAGCATCCTAAACAAAAGGGTGCTTCACCACAACGGGTTATATGTAAAAAAGTGAGTCAAGTAAAGCTCATGCAAGAGTTTCATGAGAGTCTATGGGCTAGACACAGGGGTGTGTGGGAAACTTTCTCCAAGTTGAAAGAAAAATAATGGTGGAAGGGTATGTATAACGGTGTATCTCAATTTGTAGAGTCGTGTGTAACTTGTCAAATGTATTCAAATGTTTGACATCATGATGGATTGCACCCTGCATATCCACTAGCCATGCAATATAAATGGGTTTTGGATCTAGTCACAATGCCTTTAGGACTCTGGCAGATGAGATACTTCGTTCTTGCACGAGAGGACCTAACTGACTAGGTTGTAGGAAGAGCATTAAGATCTAAAACCACAAAAGCTGTCTGAAAATCCCTTCGTGATGATGAGGTGATTTACAGTTATGGTTGTGTGGAAAAAATCAGTATGGATAGAGGTGAGTTGGAAACAAGGGAGTTCTTTTCGAGATTAGGAATCAAGATTTCTCTTACTACAACTCACAACCCTGAAGTCAATGGAAAGAGTGAAAGAGGTCATCCTCCTATCACATCAAAGATTTGGCCAAGGCTTGCAAAGGAAAAGTTGGTGAGTGGCCAAAACTATTACCATATTCTTTATGGGCTGATCGTACAACACATAGCTCAGTAACTAGCATGATATGCTTGTGGAGCTAATGTATGGTCAAAAGTCAGTGATGCCGATTGATTCCCACATGGAATGTACTACCTTGGCAAGAGGGGCTTAGCAGGGAAGATCTCCTTCCATTGTGCATAAGGAAACTTAGAGAGAAGACCTGGAGACATTGAGGCTGCAAAAGAATGACTCAAAAATGCAAGGTTGAAAACAAGGACTACTTTGATAAGCGACATCAGCTCAGGAGCAAAGCAATTGACAAAGGTGACTGGGTTTTAGTGTATGATAGTAGCCTTGATAACCAACACACAATCATGCGTAAGTTCTCAAAAAGATGGTTTGGACCGTATGTTATAAAGCATGTGCATGAAAATGCTACTTATAGCTTGTCAAAACTAGATGGTATAGAAGTAAAGATTCCCATTGTAGGAAAAATGATCAAAATGTTTAAGAGAAGAGGAGACAGTGATCAAGAAGACATTGAAGAGGAGGAAGATCAAAACACAGGTGAAGATCAAAGTGAAGATGAAGCATTGGAATCTATCAATGAAGATGAAATCATGGAAGATATACAAGAAGACTGATCTTGCAAAGATCAAATGTGTCGCATACTAGAGAATGTGCAGGTTTACAGGGGGTGGATGTCGTGCTGTGACACATACATAGTGGGAACAAATGCTACAAGATTATCTTATGACTTGTTAAATACATAAGTATATTTTATATAATGTACATATGCATATCTAAGTATAATAATAAAGCTTTCTATCTCATCCTATTCTTTATGTCAAGGGTAACATATTCTTACTTTACCGTCAAAAAGTACTATGGAAAAAGCATCAATAGCTCTGCCTCTTTAACTAGGGGCAAAAAACATCGATTCTTTATTTCTACTATCTCATTATCATCTCACACCCTAGATAGATCCTATATCTAGGGCACGTTCCAATAATTATATATATATATTCTATGTATTTTTCATAATTTTCTTATATTCCTTTCACATAGCTACTAGGAAGGAATCAATCCCAGTTCACAATGGCTCTTCTCTTTCTTGTGTAACCATTGGAGGTTCCTTTCACCTATAAAAGGGGATCTCTTATTCCTTGTAAACCATTCATGAGATGAATTCAAGAGGGAGTGAGAGTAGTAATGCCTAATTGTACTTAGCCATAAACATAATCTTAGGCCTACACTTAATCCTAGAGGAAGACTAGCCAATCGTGTAAGCTATCTTTGGAACATAATCTCTAATCAAAGAAGGACTTAAACTTGGTGCATCAATCAAGGCTTGAAGTCTTCCCTCTTCTTCTCTCTCCATAAAGAATGGTGGATAACTCCCGAAGGGTTTGTCAAGTAAGTTGTGTTCTACTTTGATATTTTGTTGATTTCTTGTTGTTTTCTTTTTTTGCATCTCTAATCCAACATATATCTCTAACTTCATCTTATCTTTCTCACTCTTAGAAATTCATTCTCTCTAGAAATTTTAGGTTCTCCTTGCTACAGATACATCTCTCCCCAAAGTATCCTTATTGCCTACGAGAAAGAATAGGGCTTGGGAGGGAAACTTGTCTTCTCTTCACTTCTCTCATCTACATTTTGCACATACTAGAGTTATCCTAGATGAATAATCCACATGATGTGAATTTCTATCGCTTCCACTCTGTACGATCTATTGCAATTAACGTATAGATTATCCGTAAAATACACTTTCAACAACGTATAGTGTTTCTCTTTGGCCCAAAAAGGCTCAATGAAATACTTGTTTCACCGGATCCCATCATACTACCCCTTATAGACTATAACTTTTCCTTTGAAGTGTAGTTATCTTGCTATGAACCAAGAGGATTTGTACACACAATTAATCCCAATCACTAGACACAACATATATATTATGGTAAGCATAAAACTACAATTCCAAAGAACAATTTGTAGCCTGTTTGGTCGGCAAATATTGAACGCCATTAACTCATCCTTAAGCCTTTCGTATTACCCCTGATACGATAGGACCATACCCTTCATATTTTGATCTTTGTGCTGTTTTGATATTGTCTTTTGTGTTCTTTCTTTGTGTGTGTGAGTGCAAGAGAGAAAGAGTGGGTCTCCTTTGATTGAACTTCCTTGTAAACCCTAGACTTCATGGCATCTATGATATAACTCCTTCATTAAAAAAATTTGGAGCTCTCTTACAAACTCTGACAACCAAAATCCAGGTGCTTTCCTGGCAAGACCGTAAACTTCTTGACAACGGGATGTTCAATCAATTTTGGATGAAGCTAGTATATCCAGTAAGGGATATGCTACCATTTTCAAGTATGCAGCATCATTTGCAATGTTGTTCCACTAGCAAAGGGTTTTGTGTCATTTGCAGTGCTGTTCCACTAGAAAAGGGTTTTGATTCTTAACTCCTCTTACTCAGGTTTGTGCAAAAACAGGTCAAACAGTTCCGTATCAAGAACACGCTTCTTCCAAACCCTTCCTCTATTCAAAAAACAAGACGAGAAGTCAATGAGGTGGTGCTTAAAAAGCTAGGAAGTCCTTTCCACATTTAATGGGCATACAGATTACCAAAAGGAGAAAAAACGTTCTATGAAAATTATAACAATATTTTTTGTGATATCATTGCTCTACAGTTCTACATTGTGCAATTGTTTGATGTCATTGCTGAAGAGTGCAATGGCGTCTTGAATTTTTTCATCAAGCTAGATGAGTGCGAGCTTGTAAAGGAGACAAAGGTTGAGTGAGTCACAATCACACTTATGAATAGAGATCTGGATGCAAGCATTGGAAAAGATGATCCTCGAAACTTTACTGTGAAGTTTGAGCACAACATTTTTTTTCTTGTGACGTTCAAGGTTCGTAAAAGTATGTTTAAGGTAATTATTGCTATGTTTCAGTTGAGTACTTTTGAATGTGCATTGTAAAAAGTCTAAAATTATCCTTTCCGGTGCCCATTGAGAACTTCGATAAATTGAATTGGGTTTTTCATCAAACAAACATACCAGAAACAATAAGTGAACAAAAAGATGGAAAGAAATTGGATGTGGAGCGCATGGGATCCTACAATGTTGAGTGGCACATAGCTAGAGACCTAAAAACCTTGAAATTCATGTACAACGTTTTCAAAGGAGCAACAAGCCAAAGCCCTTGCTTGTATTGCATGAGAGGGGTTCACATCCTTGACAAAAAAATTTTGAGGAGAGATCCGGATAGGAATCTCCGCGACCCTAACTTTCAACCCATTTTGGATATCCCACTATCTAGAGTACACATATGCACAATGCATGCACTTTGTAGAATAATAGAAAAAACTAATGTTTCTCTACATCTGTTTTTCCTAGACCACTTGACCTCTCTTTGCAAAGAAAAGGTAAATCTCAACCTTAGAGATGGTCTTCTCAAAAATAAGTTTGTACAGAGGACATGTTAAGATAGAGCAGAATGAGAAGAGTTCGAAAAATGGCCGAGATGTTCCAAAGAAGTTTTCCATTGGTGGTGTGAAAGCCCGACTCTTCCTTTTAGTGCCCACAACTGGATGACAATGCAAAAGCCAAAGTGCACAAGGAAGACAAGCATTAAGATACAACAGGTGGAAAAATCTGCAAAACGGTGTAGTTGACCATGCAGCCAATGGTGCAGCAAGGCTCACGAAGTGAAGAAATGGAAAACTTTGGATGGGATATTTAACTTTTGCAAATTGAATTCATGGATTGATGGTGACTATACAAATTTCCAAGAAGCCATGGAGACCTATCACAAAACATTCATAAGTGCTTGGACAAATCAACATATTACTCACTACATGGTACTGTAATTTATTTGAAAACATGATAATCTTTTAAAATGCAAATAATCATTCTTATAATGTCTGCATGCTTTGTGTGCAACACATTATCTGTGACCACATGCCTTGGTTTGCAAGGCAATATGGCAGCTTGGGTGTTTGGTCTAGACGGGGCATGGAAAAAAACCCACTACCAAGCTTATACTGGTTATTTCAATCACACTCGACCTGGAGGTGGTGCGGACAAAGAAAGTAGCTTTGAGGAGCTACACCAATGGACATATTGAAAACTAATGCACATGTCTCATCTCGCAAGGAACAAGTCAAACAAAGTCAGATTGGCCATGCGATGATATTAGCAAAAAGATAACGAATAAAGGAGATATGGGAGTTATCATCTGCGACGTGTTTGATCGGCAAAGATTATACGCAATTAACTCATCTATTAACCCTTTCATATTACCCATGATACGATATGACCATAGCGTTGTTGTTTTCATCTTTATATTGGTTTGATACTTTCTTTTGTGTTCTTTCTCCTGTGTGTGTGAGTGCAAGAGCGAAAGAGTGGGGCTTCTTTGATTGCACTTCCTTCTAAACCCTAGACTTCATGGAATCTATGGTATAACTCCTTCAGAAATATTTTTTGGTGCTCTCTCACAAACTCTCATAGACAAAAGCCCAAGGCTTTCCTGGCAAGACCGCAAACTTCTCGACATATCTTTGGTGAATACGATGCCAATCTACTAGGGTGAGAGTTTGTGGGTAACCATGGGTGATCATGTGGAACAACATCATATGCATTTTGACCCAGCAACAATGTAAATGTTTCAAGAATTTGCAATGTTCATGCAACAACAACATGCCACTAAAAGAAGGGAGATTTTAGCAACCAATGCCATACAAGCGGTTGTCAACACAAAAGATCAGTTCATTGGCAAAGATGTAACCAAGTACTTACACAAGTATGTGAAGGATATGGAGTTGCATCACGTGTCAGAAGGTGAGATGATTCAAAGCTTTGAGCTAGTTGTTGCTCCAAAAATTAGGGAATATGTTAGGGCAATTAAATATGGGCATGGGAGAAACTAGGAAGAACTTAAAATTGCTTTAAAGGAGGAATGTTTCATTGAGGACTCTGAGAGAGTGACCAAAAGAAATTTCTTAGAATGGGTAGTCAAGCCAAAGCAAGGACTATCAATAACGGAGCTATTTAGGGAATTTGAGCGGCACTATGCAAAACTCACAAGGACAGAAAAGGCCACACTAGGTGCAAAGAAGATAGATCTTTTCTTACACGATATAGGTAAAGAGTTTCAAGAAAATTTGGAGCTTCTTCTTGAAGATAAAGATGTTGATGAGCAAGGAATAAAGACCGACTAGAATGAGGTTGAAGGTGCTGTCTCACTGCTTGCTAAATGACAAAGACGAAGGGACAAGATTGTAGTAAACACTACAAGTCCTTCCACCTCAATTCCTCACAAAATGGTAAAGCCTACTTTTATAGCTCCTAAGTTTGATGAGTCTATGCTAGATGAGCTTGTGCAGGGAATGCGTGACTTGAAGGTGAAGCTTGCAAAGCTTGAATAAAAATGCCAACCATCAGGGCCACTTCCTAGACAAAGACAACAGCCCAAAGAAGGGTTTTTGTTAATAGATGTCTTTGGTGTGATAGTACATACCGTGCAAGAAGGGATTGTGACAGTTTTAGTGATGCTTTGACAAAAGATGTTGTCTTTTGTAAGGATGGTAAAATCCACTTAACAGAGACAGTTCTACCCTTGAGAACTAACTTTAGGAAGGGGAGAATGCAAACCTTAGTTGAAGATATGGCAATTAACCATACCACCTCTTCAGTTAAGGTAGCTACTTATGGAGGAAAACGTGAGCATCTTAGTGATGATGAGGTGAGTGACCATCATGGTTGACTTTGGTCAAATGTCATGCAATTAGCTAAAAAGGGAAATCTTACAAAAGAGATTCTACATGTAGCAGGTAATTGCATACGTCTAGAAACAGAGTGGAGTGATCTAGTGGATTCAATGTTTGTGCATGCCTACATTACAAACTGCCGAAGCCATGAAGCCAATGTAGAAGAAAAGTGTAGGCATGAAAATGGTGATGAAGGGCCTTCCAAAAGAGCTACAAGAAACAGAGGGAGGAGTGATGCAGCACCTTTGCGAGCACCACCAACACAAGAGGCACCTTCACCATAAGTGACCGTGGAGGAATCTACAATAGGGAAGAAAAAGGAGTCAACAAAATGTAAGCCAAAAGGACCAACTTACAAAGTACAATCTGACATTGAGCTTGCTACAGACTTGAAGAAAGTTCTAGAGGAGAGGATTTTGAATAGAAAGATTGAGTTAACTTTGGGGGAGGTGCTTGGCATAGCCAAGCATGAATTCCATGAAGAAATTATCGATATCATCAATAGAAAGAAGCAAACACTTGGAGAGTCTATTCACCCACAAGCTGAAGGCGATACTATGAAGACACAAGGAGTACAGGTGCATGCTAAAGTAGGTGATGAAGCTATGGTGGGATGCTACCAGTCTTCTTGAAATGTAAGGCAAGTGAAATTTGTTGATGATGGGGAAGAATCTCAAAGTATTCCTAGGAGCCACTATTCTAGAAGCCATTGGACACGGGCTACTACAAAGACGTTGATCAATGTAGGTGATCTTGCAGAGCCATTTTCCGCCTTAACCGACCATGGTTATGAAATAAATGGCCAATGGACACAGAACATGGTTGGATGGTCAGAGTGGCAAACAATGCATCAGGAGAATTGTATGCACCATGTCCAAGTGTAAAGGTGACAATAGGTGATGTAAAGGTCGAACAAAAATTCTTTATACATGACGCATCTTCATATCATCTTATCCTTGGACAGCCCTACATTGTGGGAGTTTGAATGGAGACAAAGGTAATGGATGATAGTTCAACTTATGCTAGGATACAAAGTAAAGATGGTAAACGTGCTGTTCAATTTCTCATGGTTTGTGTAAACCATGAAATAAATCGTGACAACCTCAGAGATCATCCTTTACCAAAGGTGAGGAAAGAGTTTCATGATCATAGGGAAATGATGGGTTTTGGCTAAGTACCATTGTAAAGCGGGATTGCAATGGTACAGAAAGAAAAATAATCTCACTTGATCCAAAAAGAGGTGAAACTCTCTCAACGGGATCCTTGGTAACAAGGAATGGATCAATATGTTTTATAAAACTTGAAGATTTGAAGAGCTGTGAGAGGCAATATATACATAATGTACAAATGGGCATGAAAGAGAGTGGGTTCCTAGAGCCTACTGAAATTTTTTTGGGTTTGTGTGAATAAGTTTCTTTTGTAGTAACTATGGGTGAGCTTGATTCTATAATGGAGTCTAGTTTGCATCTTGAAAATAAAGTTGTGGAAGTATGCTCTATGGAAATGTATCAAGTCATAGAAGCTTTTAAAGAAAACCAAACAGTTGGCCCAGAAGTCCATGTTGAAACTTAATACAAGAGTGTAGCAAAGAAGGTGAAACCAATAGCTTCACCCTTACCACCCAACAACATGAAAAAGATAGAGCAGTCTTCTTTACAACTAAGTTTGAGGAATCCTAAAAAGGTAGGGCATACCTTCGTAAAGGAGTCTTTTCAAGAGCTGCAGATTGGTTGCAAGGAGTTTCTAACACAAGAGGAGACAAAGTGCTTCAAAGAAATTCTTTCAAAGCATGGTAAGGCTTTTGAATTTCAGCCACATGAGAAAGGATGTGTGGAGCCTTCTACTGTAGCTCCCATTGTAAGTTTTACAATACCTCATGTGCCTTGGAATCTGTGGCCTATTCCGGTTCCAAAGTCTCATTTGCCCAAGTTAGTACAGCTATTGAATGAAAAGATCAAAATGGGGATTTTGGAGCCTTCTTGTGCTCCATACTCAAACGAATGGTTCATAGTTCGGAAGAAGAATGGTGCTCTGCGCTTCATCCAAGATATGCAACCAGTGAACAAGGTGACAATTAGAAATGTAGTTACAAGACTGATCGTGGATGAGTTTGCTGAGGCATTTGCAAGGAGGGCAATCTACTCAATGGGGGATCTATAATCAGGGTATGATCAATTTCAGCTTGCGATTGAAATTAGAAACTTGACAACCATGAGGACACCTTTGGGTTTGGTAAGGATGTGTACCTTGCCACATGGAGCAACCAACTTGGTTGCACATATGATGAATGGGATGAATCAACATTATGCACATGTCGCTGATCCTCTTTATCAATTACTGAGAAACAATCAAAAGTTTAAATGGACAGAAGCAGATGTAAAAGCCAAGAAAAAGCTAAAGGAGTTGCTTCAGTCAGCACCAACTTTGAGAAAGGTAGACTATGTCTGTCAAAGGTCAATAATTGTGACAGTAGACACCAGTCCTACAGGAATAGGACATGCAATAGGGCAAGATGACAAAGAAGGACACACGTATGTAGTGAGATTTGGAGCAAAGGTACTAAGTGCTTGCCAAAGAAACTATCCACAGATAAAGAGAGAGTTATGGGGTATGTTACAGCCTTGAAAAATGGGAAACAGTACCTAATTGGTGCACATGTTGCTGTAGAAACCGTTTTTCTATCACTTCTTGGAATGATTACAAGTTTCTCAACACCAAACGTCGCTATGTTGCAGTGGATTTCCTACATTAAGTCCTTAAATCTCGCGTTTAAGCATATTGCAGGTAAAGACAATACAGTGGTAGATATGCTATCAAGGGCAACGTACGAATGTGCGTCACAGATGATTGATGAGGGAGATGATGTCGACACAAAGTTCTATTCTATCTCTCATGTCAAAGGTAATAATTTTTCATGACTAATCCACTTGAATTGTTCTTGAAAGAGCTTTATGAAGGTTATTGGCTTCTTATTGGAAGCTATTTGAGTTCTCTAGCAAAACAAGATGATTGGTCTGAACAAGAATTCATGAGGATATGTAGGAAAGCATATGAGTACTTTTTGAGGGATGGTTACTTGTGGAAGCATCCTAATCAAAAGGGTGCTACACCACAACGGGTGATATGTAAAAACGAGACTGAAGTAAAGCTCGTGCAAGAGTTTCATGAGAGTCTATGGATTGGACACAGGGTGTGTGGGAAACTTTCTCCAAGATGAAAGAAAAATAATGGTGGAAGTGTATGTATAAAGGTGTATCTCAATTTGTAGAGTGGTGTGTAACTTGTCAAATGCATTCAAATTTGTAGAGTGGTGTGTAACTTGTCAAATGTCTCACACCCTAGACAGATCCTATATCTAGGGTACGTTTCGATATATATATATCCTATGTATTTATCATAATTTTTTTAGATTTCTTTTAAATAGCTACTAGGAAGGAATCAAATCCTTGTGGGACACTAACTTGCATGATTTTCAAAGATACACCTATTTTAATGCATTATTGCAAGTATGATTACAAAACTTTGTCAAGGAGCAATGTTATGCTTTCATATTGCATGAGGTGTCCATTGGAATCAAATGAAAGTCTATACAAAGGGGACCACCAGAAGACTTTTGCTACCAAAAATTTACCCTGTTTTGATGTATTTTTTACACAAGGTTCCAATCCGAATTGAAAAAAGTATATAAAATGGGAGTTGTAGCTAATGAGTTTTTTGCCCCTATTTTTACTTTTTTATTTGGAGCCATGGTTGAGGAGATATGATCAAAATATTGGACCCCAGTCTGCTCACATCATGCAGGGATATCTCATTTCAAACTTTGTCAGTTCTTGTTCACACTGGCTCTTCTCTTTCTTGTGTAACCCTTAAAGGTTCCCTTTACCTATAAAAGAGGATCTCTTCTTCCTTGTAAACCATTCATGAGATGAATTCAAGAGGGAGTGAGAGTAGTAATGCCTAATTGTACTTAGCCATAAACATAAGTTTAGGCCTACACTTAATCCTAGCGGAAGACTAGCCAATCTTGTAAGCTATCCTTGGAAGATAATCTCTAATCAAAGAAGGACTTGAACTTGGTGCATCAATCAAGGCTTGAAGTCTTCCCTCTTCTTCTCTCTCCATAAAAAATAGTGGATAACTCCCGAAGAATTTCTCAAGTAAGATGTGTTCTACTTTGATATTCTGTTGATTTCTTCTTGTTTTCTTTTTACGCATCTCTAATCCAACATATATCTCTAGCTTCATCTTATCTCTCTCACTCTTAGAAATTCATTCTCTCTACAAATTCGAGGTTCTCCTTGCTATAGGGGTGAAAGCATGTTAACTTGTCATGTTTTTTCATGTCCCGGACAATGCTAACTAGCACAATTTTGACATATGCTAACTAGTACAATAACTTGAGCTACATCTCCAAGATCTATGACATATGATATATCAATAGAAAGCACTTGAAACAAAGAATCCAAATGTATAACCTCCGACAAATTTTGATATTATTTGTAAAAAATTTACCGGACGCCCATCTTTTTGAAGATGTGCTAACTTGAAACTGCTAACTAGCACAAAAAGCGTGACATGTTAACATGCTTTCACCCATAGGTATATCTCTCCCCAAAGTATCCTTATTGCCTACGAGCAAGAATAGGGCTTGGGAGGGAAACTTTTCTTCTCTTCACTTCTCTCATATCTACATTTTGCACATACTAGAGTTATCCTAGATGAATAATCCACATGATGTGAATTTCTATCGCTTCCACTCTGTGCGATCTATTGCAATTAACGTATAGATGAGCCGTAAAATACTCTTTCAACAACGTATAGTGTTTCTCTTTGGCCCAAAAAGGCTCAATGAAATACTTGTTTCACCGGATCCCATCATACTACCCCTTATAGACTATAACTTTTCCTTTGAAGTGTAGTTATCTTGCTATGAACCAAGAGGATTTGTACACACAATTAATCCCAATCACTAGACACAACATATATATTATGGTAAGCATAAAACTACAATTCCAAAGAACAATTTGTAGCCTGTTTAGTCGGCAAATATTGAACGCGATTAACTCATCCTTAAGCATTTCATATTAGCCCTGATATGATACGACCATAGCCTTGATGTTTTCATCTTTGTGCTGTTTTGATATTCTCTTTTGTGTTCTTTCTTTGTGTGTTGAGTGCAAGAGAGAAAGAGTGGGGCTTCTTTGATTGAACTTCCTTCTAAACCCTAGACTTCATGGCATCTATGGTATAACTCCTTCATAAAGTTTCTCTGGAGCTCTCTCACAAACTCTCATAGCCAAAAGCCCAATGCTTTCCTAGCAAGACCGTAAACTTCTCGACAACGGGACATTTAAGCAATTTTGGATGAAGCTAGTATATCCAATAAGGTATATGCTACCATTTTCAAGTATGTAGCATCATTTTCAATGTTGTTCCACTAGAAAAGGGTTTTGCATCATTAGCAATGTTGTTCCACTAGAAAGGGGTTTTGATTCTTAACTCCTCTTACTCAGGTTTGTGAAAAGGCAGGTCAAATAGTTCCGTATCAAGCACACGCTTCTTCCAAACCCTTTCTCTATTCAAAAAACAAGAGGAGAAGTCAATGAGCGGTTCTTAAAAAGCTAGGAAGTCCTTTCCACATTTAATGGGCATACAGATTACCAAAAGGAGAAAAAATGTTCTATGACAATTATAACAATAATTTTTTATGATATCATTGCACTACAGTCCTACATTGTGCAATTGTTTGATATCACTACTGAAGAGTGCAATGGAGTCCTGAATTTTGTCAGTATGAGCTTGTAAAGGACACAAAGGTTGAGCGAGTCACAATCACACTTATGAATAGAGCTCTGGATGCAAGCATTGGACCAGATGATCCTCGAAACTTTACTGTGAAATTTGAGCACAACATTTTTCTTCTTGTGACGTCAACGTTCGTAGAAGTTATGTTTAAGGTAATTTACTGCTATGTTTCAGTTGAGTACTTTTGAATGTGCATTGTAGAAAGTCTAAAATTATCCTTTCGGGTGCCCATTGAGAACTTCAATATATTGAATTGGGTTTTTCATCAAACAAACATACCAGAAACAATAAGTGAACAAAAAAATGGAAAGATATTGGATGTGGAGGGCATGAGATCCTACAATGTTGAGTGGCACATGGCTAGAGACCTAAAAACCTTGAAATGCATGTACAACGTTTTCAAAGGAGAAACAAGCCAAAGCCCTTGCTTGTATTGCATGAGAGGGGTTCACATGCTTGACAAACGTTTTTTGAGGAGAGCTCTGGATAGGCATCTCCGTGACCTTAACTTTCAACCCATTTTCGATATCCCACTATCTAGAGTACACATATGCACAATGCATGCACTTTGTAGAATAATAGAAAAAACTAATGTTTCTATACATCTGTTTTTCCTGGACCACTTGGCCTCTCTCTGCAAAGCAAAGGGTAATCTCAACCTTAGATACGGCCTTCTTAAAAATAATTCTGCATAGAGGACATGTTAAGATAGACCAGAATGAGAAGAGATCGAAAAATGGCCGGGATGTTCCAAAGAAGCTGTCTGTTGGTGGTGTGAAAGGCTGATCAGCTCTTCCTTTTAGTACCCACAACTGGACAACAACGCAAAATCCAAAGTGCACAAGGAAGACAAGCATTAAGATACAACGGGTGGAAAAAAACTGGACAACAACTCAAAAGCCAATGGTGCAGCAAGGACTCAGGAAGTGAAGAAATGGAAAAATTTGGATGGGATATTTAGGTTATGCAAATTGAATTCATGGACTGATGGCGACTATACAAATTTCCAAGAAGCTGTGGAGACCTATCACAAAACATTCATAAGTGCGTGGACAAATCAACATATTACTCACTCATAGTGGCCATGCAGTGAGATTAGCCAAAAAACAATGAATAAAGGAGATATGGGAGTTATTGTCTACAGCTAGGCAATTACATGCAGATTGTGGCTACAAAAACAACGCGTCGGAAGGGTTTGGACAACACCGTTGCAAGTTATGCCATAACTCTCAGCCATAGCAAGATCCAAATAGCAAACTTAATGTATCTAGAAGAATTGATGTAATTTCAACTTTTCATATTATGAATGATGGTTGCAACAAAAAAGATACATTGCAAGACATTGTTACATAATTAATTTGACTTTGATGCATAAAACAAATACATTCTATTTATTTCTAGTCATCTGGAAATGATACAAAATACTCTGGCCTCTTGACCTTATTTGAAGGACCCTCTTCCTTGTGCCTTGGTCTCTTTGAATGACGCGTTTTGTCATCAGCATCCGTTGCAAGCACGTTGAGGATGAGCAATCGGGTCTCCTCAATTGCCTCAACCTGCAAGGCCTCTTCTATAAGTTGAATGATTGGCTGCTTTTGTTTCAACAAATCATGTTTTTCATATTGTGGCAATTGGCATGGGTTTGTGATTCCACAAGCTAGACCATACACATCATGTGTCAAAAATTAGTGAGTGTTCAGGCCATACATACCAGGCCCTACACAAAAAATTGAGACCGATGCTTGCTTGTCTAGCAGTATCACCTTGTCTGCGTTCCATATGATGGCCACGCCTCCTAGATATCTTGAGATTATTTTCAATACAAAAAGGGAAAATTCAGCCTTGTCTTTGGAGAAGCTGGAATGGAAGCAAAGGAAATTTGGAGCGTTCAAATTCTCCAAGTACTGACCAAGAGAGGAATTCTTTTCCAAGTCTCCTTTAACTCTTCCATGGGGACGAGGAATGAACTTAACATCATAGCCTACAAGCTACAAGAAATAAAATCGAAGTGTTGGTATATACACATGAAACTCTATACAGGGAAGCAAAAAATATTTATACAGGAGTATACCTTCTGATTTTTGTCTTCTTCGAGTAATGAAGCATTCCATAAGTCAAGTGAACTCTCGTTTGTAGAGGATGAGAATGGTGTCAATGTCTTTGATGGAGCACTTCTCCCCATCTCTGTGATTCCAAGTCTTTCCTGTACTACCCTAAACTTTGACTCCATTGGAAGCGTTGCGGCACATGCGGCTGCATCCTTGTATGTCATTGCTAGTGCCTTTGTTGGTTCAATAAAATCATCTGCTGCTACATGAGCATCCATGACAGAATACTTGTCATCGGTAGAGTCAATTATACTGCCATCCTCTTGTAGATTTTGAGCGACTATAGCAAGGCAGTAGTCCTCTCGGAAGTCAAACAATTCCATGATGTCATTGAGAATTACATAATGAGGATCACCGATGGGGACGGTAGGGAGCACATTTGTTAGTAAAGCTCCCTTTGGTAGCTGAAGGGTGATATTGTTTAGCGAGCGATGAAAATCGAGCGAGGGACAAAAAGAGAGCAAAGAAAAATGAAGAATAGGCACATTTACTTGATGTTTCTTGAAAATGCATGCCTTTCATATCCTGACCCTTGTGTGAAAGATGGAGCCAAGTGACATTTTTAAAACCTCTCTGCATACACGTTTTGAAATATAAAAAACCACTCCGAGTGAACTCACATGTTGCACTTTCATATGTTGAGGTGGACCCTTCGTCTATAAAGAAACTTCTCTTCCTTGTATGCTATATTTGTATGTAAGCACTATTGTGAATTGTTACCTTCGACAAAAATATCTGACACCTTATCCAATTAAACTGAGAAATATTATCATAGCATACTCACTACCATTCCATGATCACTAGCTTTAAGTATGTATTCTACCTATTCTAAGAGAGATCTTAAAATGAAAGAGAGTAATAGACAAGATAAACATGACAAAATACACATTAAGCACCATCTCCTTATTAATTTCCTCTTTTTGCATGTATATCCTCACATGCTGCACTTTCATCTATTGAGGTGGACCATTGGGCTGTAAAGAAACTTATCTTTCTTGTATGTTATATTTGTATGTAAGCAGTATTGTAAGTTGTTACCTTCCTTATATCTTTATTACATTGTATAAAACCATATCACACATACAAGACTAAGTTGTCCTTCACATGATCATTCTGTCATAGTAGCACTATTGTGGCCATTAGCCATTTGCTAGGCAACTGTGATTAACTCTTGAATGCATTAATAGAAATTCTTATGTGTATTATATGGGCACAACAATATCTTACACCTTATCCAATTAAACTAAGCAATATTATCATATATACACGGTGCCATTCCATGATCACTAGCTTTAAATACTTAGTCTTCATATTCTAAGGGAGATCTTAAAATGAAAGAGAGAAATAGCCAAGATAAACATGACAATATATACATTAAGCACCATCTCCCTATTCATTTCCTTTCTCTATACATATATCCTTGTAATTCTCAAATGCATCTTCTATAGCAGCACAATTGTCATCCCTCTGACTATGTTAACATCCATGCTAAGGACTATTTGCATGGATGGCCTATTTGGTTAAGGTTCTTTTAGTTTTATAACTCTAATAGTATGAAGTATTTTCTTGAGTGTATATTGCTAAACTTTCAAGTTTCAAAGGATATTTGATCAAAATTTATTGACTTGTTTAGAGACCTGTTGACAATGTTGATGAAAAATATATTGTCTTTGGCATGACTTAATTGAATTCATCCAAACATCCTTTTTAGGGGAGAACAAGATGAAGAAAAGTAAATGGAAAATCTGGTATATGGATATATGTTAATGTCATTAACAATCTAGAAAAGGAAATGGCCACTATGGTGATTTCTTTATGCCATGCAAGCAGGCATCATTCAATCTAGGGAACCATAGAAGGTTTTCCAAGAGTGGTCAAGTCAAGTAGTGAAAATACTCTAAAGGGCATATATATGTGTCTCATGAGTTGCATGCTTAAAAAGTTGACCTAGGATGGAAAGGAGATCTACTCATAACTTGTGAAGTAAAGCTTGTGAAATATAAGATAACTTTGCTCATTTATTATCTAAATAGGGTGCGAAGAAAATGTTAAATTTTGCAAATATATCCAGGTTTGAGATATGAATGCTCCTTTTTTAAAATCATGAGAAAATAATTTGATTCACAAAAAGAGCGTTGATCCGGCCAGGCATCAAGTAGAGGAGCTCTAAAACTTGAATTATTTACTCCACTTTTGAATTATTTACTCGGTTTAGTATTATTTTCTTGAGATGCAATCAATGATTTTCTAGGTTGTGGCATGCAAAAGACGATCTTAAAGATACTCATGCCATTTGCCAAGCAAGAAGAAGAATGGAGATAAGGCACTAAAAGAGACGCTAGCTATAGAGGGCCATGAGATTAAGTTATTTCTCTCATGTAGAAGATGGTGGTGATGTTATCATGATATTATGGACTGGAAGGAAGGAAATTTATGTTGATGAGGCTATCATATCTCTATGTGGTAAGTGTTTCTCTGGAAGGTTTATCGTCCTCACCAAGGCCCACAAGATTGCGTTTCCAAACGCTACTCTAAAGGGTTTGGTTTAGAAATTTGTTCTTGTAGAAAAAAAAAGAACATTTTGTCTCGAACACATAGTGTTTCGAAATGCAAGTTGAAAGAGGCCGGTGATTGGGGCAGGTTACAGCCCGAGGAGGTGCATGGTCGCAAGGTAGGTTACAACTTGAGGAGATTCATTTGACTGAGCAGGTTATAGCCCGAGGAGGTGCATGGTCGCAAGGAAACCTGGGAAGAGAGAAAGAGAAGAAGAGAACAGAGATTTTAACGTCGTAGGAACACTCCCAAGAGACCTTGAAGATGAGAGAGAGAGAGAGAGAGAGAGAGAGAGAGATTTTAGGAACGTCGTTGCAGGTCTTTGCGCTTGTATGTGAAGCTCACACTGCAAGAAATACCTGTGTGTTGAGAGAGTCAGGTTGCCAACTGATAATTAGTGCAAGGGCTCTTGTTTGCCATGCAACGACGCTCATGCAGAACTCATGTCGTGAGTTGGTCGTATGGAGCAGCCGAGGAAGACATGGTTGATGAGAGCAGTAGTGAGGTCTATCAAGAACCAAGAGTTTAATCTTCGTTCTTTAATGCTATAATATCCCCTTGCTACAAGGCAACTAAATGGTAGTCAAGGCTTCAGTGCCAGTCTCCAAGGAGGCGCAGTTTGATGACTCTACCTCGATATTATATGCAAAAGACGGCCCCTTATAGGTCCCGCTAATTGCTTCTTGGTGCCTAGATGGGAGAACAAGCTGGCCGCTACGTCCACTCGGATAAGTCTTCACCAACGCATGTTGGATTGCGTTTGGAAACGCAACTGCAAAGGTCCGAGTGAGCTTGATTTTTTTGCATCTTCAGTACTAGCCCCTACGAATTTGCGGTTCCAAACACAAAGGGGAAGGTCCTCGTGAGCTTGAGTTGCGAGCCTCTTCACCAGCCCCTATTGATTTGCGTTTCCAAATGCAAGTGTGAAGGTCTCGGTGAGCTTGATGCTGATTTTAGACCTTTTCTCACTTCAACAAAAATGCCCTTTTTCTACTCTCTTTTGTACCTTCATGCACAAAAAGGTTGAACACATCACAAAGATTTGCACCCGTTAAAAGTTAAATTTTTAATCTAATTTTCTAGTGGCCTATGCCCTACTGCTCTTTTTTAAGCAGTAGCGCCCGATGTCACTGCTCTTTTCCCTGCCTACGAAAGATTAAAACCTAGAAAAAACAATGAAAAAAGTGTCATTTGTAGCTGCAAAAACCTATATTTCTATCGGAGACTGACAAAAGCCATATTGGCTCGTGAGAATATGTCTAAAACTTGTAGTGTATAAAGGGCCTTTGAGATCGTTTTGAAATTCACGTGTGATGCCAGTCATGTTTGAGAAAAGTGTGTCTCAACTTAGCCTTGAGCTAGTTGATGAAAAACAAAAGTTATGCTTACATTTTGCGAAAAAGTAGTGAAAATAGCCAAAAATATTGTTTAAAATTCTCGCTTAACCATTAGTGTATAGGGATTTTTGAATGTTTGAGATGAAGGTTTCTACTAAACACTATGGTGGGCCTTATTTGAGCTTGATTTGCCAACGACCCCCATCGGTCTGCAATTCATGATGAACGTTTGAAGGGCCATTGGTGAGTGAACCAAATTTACTGGCATCATTACCAAAATGTTTCTTCACCGAATCCCCTTTATTTATATATGGAAAAGAAAGGTTGAAGAGCCCTTGATGAGTTTGTTTTGCCAACACCATCATCAAGAATGTTTTGTCTCTCAAGAAAATTTGGGTTGCGTTTAAAAAATGCAAGTTGAGAGCGCACAAAATTTAAAAATTGTGTTGCATTTTGAAAAATTTAAGTAGGAAGGGCACAAATTTAGGTCCTTACACAATAGTCAATGGCACCCAATTGAGTTAGGCTCCCTTAAGTGCACCCAATCGACACGTAAAAAGCAAAATATTTAATTTTTTGAAGGAAAAATAGAAGCAGTTGATCTTCAATATTTTTTCTCTATTAGTGAAAGAATACATGCCAATCTTGGGTGCCAAGCTTGGTTACCCAACATTCAACAAAAGCTAGGTAAGTGCTTGGTGGCACTTGAGTTAGTGGCATAGCTTGGGTAGATGATTGTGTGTAAAAGTTGAAGACGATGGGAAACCTCTTTTATTGGGCTATGTCCCATGGAGGGCACGACCTACATTCGGTGTGTGAATGGCTTGAGCTTGATTCACTAGTTCTAGATTACAATGTGTTGTTTACATCGCACCCATATGGAGTGCATTTCAAAACACAAGCTGGAGGGGGTGCAAAAGACATGAATCAAACATGAATTTCTAGCATCGTCATCAAGTGTGAAAGCTTGATTGTTCTGTATGAAAAATTTTATGAGAGTATTTTATAATTAGGCTATACCAACATGCGTTCTGATATACTATCCGACAGGAGATGATGATGAATAAACTAGAACCAAGTCTCAATCTACAACTATGCATACATGGTAAGAGAATGGGGAGGGACTAAAAGAAAAGGGGAATCTAAACAAAAAATCCTCTTTGCATTCCTAAAATAGAAACTGTGAAGTGTCAGTAGTATTCATAAGAGTTTTTCTCATATATTTCACTTGTCCAATGGGTTTAGGGTTTAATGTTTGTCACTCAAAAGGGGCTTTGATATACTATTATTACCAAGGCTTTACTTGAAGTGGTATTTAAGATCATGGGCCACATATAGGAAGGACAATGGCTTTGCTACTAGTGATGTTGCATCCAAGTATCAGAATACCAATGAGAAATGACCACAGCTCGAGTACATTTGCATCTCCAACAATTTGAATAGTAGCTATCATAACTTTGAACAACCATTAATTTTGGTTATCCATGACGGTGCTAAGTAGTGATGTGCCTTCTCATGAAGCACTTCATAATGCTTGTGCTAAAACATTGAAGACAATCTCAGCCATTATCTTCTCGTTATGTTATCTTGTGAAGCATTTCCAAATGCTTTGCAAAAAAAATCAATGAAAAATCCCTAAACTTGTGATTGTATAAAGCATTATGGTCTATTTCTACTTCAATGATTTTCTCTTCTATCATAATAAGGAAAGGACTTGAAGAGGATCATAAGTTGAATTGACCATCTATTTTATGGTCTCTTTTGTGTTTTTCTATATAAATATAATGATAATCACCAAAATCTAGCTGGATTGTTTTGCCTAGTATACCATGTCAAGTAACCTCTCTCCACATGGGCTCTCACTAGACCATACCATAAAAAACGATTGAATTTGGTTTGAAATCTCAGTTAAGTTCACGAGATAGAAGGTAGGATGCAAAATCTCTACACACCAAACCATTATATGAAGCATTTCAAGTGTTTAAAAGCCCATTTGATCTCTGTAGAAACAATGTACTATGCACAAAATGTACGTGCAAAAATGAGTTTATTTTCTCTATCCCTTGTTTTCTTTGCTTGCTTTTTATCCCTTGCACGTTTTTCATTGCTCGTTAAATGATAGCACCCGTAGCTGAACACACACCTTTTGAAACACACAAATCACCACTAGGTGGTTGCACCTACTCGTCACCAGTGACTGAACGGTGACTTCTCTCGACCTTCTCTGCTGTCTTCCGGTGATCGTCCAGATCAACATTCAAAAAGAGTATGAACCCAGCATAGTATTCTACAACTCGACACTTTCGATTATGTACAAGATATCTCTGATTTCATTCTTGTGAGACTGCAGTGGCAACTTGAGGCTTCTTCTGTAGAAAATATATTTCTTTAAATGATCAAAACTGATATCCTTCATATGAAGAGATCGACAACCCCCAAACTCAAATGTGTCGTTAATCATCTGTTGATCGTATGTCTGATAAAACTCTGCAAAGAAATGTGACGCAGAAGCCAAAAACTCTTGCAATGAGAAGGCAGGATTGAAAGTAGGCTTAAATTTTTTCTCCTGCTGCTGTTGAAGCCCAATTCTATAGAGAAAATGGTACAGCTTTTGTCTTTGAGTGCCTCGTTAGAGCAAGGGAGCTCCTCCTCTATCTCAATATGAAAGGGATCCATTTATGGAGAGAGGTAAAAAAACTTAGGTTGTTGGTTAGGGTGAAGGTAAGAAGGCACTGGCAAACACTAAAGAGTACAAAGGGGGGGCTGACTGGCCTCCTATATATAGACACCTGAGGAGCTTGCCATGTCATTGCAGCCCACCTTATGATTGCATTAGAAACGATGCAATGAATGAAGCACAAAGACCAAGGTAAGCTCCACCATCCCTATGACACGTGTCCTTCATGCGGTGAGTATTGTAGCTATATAAAGCACCTTGTCTGCACACTCAAAAACGCGCTCACATCTACACAATGCAGGTATGGAGGACAAGAAGAGAGGAAAGGCAAAGCTTTCCCAAAAGAGGATGGAGGAAATGAAGGAGGTAGAGAAGATGATAGCTGAGGCAAAAGCTTTTTGAAAGGACCTAAAGAACAAAAACCAAAAGGCAAAGACTGAGGAAAACAACACCGTAAAGATCGAGGACAAGAAACCACCAACGATAAAGGAGGAGAAAGAATAATTGAAATGGACAAACAAGATTGTGCTTTCTTGAAGTTGTAATGGAGTCTTTGAAGATAACGCAAATGTCTTCATATATTTTTCCTTTGTCTCTGCCTCTTTGTTTCTTTTTTTGGGTTAATAATTATAAAGGAAGAGCTTTTATCAAAATGTATCGCACCACAATGCGAGTGGTAGGTTTATGTCACACAGCCGTTGACTTGCTTGCGTTGTACATCGACCGAAAAATGTCACACCAGAATGCGATAGGGAGCTCTCTCTACAATATGGGTGGTCCCTATTGCATTGTGATGCAACATCCAAATATCATGCCACAACACAATAGGAAGGCGTGTCCATGATATATGGGTGGTCCCTATCGCGCGATGCCACATTGCCGCTTTCGTACATTTGTCACGTTGAAGTTAGCATAAAACAAGAAGAGTACATGGTAATGAGCCTATCATGTCTGACATTAGTCGGTGTCCAGTGTGTGCTGTACAAAGCCATAGAAGGTCTACGCACTCTAGGTCTCTCAAGCTCTCTCTAACTGTGAATAGTGAAAATGAGGTAGTAAGTGGGGCCCAAAATATCTTATATGGGGGTTCCCAATGCCAATTGCCACAAACATTGACATGTGCTCTTATTTTATTGTGAAATGCACTGAAGGCTCAAAATGTCGTTTGGACTCTGTTTGCCCCATTTCTTGAAAAATTTGTCATTTCGTTGAAAAATTGACCGGGATCGGCTTTTTGCAACTTTTTTCATAATTGCACCTAGACTTCACCATATGTTTCCCTTGACTTGCTAATCACTCTTGTATTTTTCTTTTGTCATTCTGTCTTCATCTCACTTGATTTTTCTATTTTTCTTTGTTTTTCTCTAGATAATTAACAAAAATAAAAGTAAAATAGCTAAATAAACCCAAAAATACCAATAAATCAAAAAAAATCAAAAGCAACAAAAAAATTCTATTTTTATATGTAAACACACACTTAGAGGCTCATTTTTGGCATTTGTCCTCATGTATCTGTAGAATCACATTAGATAAGGGCATATAAACTTGGGTTCACCAAAAGAATTTTGCAAGAGAAAGCAACAAAACACAAAAACATAGAAAAAAATGCTCTTTTATTATTTTTTAAGTCTTTCGGGTTTGCATTGAGAATGCCTCCCCTCTCATATTTGGATTCCTCTTGGACGACGGTGTATTGTCCTAGGGTATGTGTTGTGCACGGGTATCAATATGTGCTCTTGTAGGCCATGGAATGCGGCCCTATATGCATACACGATCAATGCATGGGAAACATTAATGCTGTGCGAGAGGGAGGTATAAAAAGTTTTCTTATTGGCACTCGATGTTGAGGTTAGGCTTGTTAAGTTAATACTGATAGGAGAGAGGTGAAATGTATCTCTTGTTGTCTGATTGACAAGGGATGCCCTTGTGCTTCTGGTTTGTGTTGCCACTTGTGGTGGCATGCGTGTTTGTATCCAATATCTAGATGTGGCATTTGTGTTGGCCTTTGTTTAAGTACCCAAATTTGAGTTTGGTCTTTTGGAGCTTGCCATAATCTCTTGGGTACCCAAATCTTCATCACATGTTTTTGCGGATGATATGGCTTTGGTTTTGGTTGGATCTGAGGGGTTTGTAATGAAGGGAGTTTCTTGTTGTGTCACTTTGGAATCCAGACTTGTGCTTGATTATCTTGTATAGCAATCAATTTCTTTGGAACCTAAACCTGATCATACTATTGAGTTTGTTTTTCAGGTGTATCGTTCATCTTTATTGAGTTAGCTTTAAGCTTGGTGTGCATATATTGTGCAACCTCGGCCTTCTTAACCCAAACTTGCTTAGGTGTTGTTTGTGACTGCAGTGGTGGCTATGGCATGGAGGTTTTTTTGGATAGACCCCTTGGACTATTCTCGGGGCTTGGCTTTGCAATAGTAATCTCCTTTGTTTTTCTCTTTGGAATCCATTGCTGATCTGTTTTAAGGAAGGGTTGTTTGCCCTTAGCTTTTAAGTCCGTTACCAATGGTTTGTCGTTTGGTTCTGCCGCCGCAAATGAAACCACTTGGTTTTCTTTTGCATGTTAAATATTGAATGTATCAAAGCTCCAATCAATCTGTACATTTTACTTTCTCTGCCAAGGCTGGCCGCCGTTGAGCAATAAAGGATGATATGCTTGCTTATCTTTTACCACATAAAGCTTACGTGGATAGAGATATTGCATTAGGAAGAAAATGGGGTCTAGGAGGTCCTGTTTTGTAAATTAAGGGAGTCAAAGTTCTAGTATTCAGAAAGAAATCAAAGGAAAGCTTTTGAATTCCAACAAGAAAAACGGCTAGTTTATTTGAATTCAAATTTCCCCCCAAAATGAAATTCAAAATCTAGTGGGCACAACTATATCATGTAACATTTCTAGGGAAAGAGCTCGGCGTGTAGATTACAGGTCTTTAATCTTCGCTCAAATTGGAGATCATATGTAGGAGTTATGGAAGGCCAAAAATCATAAAGTTGTTCCCTCCTTTTTGGAGGAAGAAGTGTATCCTTTGACCATTCTTATACCTCTCTTACACACCCATTATTCTTGCACACATGGCATGCACTTATCCTTGAAAATGTTAATCACTTACATAATCTCATGGAAAATACAGAGGCCCTCCTAGACCTCATCCTCTTCCTAATGATTAATCTGCACATGTATCACCATCCATCCCATTACTTTGATTGAATGCTTTGAATAAATTTGAATGTCTTGTTGTGTTGGTTGAAGCTCTTCCTCAAGCTTGTATAGGCTATAGGAAATAAGATTTCCTTGAGCTCTAAAATCTAGGATTGCACTAGCCTCTACTTCATCGCCTCCAAGCTTGAATTGTATTGTTGAATCCACCGTATGCATGTTCACTTGAGTTGTTGATCCACTCTTAGTGTTGGGATCAGAAATTCCATAGGCAAGACAATATTAAGACAAAATACCATGTTGTACGGTGTTGTTCCAATAGATTTTTTGTAGGCTACCCTATAAGACCACAATGTAGAGTGTAATTGTTGGTCCCAATCTACTCTTTAATTTGATACTAATTTGGTCAAGAAAGTGCATAGAGTCTTATTTGTAGCTTCAGCCTGTCCATTAGCCTGTGGATGGTATGGAGTAGACTTTTTGTAAACTACCATGAATTTGTCTAAAAGATTTTCAATAACTTCATTAATGAAATGTGTGCCATGATCACTGAAAATTTCTATGGGTAGACCATATCTAACGAATATATATTTATATAGAAACTTTGCAATGATCCTTGAAATTTCTTTTTGTGTGTCCTTAACTTCAACCCATTTTGTGAGATAGTTCGTAGATAGCCACAATGATATATTGGGCATGAGTTCTGTAAGTGGGGGGTGAAATCGGTCAAAAAACATCTATACTTCACTTAGAAAATGCTATGGCTCCCATCATTGGCCTTAAGGGCATCTCATCCCTCCTCATTGGCACTTTGGTACATTGACACACATCACATCTCTTAACGTATTTGTCAGCATCCATGTGTAATGTAGGACACCATATTCCAGTGGGTGGTTAAGATGATTTTTGCCATCTTATCCCTTGAAAAATGGCCTCCACTGATTCCTTCATGTACTTGCTCTAAAACTGACAAATGCATGCCTTCAATTTCACATATCCTAAGCTGATTGTCCTTTCCTCTCTTATACAATTGATTTTCAATTAGTGGAAAATCTTGAACCTCTATTTCTATGGCTCTTTGCCGTGCTCTAGAGTTAGTTTCAGGACACTTCTTTGTTGTCAGGTAGTCAATTATATACTGACTCTATTTTGGTGAAATTGTTACCTGAAATAGTGTAGCATGTTCTATCGGTGGTTTAGACATGCAAGCTGCACAGATAGAAACATACTCATAAATGTTACTGCGCATAGTTGGCCAATAAACTCCTAATTATTTCAAGCACTGATTTGTTTGTGTTTGCAAGCAATGAAATGCTAAGTCCTGAAAACGTTTGTCCAAAAGATAGAAGTTGTACAGACGTTGTCAGGAGTTTTTTGGAGCAAGGGATTGCGCATATGTACATACACATGCATGGTGCATCAAATAAAGAATTGCCCATTTTCTAGAGCCAGGTGGTTACGTGGGGCCCACATGTGTACAGGTAGGACAGGGTGTACATAGTGCATCGATTTTCACTATTACCAGTACCAATATGTTTTTTCTACAATAATGAGGAGTTTATAGCGTGTAAAACTTCTCGAGGAAGCTATCCGCGGGCCGACGACATGAGGTAAGCAGGTGCGTCAGATGGCATCTAGTGGCGTCAGGAGGGCGAACGGGGTCAATATTTGCACGCGGATGAGGACGGACACAACGTGGGTGTTTTCTTGTGAGAGTTATGCAGAAAGGTCATCATTAGGACCACTTTTTGGGGCCACTTCACATGGTTGCAAGACGCATTATTGAAAAGAAATGAGTGCCAGGTGTCCGGATGATGCAAAAAGGTGACAACTATGCACTGCGAGGTCAGTTTTTGGCCTGTTCGGGGTCCGTTTGAGGCCATCTAAAAGGCCAAGGGTGCCCAACTAATAAAGCTAAGTGTGGGAACTGAAAAAACAGAGAGAAGACCAGAAATAACATGGAGAAGAGAGGAGGAACAGCCGCAGGTGTGTTTTTGGGGTTTTTGGAGCCTGTTTTGGCTGTAAACTGCTCATCCGAGGTCGGATTTGAGCACTTTGACATTGTAGACTGGGTTTTTGGGCCGTTCTGGATGCGATGGTGCTGTCCATTTTGCCAAATTCCTCACTCTTTTCCTGTTTTTGTTCTATGTAAGTTTCTCCTATGAGCGAAGTTTCTGCTCTAGTTTGTGATTGTATCTTGCTTATTTTACCCATACTGTGTGAGCTATTTTCCCCATTGGTGTTGGCCCAAGCTCAATTGTATCTAAAAATTATAAATTCTCCTCTTTTGAGCTGAGTTTTTTGGGTGTGTGTGTGTTTGTGTGTGTGTGTGTGTGTGTGTGGAGTGGCCAAGTGGATAGTCTCTCTCCTCTCACTCCAGAGGTGTGTTCCTTGTCTCGGCCAGGTGTGTTGTGTAAGCCGAGTGGTGCCCCATAGTGTGTGTGTGTATCATTCCAAGAGTGTGTGTCGGGTCATTATAGAGGAGCTTTGTGTGTTTTCATCCCGCTCACAACGTAAATGTTGTCTGAGTATAATGATAGAAAAGTTCTTCCAATAATTGGAAAAATCTTGATTGTTGAACTGTTCGTCTTTTACTTTCCTGCCCCGTTGTCATCGTCTACCTCTTTTGGAGAACCTCAATTTGGAAATTTAAAAAGGTGATCTACTCATAGATGCGTCTTATCTTTTTCAACCATGAAGTAAAATCAAACTCTAGCAATATGATACACCATCGTACAATTCTTCCGGTATTGCACGGTTTGTTTATGAGGTATAAGAGAGCTTGATGATTGGTGAAATAGACAAATTTGTTTGCAAGGAGGTAATGCCAAAATTTCTTAATAGCATATATCATCCTAAGATCCTCTCTCTCCCTGGTTGTGTAGTTCTTTTCACAACTATTAAGCTACCTACTTACATAGCAGATGTGGAAATCCATATTTCCTTCTCGAAGTTGAGCCAAGATGCATCCAATAGAAAATGTCAAAGCATCAATATGAACATGAAAAATCTTCTCCCAATTTGGTGCTTTCAATATTGGAGCAGTTATGAGTTCTTTCTTCAACTTTTCAAATGATTCCTCAAACTCATTCATCCATACAAAGGCTATTATAAGTGCGTATAGGGGTTGAGCAATGACTATGTACATATGTATAAAACTCCTATAGTAACCCCAGTGTCCCATAAAGCATTGTACCTGCTTTGTGTTGTTTGGTCTAGGCATCTCTACAATTAATTCTATCTTGTAAAAACCGCTATATATGCTATTCTCTGAGAAAATATGTCCCAAGATTATGCCTTGTCTAACCATAAATATGCACTTTTTTGGGTTAATGACAGGTCCTATAAGTATTGCACTTCTGAAATACTTTTTTGAGGTGCTCTATATGTTCATCTCTCAAGAGAGAGTGCGCATATAAGTCATCGATGTATATTTTCAATAATATCCTCAATTATTCCTTAAAGGCATGTGTCATCAATCTATAAAATGTTGTTGTGGCATTGGTCAATCCAAAGGGCATTACCCTATATGCATATATACCTCATTCTATTGCAAATGCTATCTTGTATTGATCTTCAAGAGAAATTGCGAGCTAGTTATTTCCTGAGAACCCATCTAAGAAGGGGTATGCTCACTTACCTGCCACTTGTTCCAGAAGATGGTCAATAATAGGTATAATTATCCCTTATCATGGCGGTATTAACCTTCTTTAGATTCACACACTCATAGTTTACCATTCTTCTTAGGCACTACCACAATGGGAGATACCCAATTGGTGTGTTCTATCTTGTAGATAAACTCAACCTCCTATAATTTATCAATCTCCTCCTTGATGGGCTTGGCAAACATATCATTGTATGTGTAAGGTCTCTATTGGCTAGGCTTTGCATTGGGTTTTAAAGGGATTGTGTACTGGCATATCGTAGGATGTACTCCTTCCAGGTCTTTATATGACCAAGAAAACACGTCCTTGTACTCCTTGAGGAGACTTATGAGCTTCTCCTCTTCTTCTAGTTTTAGATATGTTGGTATGTATGCTGGCCATGGCTCTTCCCTGGGTCCTACCAAGTCTATCTTCTTTGCATCCTCAGGCACGTCGTAGGGCTCCTTGTCCTTTTGCTCTCGTAGAGGTGGGGTCATCATCACTAATTTTTTATCTTGGATAGTGAACTTTTTTTAGTGGGATGGCACACTCATTTTTCCTCATTTTTACCGTCTTCTCCTTCTCCACTTTCTACTTCCGTTTTCCATACTTCCCTGACAATTTTCTTAAGCTAATGGTACTTTTCTTTCTCTCCACCTTGGTCCATTTAGTTTCTCCAAAATCGTTTAATCATGGTTCTTTCGTTTGTTTGGGTTTTGTTTCAAATTTCAACTTTCTGGTTTGTTTTTGTGGGTCTCTTATGCTCTCTTTTGTTTTTGGATCTTGAGCTTTAGGGAATCTTCTAGATACCTTGTCCTTGATGCAATCTTTAGCCTTTACAAGAATCAAAAATCGTGTTTTATCCCTTAATCTAGGCATAGGGTTCTCTCTTGGTTTGTTCTGATCACCACATTGCAAGATCCTTGGTTTTGGTTGTATGTACAAAACTTTAGACTCTACAAATATTTGTCAAATGAGTGATTCTCACTTACTAATATATACAAAGACTGGACCCTTATATGAGTTCCAAGCCCTAGTCTGATAAGATAAGATCACAGGAAAGATTGGACCCTTATATAAGTTCCAAGCCCTAGTATGATAAGATAGGATCACAGGAAAGACTTTTGGACCAAGAAATTCTCAATTTGAGCACTAAACTGACCTATAGACATCATACACGTATGATTTCTAAATCCTCAGAATTGACTCAAACTTGAATCATGTAATTTCCTTGATATTCTTTGTCTAGCTATAGGCTTACCTTAAAGTTATATCACACCTGCAAGTAGGTCAATCTCTCCTATGTAGACCGTTGTTGTTGCAAGCTTCACTAGAGGGCTAACTAAGTCAAAAATGATCCAAATTGGGTGAAACTTGGCCCTTAAGCTTTCTTTGGGTTGCTTAACAACACTGTGAACTCTGTTGCCAGTTTTGGTCTCTAAAATTTCCTCAGATACATCATACATAATTGGTCAAAATAAAGTGGAATTCACTTTAGAGGTCCTCCACTACACAAGAAACTCACTGCAACTTTCAAAATGCAATTTCAACACCCTTTGTGCTAGATATGGTCAAATCAAGCATTCACTTTGCCTAGATCCGTCGTCTCTTGGTCTTTACAAGACTCAAATTGCTTCAAATTCAATGGAGTTCTTCCTATTTACTTATTTATTGCTCTTAATCACAATGGCTTACCAAAATGGGTCTTTTGACCGGGAATCAAGCCCCGAACACATCATACGCGTATGATGTCTAAATTCCTTGAATGAAGTTATGTTTCTGCCCCAGGTGCCAAGGAACTTTCTGGAAAGAGAAAACTTCTCTCAATACTGAATCTATTTGTCCAAATGAAGTGAAACTTGGTGTATGTGCTCCACACAACATGCAGACTAAGGGGATGAAGTCAAAAGTTCAATTTGACTGCTATATTTACCCTTGAGACACAATATGTGTATGATGTCTACTGATGATTTTTTGTCCAAAGCTTATGCACAAGTATCCACAAGTCTTCAATACTACTTCCCAAGTACTTTTACCAATTTTCCATGTAAAAATATGCACAAGATCACAAGTTTCCCATTTTTTTCCGCTTCCAACACACTACTTTTCTCTTTTGGGGACCAAATATTGGTCAAAACTTTAGTCTCAAGATGTACTTAGGGTAAAACTCCCCTTTAGAGCACTTTGGTGTAGTTTGTTTTGTCAAGTTTGGTCTCTTGTTAGGACAGATCTTCTCTCTCTCTCTCTCTCTCTCTCTCTCTCTCTCTCTCTCTCTCTCTCTCTCTCTATTCTTTCCCTCTCCCTCTATCTCTATATTCTCTTTCTCTATCCCTTTATCTCTCTCTCCCTCTCTCCCTCTCCCTCTCTTCCTCTCTCTATCTCTCTCTTTGTCTTTCTCTATCCCTGTCTCTATTTCTTTCTCTCCCTCTATATCCCTCCCTCTCTCTCTCTCTCTTTATTTATCTCCCTCTACTCTCTTTCTATCTGTAACATTTAATGGCCTAGTAACTTGTGTGTAGCGGAAAATAGCATAGACATAGTGAGCATTTCATTAGAATAGATTCCTAATGATACAGCAAGAGTGCTTGGATGGAGAGAGCAACAAAAATCATAACACCTAGTTAGATAGGCATGAGCAATACTTCAAAAGAGAAAGAAATTAAGCTATTGACAACAGTTGAGGACCGGATTTACATGGAGCCGCCCCCCCTCCAAAAGGCTTTGTATTATAGGTTTCCCCAATCAAGGGAGACATTTTACAATACAATTCTTTGTGTTCCTTCAATAATTATCTAGTGCAATGAAGATGGAAACTTCAAGCAATAAGAAAACACTTATAAAACACAACATCAATTCCCTCACAATCTCAGACCCAAGACCTCACACACCTTTGAAGATGGTGAGAGCTAGCGGGGTACGGGAGTAGATTGAAAGGAAGAAGGAGTAGTCTTACAAGAAAGAAGTATATCTCCTCACATAATCACTCATAATAGCTTAGCATAGCTTCGTAATTAGCATGGTAGAGGAGATGAGCATGCATTGAAGCTTGGCTCTTGGTTGGATTTGGAACACCACAAAGCCAAGAGTTGTTGGTGTAGGCCTCCCTTCTCACAAGCTTGGAGTAGATGATGAGCTTTCCATTAAAGCTTGAGAAGGAGAGAGAGACTCTTCTTGCTTCACACATGAGATTGTGTGAGTGTGTGTGTGATAATGCCTTGCCAAAATCACCCCCCTCTCTCTCTTGGTCGACCCCTCTTGCAATTTACTCATGCTGGCACCCCGTTAGACCTTGCAAAGCTTAGCCAATCATAGTTGAGAAGCATAAGTGATAGCCTTGTGACATGTGTCCCCCTTTCCTCTTTTGTGAGAGCTTTAGGTAATTAAAGAATGCAATTAAATTTTCATTGGACCCCTTTGTCTTCTGGACAATAGGAATCAAGCAAGCCATTGGGCTGTTGAATGCTCATTGGACCCCTTGGGAAACTGGCCGGTAGTCTTCTAGAGAACTTAATTCTTATTGGTTCTTTTATTAAGTGGATTAAAATGAATTAAACTAGATTTACCCTAGCCTAATTCTCATTGGTCCACCTCTATGGCCATCCAATAGGATTTGAGTGCACCTTGTGGGCAATTGGGCTAGGGAGCTGGCATGTGTCGATTATGCCCTTTATGTAAAGGGACGCTTTGGAGTGTGTGTGTGTGTGTTCTCTCACCTTTTCTCTATCTTCCCCTACCTTTAGAGCTTGCCCCCTCCTATCTAGGACCATTTGAAGACTTTTTGGTCATCACAGAAATATCCAATTTTTCTAAGGAATGACCATTGGACACAACCTTTGAATTTTGGAACTTTAGCATTTTGGAAGTCTTAATGGGCTGAAACTTAGGGTCTTTGAAGCCCATTGTTGCACATTTCTCTTTTGAAGATGCTCCCTCTTTGGATCCCTGTTTTCCCTCCTTTGGATCCCTTCTGTGACCAATATGCTCGCCTTACCAATAATCTAGATTTTTCTCCCTTGGTACTTCCCCATATTAAATGATCAGTTTAACATGAGAAAATCATTTAGGAGAATTAGATATTAGTTATTATGACATTACCTCTCTCTTCAAATCATAGTCGTCCTCAACTATGGGGTAGAGAAGATAAAGCCTATTCATTAGTCCTGTGTCTAGCGGGTAGAGGATCCCTATCTTACCCTATGGCATCGTTTCAGAATGGATGACTAATCCATTTGGCTCTTGAGAGCCTAAGGCTGCCGCAAGCATGTCTGCGCATTAGTCATATCAATCTTCCATAGTAGAGTGAAAAGCTCTACTTGGTGTTTGGAAGACGTTGTCTCCACAAACCTGATTCTAAGCATGCATATTACGTAACATTTGTGCAAAATAAAGAAAAAGAGTCTTATAAGACAAAAACTTTGTTCATTTTAAGCATTTGTACATTTGCTTACTCTAGGGAAGCATTGATAAGGTTTATGTTATCCTTTAATTGTATGCCATGTATCCATCTAGCATCTTCAAAAGGATAGTTCTTAAACTTAATAAGATACCGTCGGATAATCTTACCGCCCCTCAATACCTTGTCTTCATGTTGGAGAATGGACTTGGGCTACAACACCTCTTCTTGGTCCTCAATCTCTGGTGGGTTTTCAATAGTTGGTTCTTGAGGTGGCTCTCCTTTGTAAGGCTTTAGTAGGCTGACATGAAAAGCATTGTGTATGAGCCAATGACTGGGCAACTTGATTTGATAGGCCATGTCATTTATTGGTCTAAGAATTTGGAAGGGACCATAGTATCTTTTTGCTAACTTAGCATAGTACTTTTGGTGGCCCGTAGGATTCTTGCCCGTCGTGTGCCTTGGGAAATTTAAGCAAGACCCAATCATTTTCCTTAAAGTCTTGGGATCTTCTACGTCGCTTATTAGCAGCAGACTTTTGTCTTTGCTATGAGATAGAGATATCATCCTTAATCTTCTGGAAAGATTCTTTTAGGTTTCGGATATACTCATCTGCAACGAAGATCTTCCCGTGTACCTTAAGTAGTAGGGGACTTTTTTATCTTCCCTCAATTACCTTGAAAGGTTCTTTTCCCGTTGAAGTATGTACGGTGTTATTGTAGGCATACTCCACTAAGGGTAAGTACTTCTCCCATTGGGACCTTTGATCTACTTCCATTACGTAGGCTTTTAGTATATCAAGAATTTTTAGGTTAGCTATTTCACTTTGGCCATCCGTTTGCGGGTGATAGGCCGAAGATAAGTTTAGCCTTGTCCCTAAATTCTCAAAGAGACCCTTCCAGAAATTACTGCTCATTCTAGGATCTCTATCCAACACCATGGACATCGGCAAGCCATGGTACTTGAAGATTTGTGAGATGAAGAGGGTTGTCATTTAATGGGCTTTGATAGTCTTTTTGACAGGTATAAAATGACCTTGTTTGCTGAACCTGTCTACTATCGTCCATATTCCCGTATTCCCATGGATAGACTTGGGCAATCCAAAGATAAAATCCATGGATATGCTCTCCCATGGTGAATTAGGGATTGGCAATGGTTGAAGAAATCCATGTTGCCTCCCTCTATCAAACTTCGTCTTTTGGCATACCACACATTTAGAAACATACTCTTGTATGTTTGGTTTCATGGCAGGCCAATAGAAATATGTTTCAATCCTTTTTAGGGTATACTGAATCCCTCTATGCCCCGGATAAGGAGGAGCATGAGATTCATACATTACTTTCTCACGTAGTGAGTTAGTAATGCATAGTCTATTGCCATAAAGAAGATCACCAGCTTGTAAAGTAAATGGTTCCTCTTTCTTTCCTAATGCAGGGCTGAAATCACATCTCTAAAATCAGAATCAATAGCGTACTCATCTATCATAGAAGATAGATCATTGTGAGTTGCTATGGAAATCGTATTCACTTTCGGCTGTCTTGAGAGTGCATTGGCTACTTGACTATGCTTGCCAGCAATGTGAGCATATGAAAATGAAATTGCAAAAAAAAAATTGCCCACCTCATTTGTTTGTCGGAGAGGTTGGTCACGTCATGAAGTACTTAAGGCTTTGGTGATCCGTACGTAGAATGAAAGGAGTCCCCAATAAATAGTGCTTCCACGAGTCTAAGGCATGTAGAACTGCGAGGAGTTCCTTTTCATTTATGCCTATAGCTTGCTCAATAGGGTCAAACCTTTGAATTTTATAGGCTATGGTGTGCCCTTCTTGGAGAAAAGCAGCTCCAAGGCAATCACCACAAGCATCACATTGGACCTCAAATGGATTTGAGAGATCCGACAGTGTAAGCATAGGCTGAGAGATAAGCTTTTCTTTAAGATTTTTGAAAGCATTGTTCTCTTTGGCAGACCATGTATACCTAACGTTTTTCTTTGTTAAGTCATGTAGGGTCCTGCTATTAGTGAGAACTTTTCTATGAAGCGTCTATAGTATGAACACATAACTATAAAGCTTCTTAGTTCATGAAGATTCCTTGGATTAGGCCATCCTTTTATTACCTCTAGCTTTGATGGATCCATTCGGATGCCATCTTGAGAGATAATGTGACCTAAATACTGAATCTCTTGTAAGGAAAACTCACTTTTCTTTCAATTAACATAAAGTTTATTCTCTCGTAAGACTTGAAATATTACCCGGCCATGTTGCTTGTGTTTGTCTAGTGAATTAGAGTAGATGATAATATCATCAAAGGACACTCCAGTAAAGGTTCGGTGAGGCCTGAATAGATTCTCCATCAAGCAGTTGAATGTGGCTGGTGCATTGGTCAAGCCAAAAGGCATGACAATGTGTTCGTAAAGACCAGACATAGTGCAAAATGCGGTCTTTACAATGTCTTGATCAACTATCCTTATTTGATGGTAGCCACTTTTTAGGTCAATCCTACTGAAGTAGGTCAACCCTTGCAGCTTATCAAAAAGGTCTTCTACTTGTGGAATGGGAAACATATTCCTCATAGTGATCCTATTTAGTGATCTATAGCCGACACACATACAATATGTGCCGTCTTTCTTTTGCACTAGTAACATGGGTGAGCAAAATGGAGATGGGCTAGACCTAACCATGCCCTTCTCAACTAGCTCATGGACTTGCCGCATAATCTCCTCTTGTTGAGCTTGAGAAACTCTATAAGGAGGTTTATTAGGCGGTGAACTTCCTGGAAAAAGTTCAATTGCATGGTCATCATTGCCTTGTTTATGAGGTAGTTCACAAGGGATGTCGTCAATAAAAACATCTTGAAATCCATAGAAAAAATTGGATAACTCTAGCTTCTTATGATTATTTGTATTTTCTTTTGTTAAAGCATTAGGTTCATTTTGAGAAATTTAAAAAAAATCATGTTCACAGAAATAGAGCTCTTTATTGACTTATGAAAGCTTGCGTATGTACAATGACTATGGTGTTACTCAACTCTTTGGCATCTATGTACATATCTTTTTCCCTGAACCTAAAGTAGATTTTCCTTTTAGGGAATTTACCATTGGTAGCCATGCAATCAAACCATGGTGCCCCTATGATTACATCCTCATGCTTGAGAGGGGAGATAAAGAAGTCCTCTTTGTCCACATAGCTTTGGACATGGAGCCTCAATTTCTTGATTAAGGGAGTGACTAAAGCTTTGCCCCTTGAAAGCACCATCGGCGGGTAGGACATCTCCCATCGCATAGGCTTGGATGCCTAGCTTGGTGGCCAACTCTGTGGATATGAAATTGTGAGTAGAACCAGGGTCAAAGAGAATAAAAGAATCATGTTCTCTTACCTTTCCCCAAGCATGGCATAGAGGAGATCCTTTGTTGTGAGCTTCCTCTTCTTGGATTTCAACCAAGGTAGCTCTAGGAGGGTTATGGCAGGTGTTCTTTTGGGGGCAAGCACGGTACACATGCCCTTGCTGGCCGCATTTGAAACAACGATTATCCTTATGATGCTCAATCTCTTCAGGAGAGAGTTTATTTTTTCCTTTATAAACTCCCTTCTCCTTAGCTTTGTTGTTATTGGAATTTCCTTTAGGAGGTTTTTGGACATTGTCCTTACCCTTAGGCTTATTGGAACCCTTGTTTTTTGTGGGCTTAAGGTTTCTCTTAGCCCTTGTTTGGAAATTGATTCAAGGAGCCACTATGGTATGGTGTATGACCACAGATATGGTGCATGGCCTTTGGGAGTTGATGTACTCTGCCATATCTTCAGTTAATCCCGCACAAAATTGTTGTTTTTGCTCTCCAAAATCCATCTTTTTGAAGAGAGTAGCTTTGAGATGTAAGTCCCAAAACTTGTCTACATATTTGTGAATGGATTTGTAGAGAGAGAGAGCTTCAAGCTTCGCCATTCGGTGAGTACTTTGTCTTTGGCATCGGTGGCAAAAAATTGCTTCATAATGGAAGCTCTTAAAGCTTTCCATGTTCGTGGAGCTTCACATTTTGCCCGTAGGCTATACCACAATTTCCTGACGGACTTTTGAAAATGCATAGCTACATGGTGTAGCTTAGAGGACTCCGTGAAGCCCTCATCTCCAAACGCCACATCAAATTGTTGGATGAAAGCCAAAAATTTGTCCATAGCACTAAAGGTGCCATCGTAGGTAAGGAAATATATGTTCTTTCCTCCCTCTTTGAGCTTGGACGACCTCTTCCATGTGGCATAGGATTTTCTATGGACTCTTCTTTTTGGTGGCTCAAAAGTTGTACCATTGCTTTCTTCAGAAGATGAAGAATTTGAGGAAGATGGAGAAGAGGGTGACCTCTTTCTTGCCTTTTTCTTGCCTTGGTCCTCCTTGTCTGCACCATCACTTTCTTCATAATAGGAAGAGGATGAAGAAGATGGAGAATAGGTTGACCTCTTTCTCGCCTTTTTCTTCTCTTTCTCTTTATCATCCCTCTTTGTATTATGGTGTGGAGAGGTGTGCAATGGTCTTCTTTGTTTAGGAGGTGATGGAGAGTGTTTTGCCCATCGTCTTTGTGGAGCCATCTCCATCAAGGTGGTAGGAGACTCACTTCTTTCTTGTTCTTTTGGTGGGGGCTCTTGAGCTCTCCTTTGGGAAGGAGATGCGTCGTCAAGTAGTAAATTTTTGAGCCCTTCATACGGATCCTCTTCTTCTTCCCGAATTGGAGAGAGGTCTCTTTTGGAAGTCTTGCAAGGAGGCTTGGAGAAATCTTTTGTCATGGTGGGGAGTTTGGAGAATCCCATGATCATGTAGCTGCCGTTGGACTTCACTTTATAGGGATGGATTGCCCATGGCTTGTTGAAGCCTAAAAACAAGGTAGTTAACAAGCATAGGGGCATCATTAGTAGCCTACTTATTAGCAAAATCAAAGATATCAACATTAATTTCACTCTCTTTACTATTGTCAATAATTCTTACAAATTTTCAGGTCTAATATTTTTAGGTGTACTGTGGCAATTCAAGCCCTAGTTGCTACTCCTCTTTACCTCTTTAGAAAAGCACTCAAGCTCCTATACATGTGGCTCGTATATCATTAATTGAAAGGAATATAAGAGAGGGTCTCTCAACACCAACACAATACCCGCTCGTGTCAAGCTTCTAATAGCTCAATAGTGGTTAAGCCATAGACAAGCCCGTAGGAATCCACTATTAAGACCATAGCTCTTAACGGTGATGCCTTGTTATTTGCACGAAGGCAGGCACATTGCAAGGCTGAAAAATCCCTATTCTACTTACTCAATTGCAATTAATAATATCAACCACTTATAGCTAGCTTGAGGACCTCCCTTCTTTAGCAAGAAAGGAGAAACCTTGTGCTCCTAATACCAATGTAACATTTAATGGCCTATTAACTTGTGTGTCGTAAAAAATGGCATAGACATAGTGAGCATTTCATTAGAATAGATTTCTAATGACCATAGCAAGAGTTCTTGGATAGAGAGAGCAACAAAAAGCATAACACCTAGTTAGATAGGCATGAACAATACTTCAAAAGAGAGAGAAATTAAGCTATTGAAAACACTTGAGGACCAGATTTACATGGAGCTGGTCCCCCCTCCAAAAGGCTTTGTATTATAGGTTTCCCCCATCAAGGGATACATTTTAAAATATAATTCTATGTGTTCCTTCAATAACTAGCTAGTGCAATGAAGATGGAAACTACAAGATGGTGAGAGCTAGCGAGGTATGAGAGTAGATTGAGAGGAAGAAGTAGTAGTCTTACAAGAAAGAAGTATATATCCTCACTAATCACTCATAATAGCTTATCATAGCTTAGTAATTAGCATGGTAGAGGAGATGAGCATGCATTGAAGCTTGGCTCTTGGTTGGATTTGCAACACAAAGCCAAGAGTTGTTGGTGTAGGCCTCCCTTCTCACAAGCTTGGAGTAGATGATGAGCTTTCCATTAAATCTTGAGAAGGGGAGAGAGAGTGTTTTTTCTTCACACATGAGATTGTGTGAGTGTGTGTGTGATAATGCCTTGCCAAAATCAGCCCCCTCTCTCTCTTGGTCGACCCCTCTTGCAATTTACTCATGCTGGCACACCATTGGACCTTGCAAAGCTTAGCCAATCATAATTGAGAAGCATAAGTGATAGCCTTATGACATGTGTCCCCCTTTCACGTCTCTCTCTAGGTGCACCCCTCTAGCAATTTACTCATGCTAGCACCCTGTTGGACCCTGCAAACCTTAGCCAATCATAATTGAGAAGATAAGTGATAGCCTTGTGACATGTGTACCCCTTTCCCCTTTTGTGAGAGCTTTAGGTAATTAAATAATGCAATTAAACTGTCATTGGACCCCTTTGTCTTATGGACCATAGGAATCAAGCAAGCCATTGGGCTGTGCTGAATGCTCATTGGACCCCTGGAGAGACTGGCCAATAGTCTTCTAGAGAGATTAATTCTTATTGGTTCTTTTATTAATTGTTTTTGAATGAATTAATCTAGATCTACCCTAGCCTAATTCTCATTGGTCCACCTCTATGGCCATCCAATAGGATTTGAGTGCATCTTGTGGGCAATTGGGCTAGGGAGATGACATGTGTCCATTATGCCCTTTGTGTAAAGGGAAGCTTTAAAGTGTGTGTGTCTGTGTGTCATCTCACCTTTTCTCTCTCTTCCCCTACCTTTAGGGCTTGCCCCCTCCTATCTAGGACCACTTGAAGACTTTTTGGTCATCACATAAGTATCCAATTTTCCTAAGGAATGACCTTTGGACACAACCTTTGAATTTTGGAACCTTAGCATTTTGGAAGTCTTAATGGGATGAACCTTAGGGTCTTTGAATCCCATTGTTGCACATTGCTCTTTTGCAGATGCTCCCACTTTGGATCCCTGTTTTCCCTCCTTTGATCCCTACTGTGACCAATATGCTAGCCTTAGCAATAATCTAGCTTTTTCTCCCTTGGTACTTCCCCATATTGAATGATCAGTTTAACATGAGAAAATCCTTTAGGAGAATTAGATATTAGTTATTATGACACTATCTTTCTATTTGTCTCCCTCTCTCTCACTTTTCTCTCTCTCCTCTCTTTTTCTATTTCTCTTTCTATAACCCCCCCTCTATCTCTCTCTTTCCCTCTCTCTCTCTCTCTCTCTCTCTCTCTCTCTCTCTCTCTCTCTCTCTCTACTCCCTAATCCCTCTCTACTTTTGATTTTTACTTTCTATTTTTACCTTTCTCTCCTCTATATCTATTTAAGCCTATTTTTTCTTCTCTTCTTTTACTTCCTCTCTCTCTCTCTCTAATCTCCCTTTCTTTCCCTCTCTTTACTTTCCTCTATCTATTCTACTCTTTTTATTTACTCTATTCCTTTTTCTGCTCTAATTTTTTATACTCTAATCTTTCTTTTTTCTATTCTAATCTTTAACTATTCTACACAATCTCAAACAAACTTGATCTACAAGCATATCCATTTACAAACAAAGTGCATTTTTTAATTATACAACAATTGTGAGGAGATTAATCTACTCTGCCAAACAACCTACAACAAAAAACTATAAACCCGAGCCTTAATTCAATCATACAAACAAATGGACAAGGTATGTGCATTTTATCTATCTCTTTTTGTTTTAATCTTTGTGTGTGTGTGTGTGTGTGTAG
Organism: Adiantum capillus-veneris; assembly: GCF_014529385.1. Classification (NCBI taxonomy): domain Eukaryota; kingdom Viridiplantae; phylum Streptophyta; class Polypodiopsida; order Polypodiales; family Pteridaceae; genus Adiantum; species Adiantum capillus-veneris. The sequence goes on along the minus strand of NC_140933.1, from coordinate 127,915,232 downwards.
TATAATACAATAGAGAAAGGGAGGGTGGGGGGTTATGTGTTTACCTTGACTTGTAGTTTAGGTTGTTGATTAGATTGAGTGTCCTAAGTAGTTCATGGCTAGACCCCCTCCATGAAAACTCCCTTAAATGAAGTCCAAATAGTTTACATGTGTGTGTGTGTGTGTGTGTGTGTGTGAGAGAGAGAGAGAGAGAGAGAGAGAGAGAGAGAGGGGGGGGGGGGGAGAAAGATTTTATTGTCGTCCTTGAAGGTCAAATATGACCTATGGGACCAAAAGTTACATGTGATGTAGTATGTGTGTGGATGATGAGTGACTCTCAATGCTCCAAAGTTACATGTGATGTAGTATGTGTGTGGCTGATGAGTGACTCTCAATGCTCCAAAATTGTGGTGATGAGAGTCGCAATGGAGATCCCACATTGTGGTTGGGAGAGGAAAGTCTGTAGGTCTAATTCATGGCTAAAAATGTGAGGGAAGAAAGTTTGAATGTGACCAACAGCTCAGCACTCTAGTAGTGTGAACTTGCAGTGAGAATAATGTGCACAATCAATTTGACTCTTCTCCATTGCTCCAATTCCATGTCTCACATCGAAGGGAGTGGGAGCTAAGCTGAATGGCTGCAATAGTGTGTATCACTGACAAGGGGATAGGCTCAAGCATGTAAGTGTGAGTACGGTTTCTCCTTTCTATGAAGAACACGGTTTTGTGGTTGGGGGCAATATATGTGGTGTAATGTATGAAGCATGACCCACCATATTCCTCCCAAGCCGTAATACATTGATGTTGTAGAAAAACTTCATTCACTTCTGAGTCAATTGAGTCATCATGTAGCAAGTGTAATGCATCCCATCTCCTAAACCACTTGTTTATGCCTTGCATCCATCCCATGGTCAAGATCTTTCTTTTATGCATCTTTTGGATTTTTTTGCTTGCTTCCCATGAAATTGTAGGAAGTTGATATGAGGGGTTTTGACGCATCTTTATCATGTACTCCACAGAGAAACCGCAAGCATAAACTCAATTGGCATTTGGAGTTCTTCTATCCTTCCCCACCAATTGTTACGTGGAATCATATCAAAGGCTTTCTTAAATTCCACAAAACAACAATAGAATTGCTTGCTTTTCAATCTACTTTCCTCCATGAAAACACGAAGAGTGACAAGATGATCAATGGTGCTATGACATCACCAAAACTTTGATTGTCCTTTTACAAGCTTGTCATTCTCTTCATCCCAATCACTCAATTTCATCTCCATTATGCACCCAAACAACTTTGCCATAAGAGACCCAATCATTATAGTCCAATAGTTGTTTACATTCTTTCCATTCCCTCCTTTATGCAAAGGTTTGACCCAGTTAGTACTCCAATCATAAGGCATACCATGCTAAAGTGCAAGGTTGAACACATCACACATCCACTCATATTAAAAATCTCCCGTCCATTTAGGCTTGATACCTTGAAGATCTCCAGCTTTGCGAGTGGCAACTTTTCAAGCCCACCACATACATTCTCAATGGTAAAAAAGGAGGACATACATGGGAGTGAACCATTAAATGGTAATTTTTTCAGCATTTGATTTCTCATATAGTTGCCTACAATGTGTGTACATATCCACAAGACTCAATTTACCAAAATTATCAACCCGCTTGCCCCTCAAGTTTTTCCAAAATCTTCCGCATGCACGTGCCTTTTCTTAGACTTAAAAAAATTGTTGCTTTACATCCCATCTTCTTCTATTCTTTTGAATCAATGCCTTGTATGTATACAAATAAATTTGATAGTTGTTTTTGTCCATGGTTGCATCAAGATTTATCAAAGACTTTTAAGCATCTTGACATTCTTAATCACACTATCCCTATTATGTTTTTTACATGTAAATCCATTGGTTCCACTCCATGAAGATACACCATTGGCAATGAGCATACACATGTGTAAAAGTAACTTTCCATAGTGATCCGGCTCTTTCTTATCCATTGAAGTATGATCATACAAGTACTTCCTCCAATTCCCTTGAAATGTATGGCCCATTTGAAATCCATACACAGTGATAATGTCTCTTCCCTTTGGATGAGATTATCATGCTTAGTTGCTTCTCCACATGCAAGGTCAATACATAAGGTCCAATGGTCTAATTTTGGGGTTTATTGGCCAAACATAAAACTCTTTATGTGATACATGATGGCTTTGGAGAGTAGCATATAGTCATCACACTATCCCCATTATGTTTTTTATATGTAAATCCATTGGTTCCACTCCACAAAGATACACCATTGGCAACCATTGGCAATTAGCATACCCGTGCTATTACACATATGTAAAAGTAACTTTCCATAGTGATCCAACTCTTTCTCATCCATTGAAGTATGACCATACAAGTATTCCCTCCAACTCCCTTGAAATGTATGGCATATCAAATTATTGAGTATCATGTTCCAATGTTTTTGTGCAAGCATTCATATCCTCAAAGGAAATAACATCACCTTTGCCTTTGAAATAAGCAACATACTCTTCTAAATCAAAAATGAATGATCTCTATCCATGCAAGCATAAATGGGGGAATCACGACGATGAGGAATGTAGTAATCGACAACAAAAATGGGTGCTCTTTTTCGTGTCATAATTTTCAGGCATACATAACGTTTGTACTTGTTATCTTTCACAATTGATACAAAAAATTCCAATTGATACATAACGTTTGTACTTGTTATCTTTCACAATTGATACAAAAAATTCCAATCTTTTCTTAACCATACATGCTACACCTCTTTACACTATTTGTTTCTTGAGATTCTTTGACCACATCAATGAATGTACATTGTAATCCTCCAAGTCGTTAATCCTTTGTGTATCATGCTCCCAAGTTTCAACAAGAAGTACAACATCGGCTTTTGTTGTTAGTTCATCTATGCCAATCCCCGCATTCCATGGATATCCATTGCAATTTCAAAAGCATATTATCAATTGTAACTCGACCTTATAGGTCGCGCATTCCTCTTTGCTTGAGGGACTTGCCTCCTCCTTTGGCACATTTTCTTTATGAGAGATCTCCTTGTTTTCTCTTATTCCTTTCCTCATATGCCTTGGGACACATATTTTATTGCTTAATACTATGACCTTCACATATAAAACATTTTTTATCCCTCAAATAGACCCAAATATTATCAAGGATAATCTTTTGTTTGGTCTCATCTGGCATGGTATACAATTGGCTATTCTCCCAAGCGAGGAGATCCTTTCTTAATCACTCTGTGTGCTCCATAGACCATAACTCAGGACATGCCAAACTGGGAAATCTTCTATAACAATGGAAAGAGAAGGAGGCATCTCTAACTTCTCTTCATGAATTCCACGAATAACAATGTCCTTGTCGCTCCCATTCCTTCAACTCTTCCACATCCACATTCTCAACATTCTTTGTTTAAGCCATAACTTGCATGAGGGAGAAATTGGGAACCACATAGCTACCACATACATCAGCCCAACACTTGTTTGTGCATACATTTTTCATGTTACATACATCCCGACTCATGGTGTCAAATTTCTCCTCTTTCAATACATGGTCATGCTCTACTTTGCTCATGCGCTCCTTCAAAGCATTCAAGTCCACAAGAAAGCATCTACATTCCTTGACTTTCTCTTCAAGTTGCATCAAACATGTTTTTTGCATCTCAAGTGTCCTATTGATATTCTCATTCTCAACCACAAGAACCCTTAGCGTGCCATTCTCCATTGCAAGTGCCCGTAAGTCTTCACCTTGTTTGTTTACGATCTCTTTCAACAATACCAAGTATTCCATGATCATGGTTTTTGGTGTCGTTGGTTGAGTGGTTGCGTTGCTATATCCACACTTAGGAGATTTTGAATCATTTTCTATAATGGTTGTGGACCTTGCTCAAGAAGAAGAACTCTTGTGAGTGCCAGAAGACACTGTAGGTAAAAGAAGAGATGAGTCAACTTTCTTGAACCTGTTCACTTTAGAAATGCTGCTACAAAAATGCCTTCCATAACTCTAGTTTCTTTTGTCTTTCCATCAATGCGTAGAGAGCACTGTGCTCTTTGATTGAGGCTATAGATCATCATTGTTTTTGATGTCGTTGGCTGAGTGGTTATGTTGCTATCTCCACACTTAGGAGATTTTGGATCATTTTCTACAATTGTTGTAGACTTTGTTGAAGAAGAAGAACCCTTGCAAGTGCCGGAAGAAATTGTATGTAAAATAAGAGATGAGAGTCAGCTTTCCTAAACCCGTTCACTTCAAAAATGCTGCTACAAAAATTCCTTCCATAACTTTGAAAATTTATGTCTTTACATCATTGTGTAGAGAGTGTTGTGCTCTTGGATTGAGAGAGATAAAGAGACTCGCGGGGGGGGGGGGGGGTCACTTTAATAACTATGTGACTATCATGTGAGTGCAACAAAAGGGGTTATTAAATTATATTTTTTCCCATATTTTCACATGTAGAAAAAAACCATAAAATGGAAATGAAAAAATTTACAGATTGAATAGGAAAAGGGTGTATTCTTTCTTTCAAAAATTCACAGATAAAGAGGTTTAGAAATAGTCCTTGAACATACATAATATACACAATTTATACATAGTGACCTCCCCCCCCCCGGAAAGAGAATAGACGACATTATGTTAAATAATAGGGAGGGAAAGAATGTTTACGGTTTAAAATTAGATAGAATGTAGAGATAGAGGATAGAGAGAGAGAGGGTAGAGAGTAGATAGAGGAGAGAGAGAGAGTAATAGTAGATTAGTCTCCTATTGCTCTCTCTACCCTATCTCTCTAGTATTTACCCTATCTCTCTATCATATTAGATAGATAGAGAACAATAGTAGTAGATAAATCTCCTATTGCTCTCTCTCTCTCTCTCTCTCTCTCTCTCTCTCTCTACTCTATTGTCCTCATCCTACACTTCTCTACCTCTCTATAAAGAGAGTGTAGAGATAGATAGTTAGTGATTAGAGCCTAAGAAGAGATGCACCCCTCTAATCTATGAAAGGTTGGAGTTGATCATTGCGATAGGGTAAGTGGGAATGGAGTTTATTATCTTGGTTGGCATGCCTATTTACAAGGTTTGAGGGACACCATCAAGAACTATGGTTTTAATAATGGAGTCTTTGTAGACTCTCCTATGGCTTAACCAATATTGAGATATTAGCAAGTGGTTCCAACTTAGCACTGCTAAACCCACTCCACTACTCTTTGCAATAAAAAATATTCTAAACCACGGATAGTTACTTGGGTGAATTTTTTTGAAGGTTAAGAGAAGTAGTACTCAAAGCTTTGATCTCTCCCTAACTCTACCCTCTCTGTACATTAGATAGAGATATATACTACTTAAAGGTATGCTCTACTAGCCCATACTTAGGTCTAATAGTATATATATGTGTGTAATATGTCCTGATACTTACCTACCTTTAATGTAGATATGGGACAAGAGAGCACCTACTACTGGAGAGCAACCAATCATTTTTCCTTTGGTTGCTTCACATTCCAGATGGGCCACCATCCAGGGTGGACATTTCCTTGAGTGGACCCAACACTTAAGCAGGCATGGCCCTCTTACACCTAAGGAGGTGACGACCCATCCAGGTTTCTCCACCAGTGGTAGATCCTGACCTCTAGCGCACACTCACTTTGTGGGACGAGTACCTTCGTTCAATGGAGGGATTGTTTGGCTGCTACACTCAGCAATAGACAATGCCATGGGGGAGATTGGGAGGGACTCCCTACGTCCAAATACTCCACTGATCGAACCTTCTTCTATTCTCCCTTCTTACCGGCCTAATCCCCTTCCATCACAGGGCCCCACTTCCCTTCCATCATAGGCCCCATTCCATTCAACTCTTGCTTCACTCGAGCATCATCGACAATCCATAGCTGCTCAACCCACTTCATCTAGCATGTGCATTGATGTTCGGCTCAAGGAAGCGAGCACAGTGAGAGGTAGAGCAACAGGGGATCATGTGGCTTTGGTTATTTTGGTAGTGATGGGGGATGGATTCCCCTATTTCAAAGTGTGCTGCCCCACATGTAGAGGAAGAGGATGCTGACGCTGCACATGTGTGAGACACGCATGGGTGCTACTACAAAGTAAAATACAATGGGAAATAGGCCTTTGGTATAGCACAAGACAGGGCATTTTGATGCCATATTCAAATTCTTATACACTTTATGCATAAGAATTGTTTTGTAAAGTTCAAAGACCAACAACCCAATCATACATGCTACATCTTGGAAGCATTGCATGCTTGATTCTCAAATGCCTCCAATGAGCATTTTTCAGCACAGTGGTTGGAGGGCTACATTTTTTTTTGAAAAATAAGCAATCAAGTGTACGATAAGAAACGGTCAACCAGGTCGTAAATCCAGGCATAAGCTATTGTGGAGGCAAAATAGCAGATGTGGAGTGGGAGTGGACAATGTAAGTGAAGGGTGAACAAGCTACAACGGGCTCATCCTATAGGCAACAATGAAAAGCTTGGGCCATACAAACTTCCACACACTATGGTTCAGGAGCCAAATCATTTGGAAGGACAAATATGTAAGTTCTTTTTAAATTGGAGCCTAAACTGGCTCAAAAAAGGTTTTAGTTAATGAATTTCTTTTGTTATTGATAACCTAGGATAATATCACTCTAAGTCGCTTGACCAGAGAGATGGTCTAGTATCAAGAGCGGCACATACAATTTGATACTTGGCAATGGTTGTTGGAGAACCATCACATCCCTCACGAGCAATTTGACTCAGGGGTTGGATCTCTATAGGCAATAAGTCTAGAAAAATCATATTGTATTGATTGTTTTGAGTATTTAATTTGTCTAATTTGGTTTTTCTTAATGTAGAGTCACGATGTTCAAACGTATGAACCTATAAACAAGGAGGAGGAGGAGGACTTGGACAAATAGAAAATTATTTGTAATCCTCTCTTAAAGTAAAAATGTGGCACAAGAAAAACTCTATGAGCATATGTATATACAACTAAACTAAAATTTCCATCTTATTTGTATTTTTTTAAAATTGTTGGTCTTTTTTACTTTAAATTTTCAAGGTAAGGTATATTCAAACTCTATTGTTTATTTTGCCAGTAAACTTTTCCAAATTTTTTTTGATGTTTCATATGTTTTATGCAGGTAAAAAATAAAGGTGCTCATTTGGGACACCCAAAATTGGGTGGCCCAAATGAGCACCTTTATTTTTGAATAGCCGTGTAGCGGTAATAAGCGCAGGAATATATGTGGTAATATTCATGGATATATATGCACAACTATTATTGTGTATATTGATGACAAACCATTGTCGTGTATATTGCCGCTCCTATTACCGCCAACATAAATTTTTCTCTCTCCTTTTTCATTTGTTATTTTGCAATAATAGGGGTGGCTCTTAAATTTTCCTCTTATAGTGAAACATTCTTTTAAAAACAAAAGAGTTAATTTGTTTTTCTCCAAAACACTCTTGTAATAGGTTCTCTTAGAAAGTCTACTTGCAAAACTAGGACAGATATGTATATATATTATCCAAACATCCTTGCCAATTCTAAGGGTTCCATACCGCTCGACACAAGTAACTCGTTGAGCCAACCTCTGTGTACTCTCACCATAGCAATAGTGGTTCCAAGTTTGATGTTTCCTCATGCCATGGAAAAATAGAACTTGGTAGTATCTTGTTGCACCAACCTAAATGTACTCTTGTCACAACAACAACAATGCACCCTAGGCATATCTCATGCCATGAAAAGTGCCACCTAGTAACAATGCTAGTAAGTGGAGAGTCTAAAGGAAACCATCCCAAAAGGTTTTACCATCATTCTTGCATAATTAGCTAGTCTATTCCAAACATCATTTTCCTAATTTACAACCAAATACAATGTTTCCATGTGTAGACCCTATATTTCAGTCAATGATTTTCTTAAGATGGGCTTCTTACTGATTTTGTAAGATCATTTATGCGATGTAAACATAACTTGAATGATGTTTCTAACGTGTGCAGTATCCATGATGGCTATCATTAGTATATCTCCCTCGTGCTCCATTGGTGCCACTAGGTTATTGGGATTGGCTTTATTGTCATTTACAGTCGCTTGATCTCAAACTCTCTTATGTGGTGTCATAGTGTATGTAGATGGTAGGTATTACATTTAGGTTACTTTATTAGCCTTGTTTAATTTCTAATGGTAACCAAGAATGCACTAAGTCTATCAAATGCACTCTCATTAGTTTTGGCATAGTAAAACTTGATTACTTGGTAAATCCACTTGAGGTATTGATCTCTAAGTGGATTGTGGATGCCCTCTCTTGAAAGAACTCAAGTGTATTAGAGTATGACTGATACCATGTGTGTAAGATCTCTAGGCCTTTTTATAAATTTTTCCAAGGAGGGGGCCTACTAGAAGCTACCTCTTGCTACAAGAGAGGTCCTCCAACTTCATAGCTTGCCTTAGCATACTATTTTAAGCCTAGAGATGTCTTGGATGCCACCTATTACTTCTACATTGCTGATTTGGTCAAGTTCAAGGGCTTCCATTGCGTGCAGTTGCTTCCTTGCTTGATCTGCGTATCACACAGTCTCCATGTGTCTCCATGTGCAACTCATGTGATATTTTATCCAATCTACTCAATACGATTTCATATTTTGTAACCCTTGTAGTATCCATATGCTCTGCAAGTTCTAAGGTTTAATTAAGGTTCAATATAGGTTTCAAGGGATTAGGTTTGTTTGATTTCAGAGCAAAAACATTCTGTGTAAACTAATGCTTGACTTAAGATTCATAAATATCATACATTCTCTAATTCAAAGTTTCCTTGAGCCATTTTCAATAAAAGAATGCTAAATTTTGGTGGGTAAGAAAGTGGGTACCTTACAGCCTCCCAACATAGAAATTAAGATATCCTCATCTCAATGATAGGTTAGGATAGTGCTTAACACTAGAATGGTAACATGACACTTTTATGTCCTTGGACACTTTTGTGTCCTGTTAAGTGACCATTTTGCTTGAATTATTTGAAGAGTATGAAAATGAATTTTTAGGTGCTATATATCCACAGAGTTGCCTTATGAGCTGAAAAAAACTTAGCATTTTTTTTTGAGTATCGATCTCACCATTAACCTTACTCTTGCACAACATTTTTGAACCTAAACTGTGTGAAAAAACGGTCCTGTTTTTGGCGCTTTTTCAATTTTTGGCAACTATACCACTCTAAACTTCATGTTTGTGAGGTTTAGATGGCTAGAGGTTAGGCCTTCATAGTTCTCAACATGTTTAGATGCTTGTAGGGAGAGCTAAGTGTTAAAATTGAAAGTTATGACCAATTTACAAGAATTGCATAATCCTGTTTTTTGGCCAAAATTAGTACTTTTATGATTTTTTTGGTGGCTTTCTTGATATCCAAATTCAATTTTGATTGTGTAAGTGTAATGTATAGCATAAATCTAATCTTCCTTGAGTTTTGGGGGACCTAATATGCTATATAGCATAGTATATGATGATGGTTGAGTTTTTTTGATTGCTGAAGAATACGATACATTTTAGAGGAGCAAGTATAACTTTCTCAATATTGCTAGTTTCTTAGGCCAATTGTGTGTATTTTGTAGGTAGTAACCATATCTAATCATAGACTACAAACTTGGCTAGATATTGAGTAGTTTCTATGGGTTTCTAGAGGTCATAATCCAGTTTTTTCATGTTTGCTGTATTTAGCACTTTATCATTGCCCCCAAGGTTCCAATTGTAAGATATCCATTATCATTTTGACATGCTCCATGGCTCCTTTTAAATTGAGAGGCCCAAAGGAAACTAAGAAAACATGTATATAGTATCTGTATTGAGCGTGACTATAGAAACTTTGATGATAGGTCAGCAGAATGGCAAAAATGTAACTTTTTTGTTTTTTTTTCTTGACCAAACAAAAATTAGTGAGGTAAAAGAAACCATATGTTTTGATCACCAACCCATTGAAGTTAACGGGGCATTTTATCTCATTTCCTACAAAAATCTCCACTCTTATTTATATGCAATCAACCGTAAGAAATTGTTGTTTTGGGCAAAATGCACTGGTCCATCAACTTTGGAGGCTTGTAGTGACCAAGGGATGAGAAAAATTACAAGTTTCTCATTTTTTCCATATGTAGTAGTTATTGAACTATAAGGTCATGAATTTTTTTTTCAAAATGAGTGGATCTACTATGGTTTTGGAATTTTTTTCCAAAACCCTGAAAGGACACTTTTATGTCCTGTTAGGTTACCATTCTAGTGTTAAAGTATATTGCATCCTCTTCCCAAGTAGCATCTGCATTATTAAAACATAGTCGTCCAAGAATTCTTGAAAAAACCTCTTGCATCAAGCAATTAACACTAGTTCTATAATTGGACACTTAAGTGTCCTGAGACACTAAAGTGTCCTGTTTTTCTACCAAGTTTTGGCAATTTATTTGTCAATCTAGAAAGAAGTTTTTTACACCTTGCCTCTACCATAGATTGGTTATGAGGGAAAGAAAACAGTAGATTTTTCTCCATATCAAAATACAATTTGTATGGAGAGAATTTTGGTAAGATCTAAGACATAGATTTTAGTAAAATTTCAAGCTATTTTGCCAAAAAATTCATAAAATTATTATATCTTTTTGTAGAGATGGCCTTTTTTATATTTATAAAAGCCAAGTGTTAGCACTTAGGGTTACAAAACAATGGAATGTACTTCAAAGATAAGTTTTCAAGTCACATGCAAGCTATAGACATAATTTCATACTTGAGCACGTGCTGAATAAGAGCATAATTTTGGTGTTTCAAAGGTCCCCTCATAAAATTTGTACTATTCTAGTGCAATTTGACAACTACAAATGACTTTATATGTTTAAACCAAGAAACTATGTATTTTTTGGGCTCCCTAACTCAATTAAATTTCGTTGCTTGGACTCTATCTTGAATTTTTAATCGTGCAAAAACTCTTGAAAATCTTGAGTTCTCCATAATAACATTGAAACCAAGGTTTTAAGCACCTCAATTGTGTATGTACCATGTAGTTTGATACATTTAGTTGATTTACACGGAAAGTTGGATATTATTTGAGGTTTTGAATGCTTATGTCTCAAGAATGAAAATATGAAAGTTTTCTCTTATGCAGTTTTGAATATTTAAAATGATCCAGTAATTGTTGCATACCAAAGCCCTTCTACTTGCCAGCTTGAGTGCTCCAATGGAAAGGGCAAGCAATGTATCACTTTTTAAAACTCACAAATACATCCAAAAAAATATTCTTCTTTGTATACAATGATATGCTTGAAATGACCATATCAAACACATGGAACTTTCCATTATTTTATATACACCAAAGTCAATTTTTTTTGCACATGAAACTCTCAATTATCTACAGAAAAATTGTGGAATAATCACCTAAATGTTTTTACAAGCTCGCTTTATTTTTTATTGAGCTTATAAAGGCAATTTCTTCAAAGCGTCAATTGCAGTCTTAGGAGGGTCAACTTGATGAGTATAGTTCTTGATCATGATAGATTCTAAAATGCAAGGTTATATTTTTAAAAGACCCTCTAGCTAACATATTTAAGCATATAAAGAGGGTTTTCTTAAATAAACCGTCTAATGCAAGTAGCATTTAATTTAAATTTGCTAAAAAAGACCACTTAAAGTGTCTTGTTTTGGTACCAAACTAGTGTTAAAAGTTGCAAGAGCATATGTAAGACCAAATTGAGCCATGATTGTGAACTCATAGTGACCGTAGTGAGTATAAAAGGGAATTTTGGGGATGTCACTCTCCTAAGTTTTGGTTTGATGTTAGCTTGAGGAAATATCAATCTTTGTGAACATCTTTGCTCCATGTAGTTGATAAAGCATCTCACCTATATGGAGAAGAGGATACTTATTCTTCACTTTCTTTCTTTTAAACTATTTCTATGCTTTTTTTTCTTATTGGTGATTGATTAAGCCTTAATCTCCTCAAAAATCCCAGTCAAAAAAATGAATGAATACTGCCACAATCAATGCAAAACTAAAACCATTCATGTTGGTGATTTGTAGGTGCATGAAGAACATCATAATGTTGGCATGCCCAAGGTTGTCAATAAAAGCATGTAGAGTCGCTCTTTTCTCTTAATCTTCCCCCAAGGTTGGTTTCCCTATGGTATCATGAGATCTTGATGTATCTCTTCTATGTATGTTTCCTTGTCCACCATATCTTCCTCATGGTTGTGACTAGCTTTCTATGTCCCCTCCCTTGAACTTGTGTTTTTGTACCTAATTTAGGACAACCATTTCTCGAATGTCCTAGCTCATTTCATTCAAAGCATCAAAGATAAAATTTTGGAGTTTCAACTACTTGAGATACAAAAGCACATTGAGGTTGATAGGTAAGGTTAGTTTTCTTTTGATTCTAGCTGAAGGGCCTTCCTCTCCTAGCACCATTTCTTGAATTCCCATTGTTTTTACTTTGAGAGTTAGGTGTTTTTTTTAGCTAAGGGGTTGGCTCTTAGAAGAGAATCTTGAAAGCTGGTTGGACTCATTGCTTCAAGGCAAGTGTTCATAAGAGCATTAAAACCTTCACAAAAATGTACTATTGGCTATTCTGTAGACATGTGAGGAGCATAGCACCTAGGGGTTACATATTTTCAGTAAAAATCCTCTAAAGTAAAGTGATATTGGTGTAGGTTGAAGAACTCATTAATCTTAAGGGAATTGTGAGAAGTTAGGAGATAGCATTATTTTACAACAACCTTAATGTCTTCCCAAGTCTGGGTGCCTTGCACCACACTATTGTCCTTGCAATGCTACTTCCACCAAATCTTAGTATCACCGGTAAGACGGAGCATGCCATATATCTTTATTTTTAGTGGAAGTGCTAGCATCAATAAAGTAATCATTCATTTCTTCAATCCATATGGAATTGCATTGAATTTGAGTTTCTTTCTCTTTGAAAGATGACGGTCAAGCTTGCTTAAAAGAAAGTTTCTTCTCTTATAGAGATGTATAGATTGCAATCCTATATAGCACATACTAACTTAGACTTATATACTTAGATAAATTATTTTCAACTTATTGAAACAAAATTGTATACATAATTGCAAACAAGAGAGCTCAACAAAATTATTTTAATTTTTGTGTACAATTGTTTTACATGAATTTCCATGATGGCAATTTCATATACACAAGTAACATATTCTATGATCCTTATAAATTGAGTGTGTGTAATATGGGGTTCCTTCTATAGGATCAAGAAATACAACATTTGGTGATCCCCAAATACTAAGAGACACACATAGTTCTAATTCTACCACCAAGAATGCATGTAGTTATTAAATCATTAACCCATTGAGTATGAGAAAATCGATCTACTTATATGCAATAGGTGCCACCAAATTGTATCCGATAAATTCTCTATCCTGTTTGATTCCTTTAGGTAGGTGGTACAAATAGCTTGTCAGCAAGAGTCACTGACTATTGATCTTCACTAGACTCTATGAAATTACACATTTAAACATGAGTGGATGTGAAAAGTGCATACTCTAGGTCAGCTAACTTTGGTTCTTTTTACCCCATAGCTTATAGTGGCATAGCTGTTGAGTATTTCTAGTCCCTAATGGACAAGATTGGCTAGACTACCAAAAAAAAATGGAAAGATACATGACTTACTGAATCCACCTGCCAATATAATGTGACATCATTATCACAATTTCAACATTGTACTCACACTACTTTAACTTTTTTTCTCATTACCACCACATTGTGAAAAACATTCAAGTTTTATATTCGTTCCAAAAAAATTGAAAATATTCTTTTTTAAACAAAAGAGCTCGACATATTTTCTCTAGGACACTCTTGGAATAGGCTTCTCTTAAAAATTATACTTGCACAATAGGAAGAATTTGTATATACATTATCCAAAAATCCTTGCCATTCCTGAGTGTCTCATTGCTAGCCTCAGGGAGGTCACTTAATAATTATGTGACTATCACATGAGTGAAGCAGAAGGGGTTATTTATTTTTATTTTTTCTCACATTTTTACATTCAAAAGGGTACTATGAAGTGAAATCGGGAAAATAAATTACAAATTGAAAAGGAAAGGGGTGTATTTTATTTGTCAAAATATCATAGATAATGAGTTTTTTAAAATACTCCTCAAACGTATGCGATATACACAAATTATACATAGTGACCCCCTTGAGTGCTAAGACAACTTGATCATACTTCCACCACAACAATAGCATGTCAATTGAAACTTTGTCTCACGCTATGATAAAACAAGAAGTCTGTAGTATTTCATTGGGCCAACCTAGACGTACTCCTGTCACAAAGACAATAGTGCACCCTAGGCATCATCTCATGCCACAATAATTGCCAACTAAAATTAGTGCTAGTAAAACTAGAGAGTCTAAGAGAAAACATACCAAAAGGTGTGGCAATCATTCTTTCCTAGTTAGCTAGTCCGTCTGAAGCATTTATTTCTTAATTTACTACAAAATGTCATGTTTCCATGAAAAATCCTATGTTTTGGTCAGTGCTTTTCTTAAGGTAGGTTTCTTATTAACTTTTTATGGTCACATATGCATAGCTTGAATGGAATTCCTAACCTATAAAATATCCATGGAAGGCATTCTTGGTATACCTTACTCGTGCTCCACTGGTGCCGCTAGGTTGTTTTGGGACTAGTCTCATTGTGCTCCACCAGTGCCGCTAGGTTGTTGGGACTAGTCTCATTGTCGTTTGTCGCTTGATCTCAAACTCTCTTTTTTGGTGTCATAGTGGTCTCATCATCGTTTTCCGCTTGATCTCAAACTCTCTTATGTGGTGCCATAGTGTACATAGATGGTAGCTACTATACTTAGACTACTTTATTAGCTTATTTTAATTTCTAATGATAAAAAAGAATGCACTAAGGCTATCAAATCACTCTCATAATATTTGATAATTTCTTCTATATATTTTCTTTACTTTATAGATAACTTGAGCATAGATAATTGATTTATAGTATATACAATTTAAGAAGATACTCTGATTATAACCATAGGTAGACTATAGCTAAGGGCTATCTATGATAGTCATCTCATATTTAACTAAATTATCTTTGTAGTTTTTCTACTCAATTTATATATATAAAAAACAATGTGAATCTTTGTAGTTTTTTCACTCAATTTATATATTTGTAATTTTTCTACTCAATTTATATATAAAAAAGAAAATTTTGTTGATTACAATTAGCAAAAAAAGGGGCTCAAAATTATTCTAGTTATCTTTGATTATCCTAACAAAACATTATTAGATCTAAGCTAGTGGTACTTTCATTGTCCTTTTTTTACTTTTTAAGCTAAATTATAGTATTATTTTAGCAAGCATATTCCAAGTAAATAATAATGAAGCTTTTAAATTTCTTCAAGTATTG
The DNA here is from genome assembly GCF_014529385.1 of Adiantum capillus-veneris. NCBI lineage: Eukaryota > Viridiplantae > Streptophyta > Polypodiopsida > Polypodiales > Pteridaceae > Adiantum > Adiantum capillus-veneris. Next base: position 127,899,835 of record NC_140933.1, on the reverse strand, counting down.
AAATATTTTTCTAGGATTAGAATACACCTTCGGTTACAAGGATTAAATTTGTACTGCTCATATGAATTATTGATAAAGAGTGAGATTTGGTAGAAAAAATTTACCAATGACTTTCTCAATATCATAAATGTTTGGATAAATTAAATTCAACTTAAAATTTTTACAAAAGTAATTGTCCCTCTATTTTCATAGCCCAAAAATTAGGTGAGTGACTAAAAATTGAGAAAAATTAATGATGCGTGTCTCTTAATCATGCAATAGAGAATACAACTCTAAATTTATTTTTTGTAATAATCTATAGTCAAAATAATCTCAATAATACTTTTCTTAAATATAAGTAAGTATATTAGTTAATTGATCATTTAATGATGCATTATGTGTTACGAGAGCATAATTATCATTTTTATTACTCAATGCTTAATCATCCATAATCTACTAAACATAATTAGCATAATCACTTTTGTTTAGACAAACAAGGTGAGTAACTAATACAGATTCTAACATAGAGAAGACTTAGCATAGTCACATAAAGTTTCCAAGAGAAATTTGACATAGTAAAACTTGACTACCTAGTAAATCCAGTTGAAAGTGGATTGTGGATGCCCTTCTCTTGAGAGAACTATACATTTCAAGTGTGGTAGAGTATGTCCAACACCATGTGTGTGTGTGAGTGAGATCTCTAGGACATTTTATAAATTTTTCCAAGGAGAGGGCCTGCTAGACGCTGCCCCCTCCTACAAGAGAAAGCGTCCAGCATCATAGCTTGCTTTAGTATCCATTTTAAGCCTTGAGAGATCGTGGTGGCCACCTAATACTTCTACATTGTTGATGTTCTCAACTTATAGGGCTTCCATGCCTTGCAATTGCTTCCTTTTATTGATATAAGTGCCACAAGCACCCCATGTGACTTCATGTGAAACCCATGTGATATCTTATCCATTCTAGCCAATAGTGTTTTGCAATCATTATAGCTTTCAAAAGTTTTTCAAGCTCTATGGTTCTATTCAAGTTTCAATCTAGGTTTCAAGGGTCTAGTTTTATCTGATTTCAAAGAAAAAAATTTGTGTGAAGTAATGGTTAACTTATGATTAAAAAGATATCATAAATTATCTAATTTCGAGTTTTGTAAACCATTTATAATGAAGGAAGCTAACTTTTAGTGGGTAAGAAGGTGGGTACCTTACAACCTCTCCAACTTAAGAATTGAGATGTCCTCATTTCACCCATAGGTTGGGATAGTCTTTGAAGGGTATCCTCTTCCCGACTAGCATCTGCAATATTAAAACAAATTTGTCCAAGAATTCTTGAAAAGCCTCTTGCATCAAGTGATTAAAAGTTACAAGAGCATTCATAAGACCAAAATCATTAGTGTGAACTCATAGTGGCCATAGAGAGTATGAAAGGTTCATTTTAGGGGTACCAATCAGTTGAATTTTGATTTGATGATAGCTCAAGTGAACATCATATTTATGAACATCTTGCTCCATATAGTCAATCAAGCATCTTACCTAATGAAGGATCTTGAGGATACTTATTCTTCACTTCCTTTTTGTTTTCTAGTTCTATGGTCGTTTTTTTTGTGTGGATGTTGATTAGGCCTTAATCTCCTTAAACATCTTGGTGAAAAAAATTAATGAGTACTACCACACTCAATGAGCAATTAAAACAATTCACCTTGGTGATTTGTAGGTACATGAAGGACAACATAATGTTGATGAGCCCAAGGTTGTACATAGCAGCATGAGAGTTGTTCTTTCCTCTTGCTCCTCCCTCAACTTGATGTTTCCCCTATGGTAGCATGAGCTCTTGCAGTAGTTCTTGCGCATCCTTGTCCTTGACCACCATTTCTTCCACCACGATTGATCGGGTTTCCGCAGTCCCTTCTTTGAAGTAGTGTATTTGTAACCAACCTAGGACGAGTGTTTCTAAAATGTCTTGGCTCATTGCATTGAAATCCTCAAAGATCAAAATTTGGAGTTCCAATTACTTGAGTTACATCTATAGGTTGATGTACATAGGCTATGTTAGTTGTTCTTTGATTCAAGTTCAAGGGCCTTCCTCTTCTAGCACCATTTCTTAGATTTCCATTGTGTTCCATCTGACGTTATCCACTTTGTTAGCTAAGGGTTTGGCTCTTAGGAGAGCATCTTGCAGGTTGGTTTCCCTCATTGCTTCAAGGAAAGTGCTCATAAGAGCATTTAGACCTTGGCAAAAATGGGCTACTTGTTGTTGTGTAGACATTTGAGGAGAATAACACCTAAGAGTTACATATTCTGAGTAATATTCCTATAAACAAAGGTGATATTGGTGTTCTATGGGTGTAGCTCAAAGGACTGATTCATCTTAAGGGAATTGTGAGTAGGTGGGAGCTCACTTTTTTTTACAGTTCAACCTTCATGTCTTCCCAAGTTTTGGTGCCTTGCACCACCCTAATTATCCTTGTAATGCTACTTCCCTCCCAATGTTTAGAGTCACCAAGACAAAACATGCCTAGCATAGCTTTATTTTTAGTGGAATTGCCCAAGAACAATAAAGTAATGATCTATATAGCACATAGTAAATTAGGATATTTACTTAGCTAAATTATGTTCAAATTATTGATGGAAATTTTTTGAACAACATTGCAAACAAGAGAGCTTGATGAACTTATTTTTTATCATATGTATAATTGTTTTACACAAACTGCCATAAAAGAAATTTCATATACATAAATAGAAAATTCCATGATTCCTATACATTGACTTATAAAAATATTGGGGGTTTTGCGCTATAGGATCAAGTAACACAGCACTTGGTGATCTCCAAAAACTAGGATATACACATATACTTCTGATTATACCACCAACAATGGCTCTAGTGATATGATCATAAACACATTGGGTCTAAGAAACTTTTTCACCTTCAAATGTGATAGTTGCATTAGTTCTTGGTGTACAAGTAAAGAAGTAGACTTTACTGTGATAGTTTCATTAGCTCTTATGGTGCAAGTTAAGAAGTAGACTTCAATGAATTCTATCTTTTCAACCCAATAAAGCTTCTTTAAGCTATTAGCCATACATCCTAATTGACATGCTTCAATGTAGTAGGTGCCACCAAATGGTATCAATCAATTCTCCATCCTCTTTGAACCCTTGCATCATGTGGTACAAATAGCTTGTTAAAGAATCTGCATCATGTTCTTTTAAGAACAATGTTTTGATACATGACAAGCACCTTAATACATGATGGAGAATATTGCAAACTTCTAGTAATCCAAATCAATATCTTCCTACATTGGGAAAAATTGACTCTAAGCCTATGTAGCATAGAGAAAGGATATTCCTAAGCCAGCTAAATATCAAACATTCATTCCATAGTACAATAAAACTTTTCATTCTCCCATAATTAACACTAGAATGGTAACCTAACAGGACATAAAAGTGTCCTTTCAGGGTTTTGGGAAAAAATTCCAAAACCATAGTAGATCCACTCATTTTGAAAAATCCTTTCATGAGATTATATTTCAATAACTACTACATATGGAAAAAATGAGAAACTTGTAATTTTTCTCATCCCTTGGTCACTACAAGCCTCCAAAGTTGATGGACCAGTGCATTTTTCCCAAAACAACAATTTCTTACTGTTGATTGCATATAAATAAGAGTGGATATTTTTGTAGGACATGAGATAAAATGCCCCGTTAACTTCAATGGGTTGGTGACCAAAATGTATGGTCTCTTTTACCTCACTAATTTTTTTTTGGGAAAAAAAATAGGTACAAGAAAGTTGCATTTTTGCCATTCTGCGGACCTATCATCAAAGTTTCTATAGTCACGCTAAATACAGATACTATATACATGTTTTCTTAGTTCCCTTTGGGCCTCTGGATTCAAAAGGAGCCATGGAGCATGTCAAAAGGATAATGGGTCTCTTACAATTGGAACCTTGGGGGCAATGATAAAGTGCTAAATACAGCAAACATGAAAAAATTGGGTTTAGCATTATGACCTCTAGAAACCCATAAAAACTACTCAATATCTATCCAAGTTTGTAGTCTATGATTAGATATGGTTACTACCTACAAAATACACACAATTGGCCTAAGAAACTAGCAATATTGAGAAATTTATACTGGCTACTCTAAAATGTATCGTATTCTTCAACAATCAAAAAACTCAACCATCATCATATACTATGCTATATAGCATATTAGGTCCCCTAAAACTCAAGGAAGATTAGCTTTATGTTATACATTATACTTACACAATCAAAATTGAATTTGGATATCAAGAAAGCCACCAAATAAATCATAAAAGTGCTAATTTTGGCAAAAAAAAAAGGATTATGCAATTCTTGTAAATTGGTCATAACTTTCAATTTTAACACTTAGCTCTCCCTACAAGCATCAAAACATGTTGAGAACTATGAAGGTCTAACCTCTAGCCATCTAAACCTCACAAACATGAAGTTTAGAGTGGTATAGTTGCAAAAAATTGAAGAAAAGCCAAAAACAAGACCCGTTTTTTCACACAGTTTAGGTTCAAAAATGTTGTGCAAGAGTAAGGTTAATGGTGAGATCGATACTCAAAAAAAATTGCTAAGTTTTTTTTCAGCTCATATGGCAACTTTGTGGATATATAGAACCTAAAAATTCATTTTCATACTCTTCAAATAATTCAAGAAAAATGGTCACTTAACAGGACACGAAAATGTCCAAGGACATAAAAGTGTCCTGCTACCATTCTAGTGTTAATAAACCATTCTTTGATACTAGCTTCTGGTCTCCACTAGACCAATATAAAGTACGTGGTACCTTTTACAAGTCTCCAGCCCTATTTTCATAGAATGAGAGAGGACTAATGGAGATTACCCTTGCTACATTTGTAGCTTTAGGCATGAACCACTAGTGAAGGGTGGGTCTCATTCCATATTGCAAAAACTAAGGGAAAACCATAACCCAATGGTTGATGTCCTAATTTATACACCCTTCACACACACCATAGGATCATGAGTCTCAACACTACAGATCCTCAAAGAAATAGGCATGAACTATTGAAATTCACCTTATTCTACTGCACTACACATCTAAACTGAGAATTCACGACTCAAGCTAGAAAGTGCATACCTTAGGGTAGCTAACCTTGGTTCTTTTTACACCATAGCTTTTAGAGGCACGGGCATCATGTTTTTCTAGTTCCTAACACCATAACATTGGCTAGGCCAACCAAAATGTTGTCATTGTGGCAACATTCTCCTACGATCCACACTATACTCACACCAATTTGCTTTTTGTTTTCTAATTACTATCACATTGTGAAAAACATTCGAGTTCTTTATTAGTTTATACAGCATGTTCATTTCAACAACCTTTCAAACAGTATTGAAAACATTCTTTTAAAACAAAGGAGTTATATCATTTTTCTCCGAGATAATTTTGGAATAGGCTTCTCTTGGAATTCTACTTGCACAATCAAGACAAATTTTTATATATATTATCCAAAAATCCTTTCCATTCTTGAGCATCCCTTACCACTGGATAAGTAGCTCGTAGCCAACTTGGGCATACTCCTACCACAAAAACAAGGACATCAACTTAGATGTTGTCTTACACCATGGCAAAATAACTCCCATCATAGCAATAATGGTGCACTTTGGCATCATTCATGCCATGGCAGCTGCCACTTGATATCAATCAAAGTATTTCTTTACTCAATTATGACCAAATGTAGTGTTTCCAAGGATAGACTTTATATTTGGGCCAATGATTTTTGTAAGACAATTTTCTTATTGAATTCCTATGGTCACATATGCAATGTATGCATAATTCGAATGAAATTTATAACACGTACAATATCCATAGCATGTATAATTGGCATAGCTTCCCCGTGCTCCACTAGTGCTACCAGGTTGCTGGGACTGGCCTCATGGTCAGTTGTTGCTTGATGTTAAACTTTTTTACGTGATGCCATATCATATGTAAATGGTATCTATTGCACTTAGATTACTTTATTAGCCTCTTTTAACTTCTAATAGTAAACCAAGAATGCACAAAGGCTATCAAATGCACTTTCATCATTTTTGGTAATTTCTTCTAATTATTTTCTTTGTTTTTTGTCTACCTTTAGCATAAATATTTGATTTATAGAATCATATAAATCAAATAGGCTCTCTAATTACTACAATACGTAGATTTAGATAAGAGCTATCTATGGTAACTATCTCGTATTTAACTAAATTATCCTTGTAATTGTTCTACCCAATATATATAGAAAAAAGGATCAAAGATTCAAGATTCTCCTAGTTATCTCTCATTATTCAACCAAATAGTTATCAAATCTATATTGTTGGTATTTTTTTATTTTTAAGCCTAATTTGAGTATTATTTTAAGTAAAAATGTCCAAAATAAATTTTAAATAAGATTTGAAATTTTTATAAAAGTAAAAAAAAAACTAAGATTAGATTATACTTTTGTGATACAAGGGTTTCATTTTTAGTAGTCATATGAATAATTAACATGAACTTCTCTATCCTAGGAATTCTAAAATTACCTAAAAACTTACATAGAAAGTAAAATTGGGCACAATAACATTAGCAACGACCTTCCCACTACTCTAAATGTTTGGGAAAACTAATTTCAACTCAAATTCTCACAAAGGCAACATCTCCTCTATTTTAATATCTCAAAAACTAGGTGTGTGCCTAAAAATTGATTGAAAGTGATGATGCATGTCTCTTAATCATGCAATAGAGAATATAATTCTAAATTTTCTTTTTCTCATTAAGCTATAATTTATTTAGTTTTTAGTAATGAAAATTAAATTTATTGATACTTTTCATAGATATAAGTAAGTATATTAGTTAATAGATAAGTTAATGATGCTTTACACATTACGAGAGCATAATTATCATTTTTAATTCCTCAATTAGGATGCGTAATCTAATAAATATGATTATTATAAGCACTCTTTTTTAGGCAAACAAGGTGAGTAATTAAAAGAGATTCTGGGATAGAGAGAGACTTAGCATAGCTACATAGGGTTTCAAAGTAAAATTTGGCAAGGTAACACTTGATTACCTCATAAATCAACTTGAGGTATTAATATCTAAGTGGTATTTTGATGCCCTCTCCTTGGCAGAAGTATATATTTCAAATATGTAGAGTAGGACCAACACCATGTGTGTGTGAGTGAGACCTCTTGGCCTTTTTAAAAATTTTACCAAGGAGGGGGCCTGCTAGAAGCTGCACTGCTATTTACTGGGTAAGAAGGTTGGTACCTTACAACCTCCCCAACATAGAAATTGAGATGTCCTCATCTCATTAGTAGGTCGGGATAGTCCTTGAAGAATGTTCATCCTCTTTCCAAGTAGCATCAAAAGTATTAAAGCAAACTCATCCAACAATTCTTGAAAAACCTCTTGCATCAAGTGATTAAACATTGCAAGGGCATTCATAAGACCCAAAACCATTACTATGAACTCATAGTGGCCATAATGAGTATTAAAGGCGGCTTTTGGGGATGTCAATCTCCTAAATTTGGATTTGATGATAGCTTGAGCAAAGATCAATCTTTATGAACATTTTAGCTCCATATATTTGATCTAACATCTCATCTATATGGAGAAGAGGATATTTATTCTTCACTTCCTTTCTATTTGCTAGTTCTACACTTTTTTTTCTTACTAGACATTGCTTAAGCCTTGATCTCCTTAAAGATATTGATGAAAAAAATGAATGAGTGCCACAATCAATGAGAAACTAAAATGATTGACCTTGGTGATTTGTAGGTGCATGAAGGAAAACATAATGTTAACGTTCCCAAGGTTGTCGGTAGTCGCATGTAGAGTCCCTCTTTTTCTTGCTCTTCTCCCAAGGTTGGTTCCCCTATGGTAGGATGAGCTCTTGCATTAGTTCTTTCATGCCCTCTAACTGGTCCACCATTTCTCCCCCACAGTTGACCCATTGTCCACATCCCGTTCCTTCACGTTTTGTATTTGTAGCTAACCTAGGACAAGTGTTTCTAAAATTTCTTCGATCATTTCATTCAAAGAATCAAAAAATTTAACTTTGGAGTTCTAACTACGTGAGCTAAGTTTTTAGGTTGAGGTGGATAGGTTGGGTTAGTTGGCCTTTGATTATAGTTCAAGGGTATTCCTCTCCTAGCACCATTTCTTGGATTCCCATTGTTTCCCCTTTAAAAGTTTGCTCTTAGGAGAGCATCTTGCAAGTTGGTTGGTCTCATTGCTTCAATGGGAGTTTTCATAAGAGCCTTTACACCTTGGAAAACTTAGTCTACTTGTTGCTATGTAGACATCTAAGGAGTAGAACACCTAGGGATTACATATTTTGAGTAGTACTCCTCTAAAGTAGATCTCATTCACCTTAAGGAAATTATGAGAAGGTGAGGTATAGAATTCTTTTATAGCAACCTTAATGTCTTCCCAAGTTTGGGTGCCTTGAACCACACTATTGTCCTTGCAATGCTACGTCCACCAAAGCATGGCATCACCGGATGGAGCATGCCTAACATAGCTTTCTTTTCAGTGGAAGTGCCAAATGAAATAAAGTAATCATCCATTTCTTCAAGTCATATGGAATCATGTTCAGTTAAAGTTTGTTTCCCTTTGAAAGAGGGCAGTTGAACTTGCTTAAGAAGAAGTGTCTTTTCTAATAAAGATGTATAGATTGCATCATATACAACACGGAATAACTGAGACTATATACTTAGCTAAACTATTTTACCAAAGAAATTTTTTTAATAGCATTGCAAACAAAAGAACTCAAGGTGTTGATTTCTATTCATATTTAAAATTTGTTTACATGAAATTCTATGAAAGCAATTTCATATACATAAGTAACAAACTCCATTATCCCTATACATTGAGTCTGTAAAATACTAGGGTTTCTACCATAGGATCAAGGAATACAACACTTGGTGATCCCCAAAAGCTAGGAGATACACATATAGGTCTAATTCTACCACCAAGAATGCCTCTAGTGATTTGATCATAAACCCATTGGGTGTAAGAAACACATCGACTATGATAGTTGAGTTAGTTATTGTGGTACCAATAAAGAAATAGACCTCAATGACTTTTAAGTCTTCAATCCAATGAAGCTCCTTTAAGTTATTATCCATGCATCCTAGCCAATCTACTTCAATGTAGTTGGTGTTAGTAGATGGTATCCAATAAATTCTCCATACCCCTTGAATCCTTGGGTTAGGTGGTACAAACAGTTTATCAAGGATCTACATCACCTTCTTTTGAAAAATATATTTTGATGAACAACAAGGAGCTTAATACATGATGGAGAATATTGAAAACTTCTAGCAAGCAATACGAGTATCTTCCTAGATTGGGTAAATCCGATTGTAAGCCTATGTAGCACAAAGAAAAGAGTACACCTAAGCCAACTAAATATTAAACATTCATTCCTTAGTACAATAAAAATATTTCATTCTTCTAGAATTACTAAACCATGCTTTGATTCAAGTGTGAGGTCCCTTCTCCACCAACATGAAGCACGGGTTACCTTTAATAAGGCTCCAACCCTATTTTATTATAATGAGAGGGAAGAGGTATCCTTAGTTGCGACCAAAGTGTACAATTTAATCAAGACATGGATGATCCAAATTGGGATCCTAGTCTATAGATTCCACTAATAGATGTTCATATGTGCACCCTTCATGTTCTTCTACAAATTTTTGACAAGTTGTTAATGATCCATATTAATTATGCTTGGAATATATGGAGACTACAGAAAGAAGAAAATAGTGTGTAAGAGAACTTGAGGCTATTCTATTGAGTGTTGGTCTGCATGGTGGTGTAGTTGAGATATTAAAGGACAAGAAGGCATCTAGAACTACACAAGATTGCCCTAATAAAATATGTATGGATGGTAGTGAAGCGAGGAATTTTCTTTCAAGCTATTACGACTCCCAAAGTCCCACTGAGTTTAAGTTGTGGAAATAGGTGTGTGACATTACCACCTACAAAGGTAACAAAGCAACCCTTGGAATTAAGTGCGCTCGTATGTGGCAATTTGTTGATAATATTTTCATCTGCTTGAAAAGGCAAAGCTAACCTCTAATGAGATCTCTACTTTGAAGTTTTCAATCAATAGTTTCACAGTCCAAATGGTTGATTCCAGGGAGGAAACACACATAACACATCACATAGAGGGTCTAACACTTAGTCTCTAGAGTTGAAATTCTTTTATGTTTGAACTAAAGTCTTCTTTTTTTTTGCAGCACATTCTTTTTGCACATGGTGCATATTTTCTTGATACCTATGGCTCATTGGGTATCTAGAGTAGCCAAGGAATGGGGCGCTCACACTGTCAAGCATAAGTAATATACTTCAAAAATACACATCATGGAGATGGAAGGAAAGGGAACAATGCGCTGCATGAGATGTTCAATTGATTCAATTTTGGCAACGAGAGAGAGGAAGAATACTAGAGTGCAAAAAGTATGAAATGCAAAATAGCAACAATGGTTAACGTGAGGCGATCACAATCATATCATGCTTCGAGTACAAAAAACCGTTTTCGGTGATGGTTGGAGACAAGGTGATAAAATGGCAGGCATTGGGTAGAAAACTGATAAATCTGTGACACTAACCATTTCTATTGTGGACATGCATTGTAATGGAAAGTGATTTTTGGATGACACAATCAAGTGGTTCTGTACATGAAGTTTTGTCTATTTTGGAGTTTTTTAGAATTTTTATTAAGTTTTATTCGTTTTTTAAAATCTTTGATAATTGTAAGTACTGTATAAGTAAAACTCGCAACTTGAAGCTCATTTTTTATTTTCACGTTCTAGGATATCCTCTTGTACCCAAACAAGCATGCACTCATATCTTGTACCACATGGGTGATACACAAGAGAAAACCACTATGCACATCAATGCCACCACCACCACTCATACCATAGTAAATCCTCAATCAACAACTCATACAAAATCCATCACTTCAAATCCACTATCTCAACCACATGTGGATAGCCCAACATCACAACCCACTTCAAATGCCCAATAGCCTCCCCAACAACCAAATCCAAAGGATCAAACCAACCTGCGATAGGTTTTTGGTGATCTTCCACCATTAAATCATGCCAACCACACACCTCTCTCGGATCAAGAAACAAGAACAAGTGAAGAATAATATCAGGGTCCGCTACTAAATTAGGAGGTCATGCATGTTGTCACATCACCTAGTGCTCAAGAAACCGTGGCAACTACACCATGGAAATTTAAGTTCAAACAAAAGGTGATCAAGGTAATACCAGGGGACCCCATTTCTGAAGCACAAGAGGCCAAGAGATTGAAAAGAAATGAAGAGAGCCAAAAGAAAGAGGAAGCTGAGGGAGAAGCACAAAGAAAATAGGAGGTGGAGAGAAGAAAAAGGGAGCAAGATGAGTGGGAGACAGGAGAGGCTAAGAGAGACCACCTGGACAATTTATAAGCACAAGCAAAGGCATAGAAGAAGGTGATAGAGGACAGAGCTTGAGCCTCCCAGCAAGCAAAAGTTGAGAGCTCTAAGCCTTCAAAGCTTCCCTAGAGAGAAAAACAGTGTGCAAAGAAGAAGAAAGGCAAGCTCACCCCCAAAGAGCAACATGCCCAAGAGGAGAGGATGACAAATTATAAAAATAATCCTCCTCAATGGGCCTCGTAGCCAAGTCCTCCACCACCACTGATAACACAAAATAAATGGAGTTGAAGGCCAAGAACAATGGATCTATAAGAGATTAGAAAGTATCAAAAGAGCAAGGAGCCGATCATATTGAAAGCAGCCTTCTCTCGTGTGGTGAGAGAGATAACAGATGAGTACAATGATTCTATCACTCAAAAAAATGTGATGCTTTATTAGCCCTAAAGGATGTTGTTGAGGACATTTTGGTGCAATTGTTTTAGGATGGCATTTCTTGTATGGTGCATGCAAAGCAAGTAACTCTGAAAAACATGGATTTATCCCTAGCAATCAATCTACAAAAGGAAGGGTGCCTACATAAGAATTATCTTATCTTATGCAACCTTTGTTTATAAAAGTTGTAATATTTTCATATAATATCAATGACTCGGATTTCTACCATTCGGTGCAATTGTAACATTGATTGTGTACATTGTGCTCCTTTTAGTATTTGTATTTCTCAAGTTTTCTAATTTAAACTCCTGATCGTGATAGCCTCCTGTGCACCGTGGTGCACAACCACTTTTTTGCACTAATCATCCCTCCTGGGTGTCATCATGTATTATGGATGTTCAACCACCCCCATACGGCCCCCCTATGGCTTGGTTTTGACAAAAAAGTTGATCGACAATGTGCCCCTAGCTGTTGGATCTGCGTGATCACGGTCAAGAGTTTTTGTGGATACCATTGTGTGCACTATAGAAGGTGAGGACAGTCCCAGCAGGCGGGAACTGCCCCTTAGAAGGCCGACAAGCGGGGAGCAATCACATTGACAGTAATTACCGCAGGCAATTATTGTAGTAACTCTTGAGAGCTATAAATAGGACCCACTACATTGTAATCGGGCTTCCTTGGCTTCTTGTCTTTTGGATTTTGGCTTCCTAAACACTTTTGAGTTTATGAGCTCTTAGCTTCTAGCTTCACCCTGTAATCATTACTTCTATAATCATCTAGGCTTAAACCCATTGTATAATGTACTGATCATCCTTGAGCTATTTATCTGAATCTACAAATACCATTTCCAGTCTTTCAATTATGTCTCTCGTTTTACAGTTGAACAGGCTTTCATTGCTTCTCGAAGAAAGGGTGGTAGCAGTAATACACTCACTCCTTATGGTTCTGCTGCTATGAGTGGCAAAACTTCTGTTCCTAATGCTTCTATTGGCAGTAATTCGTTTGGAAATTTTGGTGAGAAGGGAAAAAAGAAGATGCGTTGCCATTATTGTAAAGCTAATGATCACTTGATCAAGCAGTGTCCTAAGTTGAAGGCCAAAGAGGGTAAAAAGAAAGAGGGTGGTTCCATTGCAATGTTGTTCCACAACAAATGCATCCATTGTTGAGTCTTCTGTGAAAGGAGACTGTGATGCTCATGTTGATGTAGAATGGGCTTTAGTGCAGAGTGCACTTACAATCTTGATGTCCATGATGGATGCATATCAGTTGCTGCAGATTCACATGTGTGGTATTTCGATTGTGGTGCTACAAATCACATTACCTCACATCGTGAATTGTTCACCTCTCTCTAGTCTGTCCCTCATGGGAATTCAGTCACTTATGCAGCAAAAATTTCTCTTATCATGTTCAAGGAGTTGGAAAAATTGTGTTTACTGCTGCAAATGGCAGTCAAATGTATTTTTGTTCGTTATAGTGCTGAGAGAAAAGGTTACAGGTTGTATCATCCGCAAACAAAGCATATTTTGGTTTCACGGGATGTAGTTTTTGTGGAATATTCTGCTCAGCCCTTGCTCTCATGTACTAGAGACAGTAATGTAAGCTCACAAGGCATTTATGACACTTTGTTGCCTCTTTTCAGTGGTGGAAGTTCGAATGTAAATTCCAATGAGGAAAATGTACAGCCTATGGGGGTTTCCAAAAATGTTACAGATCAGCCTATTACTGATGTAGATGTACATGATGTACTTGATGATGAAAGGGCTGAAAATGAGCAGTCTAGAGGTATACCAAAATGGTTGGTGCATACATTGTGTGACAGTAAATTGGATGCATCTTTGTCTAGTGTACTCGTTCACGCTCTAGCCATGCATCTTATGCATCAAATTGTTATTCTTTGGCTATGTCAAGCTTACATGATGTTGAGGAACCTCTGTCTTTTGATGAAGCTCAAAAATTTGGATGGGTGCCATGCAATCAAAATATGATGCACTTATAGAAAATGACATATGGACTTTATGTGATTTGCCTCCTGGCAAAAAGGCCATTGGTACGAAGTGGGTTTACAAGTTGAAACGCAAGCCGAATGGTGAGAAAAATCTCCATAAGGCTTGACTTGTTGCAAAGGGTTATGCACAACAAAAAGTCATAGATTATGAAGAGACTTTTTCTCCCACTTGTCATATGACTACTGTGCATTTTCTATGTGCATTGGCAGCTCATTTTGGTTGGGATGTACATCAATCAGACATTGTTACTTCTTTCTTGAATGGTGACATATTTGAGGAAGCTTATGTAGCACAACGTTGCGGTTTGGTCGAGAAAGGACAAGAGGACAAATTGTGCAGATGTAAGAAGGCTTTGTATGGGTTGAATCAATCTCCTCATGCTTGGTATGAGAAAGCTGACACTCATTTGGTCAAATGAGTCTTTTGTAATAGTCCGACAGAAAGCACATTGTATGTGAAGCGTGAGGGTGATGTACTTCTCATTGTTGTTATTTATGTGGATGATTTGCTAATCACTGGTCCTAATGAGGCAGATATTGCTGAATTTAAGGCTGATTTGAATGCTACTTTCAAGATGAAATATTTGGGGTTGTTGCATCATTATTTGGGTATACAATTTAAGCAGTATGATGGTGGTATTGCCTTCTGTCATCAAAGTTACATAGAGACATTGATATGTAAGTTTGAACTTGAGGATTGCAAACCTATTTCCACTCCCATGGAAACAAGTTTGAAGTTGAGTCTACATGATGTTGATGATCCTGCTGATGTCACTCTTTACCAAACTGATGTTAGCTACCTCATTTATGTATGCAATATGAGGTCGGATATTCAGTTTGCAGTCTCACAGGTCAGTAGATTTATGCATAGCCCAAGGTCTAGGCATTGGCATGCTATCAAGAGTATTTTTTGCTACCTTAGTGGCACTTTACATCTTGGCTTGTTTTATGCCAAGGGGGGATCATTGCCGCCAGACTTACATGCTTTTTCGGACTCAGATTGGGCTGGTTGTTTTGACACATGAGTATCCACAAGTGGTTTCTGTTTCATGTTTGGTAGCTCATGTATATCATGGTTGAGCAAGAAGCAACCTATCGTGGCCACTTCGAGTTGTGAGAGGTTGAGTACAGGGCAGTCTTCACTGCTACGGTTGAGTGTGTATGGCTCAGACGCCTTCAAGTTGAATCAACAGCCTTGCTTGATTCGGGTGCTCAAGCAACTTTGATCTCTTACGGATTATGCCAACAGCTCAAAGTCACAGGTCAACTTCATCCTACTCCTCAAGTGCTGGAAAGTAGCACATCACACCCGTTGAAAACATTGGGATGGACTATATTCCAGTACAGATACATCAATATATTTACCCACACAAATTCTATGTGGTGACAAATGAAAGCACACAACACCCAATGATGTTGGGGCAACCTTGGCAAAAAGAGTACAATGTGCAGATAGATTGGAAAGCAAAGGCAGTCAAAATTCTGCATGAACATGAACAATAGGTGATAGCTTTTGCTCAAAAATACGAGCATGATCAACTGCAAGCCATGCAATCACTTGAAACAAAGCCAAAAGCACAAATGCCATCAAAGAACAACATGATACCCGAGACCAAAAATTAGGTAAAAGCCAACCATACTACTTACAAACACATGAAGTCAACGGCCACAATTCAAAAATCTAGGCTACCAAAACAAGGAAAACAAGTATGGAGTCCAGGAGTCCTCATGAATGTGTACATAGCATGGAAAGCACTGTGTATCAACAAAGAAGTGAACCACAATGTGTCTACATCTTGCTGTCTCTAGAGGGGTCAGCGCAAACTTGGCCAATGGCCACAGATTGTGAAGCATGTCAATAACTCCTAGGTCTCCCATGTGGTGAGAGAACTCTAGGGCTTGTGTATGGAGCCACAATTATGACCTTGGACGCCATCTCGGAGGTCTCAAACTCAATTTGATAGTAGCCTCGTCCAAGGAACTGAACGTCCAAGATCTTGCCCACCTCTACAAGAAGGCGAGCTTGGAGAAGGTCACACAGCTCTCCTCTGCTGGGTCTGGTGGCGAGAATCTTGTAGATGACAGAAGTCGCCTGTAGACAATCCAACTCTCCAACTAGGCTCGCTTGCTCTGTCGAAGTAAGAGCAAGTCGAATGGTGAGCTCAGTGGGGTCGGGCGAGGGGACTTCATCAGAGTCCCTCTATGGTGGAGCTTGAGCCTCCATCTGTGTCTGTTGCTGTGCTGGAGAAGAAAAGGAAATAAATTTTCTCTCCAAAAGAGCCCCAACAAGCACTGTCCAGAAACCAGCACTTGTCAGAGCCAATCACAAGAGACCTTCGGTGCGAGAGTGGCAGAGAAAAAGATAACGGGGGGGGGGGGGGAGTAAGTGAGTGGAAAGGGGGGGCGGGGCGGGCTGGAAATGGCAAAGGGTGAGGGCAGCGACACCGAGGAGATGGCGGACAGCGAGTGGCAGCGGCCAAGTGACTGAGGGGCGGACAGTGCACGGCAAGGGGTGGGCGGGAGATAGTGCACGCACAACAGAGGTTGTTGGCGGCGAAGGGGCGCGCGGGGGGGGGGGGGGGGGGGGGGGGGGGGGGGCAGCTAGTGATGGCGGGAGGGGGGGTGATAGGTGATAGGTGATGGCAAGGGAGAAAGGGTGAGCAGCAGCAGACAGCAAGCGCGCGTATCTTAGAGGCTAGAAAAACTAGAATGGGGCTTCTTTGATCAAGTGTGTGCATTCTAATTGAGTATGTGTATGATTAATTTTAGGTGTGTGTGAACTATTTTTTCCTTGTTTGTACACCTAAAAATCAATGTGTGCATAATGATTTGGCTAATTTGATGGTTGATTTGTGATGTGGTCATGCCCAATAATTAGAGATTTGTGTGTTCAACTTGCAAATTTGACATGATTAACACTCGTGTGTGCACCTAAAAGTTGGTAAGACTTTCAAATTATTAGAGTGTGTGTGTGTGTGTGCGCGTAAAAATTGCTTACGTGCATGAATAATCTGATGATTGATTTCAAATTTGATGTGTGCAATGGCTAATTGCTGTGTTTTTGAGCTCAAAACAGGGATTTACACACTCTGTTGGCGTTAATTTTTGACATAAAATTGTTGGTTTAATTGCCTAGTTTTGGATTTTATCAAAAAAATTAATTGGCAATTGAATTGGTGTGATTATTGAGTTTTGCTTTGGCTGCACCATTCCTCTATGTGTAGAGATTTTTTTTAAAAAAAATTGGTATTTTTTGGATAATTTTTGTAAATTTTTTGCTAGTTTTACATTTATTTTTTATTAAGTTTGGAAAAAGTTGATATGTTGTGATCTTCATGCATTGTTTTTTGTGCATACCTATCGCATGGTTTGGAGTGTTTTTATGCCTTCATTGGTCGAGTTTTGAGCGTTTTACTTTTTTTGAGGATTGGTTCGATGATTTTGTCGTAATTGGCATTTTTGACAAAAAATTGCTATTTATGGTGACTTATGCGTGCCAAAAGTGTTTAAATGTGATTGCTAATGATTCTTTCGAGATTTAAATTTTTTGAGAGTTGTTTGGATTTTTTTGGATTTTCGAGTGACTTTTAGCGTTTTTTCGCTAATTTTAAGTCTATTTTTAGCATTTTTTGGCATTTGAAAAATAAAAATTGAAATGTTTTTCTTCAACATGAATGCCAAAGAATTTTTAGTTCTTAGCATGCACTATGGCAAGGTGTCGACGTTCATGGGCGAGTTCGACGGTAAAGTTTCGACTCCGACGAAAAAATCAACTTCATTTCTTGTGGTTATTAAGGTTTAAATAAGTTAAAAAAACCCCCTCCCCAGCCATCTTAGGTGTGCCTAAAATACTCTCTTGTCCCTTTCACTTTCTCTCTTATTCCAACCCCCCACTCCCTCTATTTAATTGGCCACATGTAAACTCTCTCTCTATCTCTCGCTCACCCTCTCTCTCATGATCCAGTGTGGATTGAAGATGGAAGATCAACACAGAAAGACAAACACGTGGGATGGATAGCATCACAATGTAGGGTGAAAAAAACACTCTTTGGCATAGTCAGAGTCAAGTTTGTGAGCCACAAAATGAGCAAAGCGTTAGTCCCAAAGCTTCAAGTCGTAATAAATTTTGTGCTAAGAGTCGTAGTTATTAGTCTTACGCTCAAGCTAGAAGAGTTGATCATATCTAAGTCGTGTTGCTCATACTGGATGAGATGAGCATAAGAGTCGAATTCTATTAGCTTAATCATGGTGGAGTGATGTAGAGTCCAACACTCATGCATAGTGCACAATAAGATGAGAGCACATATCCTTGACAACCAAAACCCTTCTTAAAGGGGTGCCAACTTGTAAAGCTACGTCATATGATTTTATAGCTACACCTTCTTTCTAAAGAACCCCTCAAAAATCTTTGTGGCACACATATTGTTTTTCTTTACATTTCAATGTATGCATTTATAGGATGTCCTATCATTGGAAATATGCATTAGACACTCTCTTTTTTCTTCCACCTATGCACCTTGAGTGGAATACAATAGGCAAACTAATGTTCCATACTACTCTAATATTTTCTATCCTTTATTTCCATATTTATCTGCAAATAATCACTTCAATACTTTAATACTATTTCCTATGCTAATAAGTAATCCAATAATGTGCGTATCCCAAAGGCACTTTTTCTCCACTGGGTTTTTTTCCCTTTGGTTATCCAGGTAGTAGACCCTAATTTAGAACCTCATCATCCTACTTCTCTTGTACATACTCTTAATAAATAAGCAAAACCCTCATCAATATGCTGCTACAACCGTGGAAAAATGCAACATCATCTCTCACATCGTAAACAAATTTGGACCAATGAATACGCTACAATAGAATGAACCTCATCACAACAAATTGAATGACAAATGAAAACAACCCATCCACAACCAATCAACAACCTTCCACAGCCTCTACAGACACTTTTCAATAGTGCCCAAGGAAGGACACTAAATCGGAAGGGGGGAATGTTAACTAAGCCAATGCCAATTAGCAGAAGCTGCTAAAGGCCCAAGACTTATGAGTTCATAAGAAGAAGCAGTGAAGATTGGAGTTACACATTTTTCACATTTTCCCAATATGGCCATGTATTGTAATTTCCAAGTTTAATTCAAGCCATTGTAATATTTCTAATGCGTTACGGGCTCAATGAGAGTTCCAAGCTATAATAAGCTTGATTAGTGTGCTCTAAAGGCTTTGAGTGCCCGAACATTGCATATTTTTACCCTAGGTATTGAGGTATGCTTTTCCATGCATGGGAACCCCCCATATTTTTTTTCTCTTTTACCAAAAATATTTCCTATTATACAAGTTACTTTTGATTTTTTCTTCCCTTTTTCACAAACGTTTTTAGCCTTTATTAAATAAATAAGACTTATGCTAAATCAATCACGATGTAGCATAAATAAGTAAGCTTTCTTTGTTGATCTCTCTTTTGACCTTAAATATTAAATATATATATTCTAAATTACATTATATATTTTAGTATTTTCTAATATATTTTTCATGTATATATATATTAATCCACCCTACCAAATATTTTATTCACTAGTTTTCATTTTCAAACCTCAACCCCACTTTCAAATTTCAATAATACCTCCATCTAGATGATTACCAATCTTTTTAAAAACTCTAGGTCATGTTTTCATACACATGAAGGAGCTCACACTTGAAGGCAAGAGAGAAGTCTACTCAAAGGGGACCACCAAAAGACCTTTGCAGCCACAAATAATACATTATTTGGCTGAATTTTTTAAGTAGAGAAGAACCCTGAATCTGAAGGAGCGTTCAACATAAAAGATGTAGCTCGTGATCTCAACTTTTAGCTCAATTTTTTTCAGAATTTTTGGAGTTATGAACACGGAGATATGATTTTTGTAGTGGACCCCAATTTTCTCATGTAATGGTGACACAGGCCATCCCCAATTTTCTTCCCTCTAGAATGGCTATGGTTCTACAAGTCTTCAAGCATGATTACAAGAGACAAGGCTCTTTTAATGAGATCTTGGCAAGTTTAGAGTGATTCTATCACCATTTTTGGAGGATCCATCCTCATCAACAACTATCCACCTTTGACAATCTCTCTTGTAAATTTCTTACCTCTCTCTTCTCTCCCTAATAAGCTTATGTCTAGCCAAAGCTAGACTATTGTAAATATCTCCTATCCTCTACATCCTACCTACATTCTCTCTTTTTCTCTCTCTATTGACTCTGGTATTTTAAATAATGAGGAGACAAGATGGGAGCCACAGTCACATGCACCCCATTTTCCTAGTCACCAAAGTGGGACACTCACCTCAAATAGAAATATTGCTAAATCCTCCCCTCCTTCCCTATATAAGGAGGCCATGAGAGCTCACTTAAAGACACACACACACCTATCCATACACACTCTTGTGCTACATTCTTGTAGCATGAACCCTAATCACATAATCACAACACCATCATCATCACCATCACCATGCACAAAAGATGAGCACCACACCTCCACACCACTTGTAATTAAGGGTTGAAGGCACAATTTCAAGAAGAAGAAGGGTGGACACACTCATGATATTCCTCGCCATCAACTCCCATCTCTCCATTATGCCTCCTACGATCTTGTCCCCTTCTCATTTTCCTGCCATACGATACCTATTGTATTCATCTTTTGCAAGCAATCAATACACTCCATCTTGGTGTCATACTTTGTGTCGCTTTGGATACATCTCATTGTGAGTATGGTATATGCTTGTTCCTTGCCTTTTTTTTTTTGCTTATGTAAAGGTGCGCGGATTCGCCACCATACACTCTCTCTCTCTCTCTCTCTCTCTCTCTCTCTCTCTCTCTCTCTCTCTCTCTCTCTCTCATATTCCTATCATCTTGAGGTGTGCGGATTCGCCACCTCTTGTATGATAAGTGAGCATACTCGCAAGTTTCCCCTACCTCATTATCTTCCTTACTAACATGCACGAGTTGCAAGCCCATTCTCACTCATTCACCACTCCTCTCACCTTATTCTCCGACCACCCCATTCCACATTTGGGCGTGGATCTTGAAATTGTTTTCCATGGCATGCTTCATTGTGTATATGTATGCGTCCTAGCCGCATATCTTGCTAGGTGGTGCCCCTATTGTGTATCCCCCATGATGAGGCCATTGGGCATAGTCTTGGTGTAGAGGCCACCGGGTCTATTTTTCACTTCCGCCTCTCAGTATGTAAGGCAGTGTGAAAATGGAATGAGGGTTCTCAGCCTCAAGGATTGAGAACACTCTTTGGTGAGAGCTCATGAGGTGTGTGGATATGGAGTCCTTGAGCTTCTCCTTGCTCATGTGACTTGATTTACCCTAATCAATGCTTAGTTATTTTTCACTATGTCTCTCTCATACCTCTTTTATTAATGATGCTTTGATTATCTAGATTGTAACCAGTCAGTGGTTAGTCTTGTGCTAGTTTTATGTGATTTTCCTCTATTCTTTGTGTGTGCATGTAGGTTTTATTGGAGTGTGGATGCTCAATGGATCTATGTGTGTGTGCTTGTGATTAGTGTGTTGCATTAAAGGATTAGTGATGTGTGCATCTTTGCAATCGTTAGGTTGATTTGAGGTGAAGAGAAGTGGATGTGGAGATTGCCAATCTTTGTGGCTTAGCTTCTCCATAGGCCGAGAAGCTCACTTCATAGAGTCACCATTTGTGTTTCCATGATAAGCTCACTAATCAGTGAGTGTTTCCATGCTGTAGCCAGGTAGCTCATTCCTCCGGATTGACAATTGTTGTTGGTCATTGGAGCTATGCTACGATGGTACCCCCAACACCTTTAGTACAACAATGATCCAAAATTTAATGAATCTTATGGATGTGCTATTAGCTGAATTCCTTGATGCATTTGTCATGCCACAACCATGCCCTCCACCTTGGAGGCATGAATATGAGCAACACAACAAGCCTATGTAGAATCTAGCGTTGGTCTTTCTCTGAGGAATTTGATTCTAGCCTTTTTTATACCTAATTTTCCTCACAGTGGGGCAACTATTGCACAAATGACAATCCTCTCCTCACCCATCAGACCATCACCTAACACCCCCATGCTCTCTTGTGTGCTCTTCTCCTCATAACCCATTACCTCGACACTCTCCCCCTTGCTTCTATGAATCAACCAACACCACAATCGTCTCCATAATATCACCTAACATCCTTTGTCACTCATGATTTAGAGGCTACTGCTCCTTTACACATTTTCTCTCACCTTCCGTCGATGCTACCTCACCCTTTGTACCACCTTAGAGCAAGCCTTTACATTGTACTACCGATGCTAAAGATAAAAAGGGGTCTCCCTCTATTGTAAATCAAAGCTAAAATTAGTTTTTAAATTTGATGCATGTATAAGATTTACACACACACATATCTACTTGAATCTTACTAATCTATTTGAGAGATTAGAGTAGGAGATAGCACACATACACACATATCCTTCTTAAAACTAATTGAATGCTCAATTAATACACACCTTATTAGTCCACTAGAGTTTTTGCTCTCTTAGTGGTTTGTGGACGCCTTCTCTCTAAGAGAAGTGGCTGCACTTCGCGAGCGCTATAGAGGCAATCTCTATGTCTAAAGTGTGAGCATGGATACTCTATTTATAGCAGAAAAGAAAACGTCCAACTTTTTTTTTTTCCCAAAAAAAATAATAATATTTTTTTTAATTATTTATTTATTTTTTCTCCCCAAAAATCATACCCGCGTTTTTGGTACCCATGTGGTACCCATGAGCTTAACCACTTTGTCATTATCATCAAAAGATAAGGCCACACATGCCCCCCCTCATTAAGATTAGTCAAGAGCAGCCTCTCCTTTTTCATGTGACAGTGTGTCCCACTTTGTCCCCTCCTATGTGAGTCCATGTGCCTTCATTTGTCATCCTTGTGTATTCTTTTGTCTTTATAATTATTTTATTTATTTCTTTAATGATAATTTACTTTACATTTTTAAGGTAAACTTTACAGTATTATGTTAACTTTACAGTAGTAAAAGAAAATTCTACAATCAGTAAATGAGTCTTACAATAAGTTAATTAGTGATTCATATAGCTAAACATGTCAGAATTTTGTAGCGTAAATTTTAAATTCTAGGTTTTCTCAACCTACGATTCATAATTTGAACTTGAATATCTTAAATAATGAGTGATGGTTAAAAAAATTCAAATGCGTAATAGAACTTGTGTGAAATTTGAAAGTAGAGACCTTACAATCTCCCCAACTTAGAATTTGAGATGTCCTCATCTCAAGAACAGTGAAGGGTAATCCTTAAGAAGGGATGTCTCATCTTCCCAAGTAGCATCTTCTATAGGGAAATCCTTCCATAAGATAAGATGTTCTTTGATGGATCTATTCCTAAGCTTTCTCTCTCGAGTTTCTAGGATAGTATCAGGTTGGAGTTGTAGAACATCTTGAGTAGGTAAAATGATTTGCTCATCATCAAGGACATGGTCAGGGTTATATACATAAGGTTTTAACAGACTTACATGAAATACATCATGCACTTTGAGATGAGAAGGGAGTTTTAGTCTATAAGCTTGATCACTTACAACCTTGATTATTTCGTAAGGTCCACAATATCGGTAGCTAAGCTTCTTATACCTTCCGAGAGATAGATTGCTCTTTTTGGGTTTTACTCGTAAGAAAACTTTGTCACCCTTTTTGAGAATCCGATCAGATCTTTTTTAGTTGGCGTACTTCTTTTGTCGATCTTGAGCCGCTTGAATATCCCTTCAAATAGATTTGGTTTGAGCTTCCATTTCTTCAAGCATTTTCTTTGAGGCTTCTACCCTTATAATGGGGTCAGAAAAGTTAAGAAGTGATAAACATTCTTGACCATAAAGAGCATTAAAAGGTGTCATTCCAATACTTCTATGAGTAGAGGAATTGTATGCATACTCTACCAAGGGTAAGTATTGAATCCACTTGTGAGGTTCTCTATTGGAGTAGGCTCTAAGGATGTCTTCAATTACTTGATTAACTCTTTTAGTTTGGCCATCAGTTGGAGGATGATAAGCAGTACTAAAACATAACTGGGTTCCAATAGCTTGAAACAATGATACCCAAAACTTTGAAGTAAACTTGGCATCA
This sequence comes from Adiantum capillus-veneris, assembly GCF_014529385.1. Classification (NCBI taxonomy): domain Eukaryota; kingdom Viridiplantae; phylum Streptophyta; class Polypodiopsida; order Polypodiales; family Pteridaceae; genus Adiantum; species Adiantum capillus-veneris. The sequence continues at coordinate 127,875,847 of NC_140933.1, read as the reverse complement.
CGATCACTGACAATCCTCTTGGGTAAACCATGAATTCTGAAAGCCTCCTTCACAAACAAACGAGCAATATCTGAAGCTGTAAAGGTTGTCTTGACTGGGATTAAGTGAGCCACTTTAGTAAGCAAGTCGATTATGACCATGATTGAATCATAGCCAGCTTGGACAGAGGGAAACCTGGTGATAAATTCCATGCTAATACATTCCCAGCTCATTTGGGGAATATCTAAAGTATGTAATTTACCTGGCATCTTTAGTCTCTCTACCTTAATCCTTTGATAAGACAAACACTGCTTGACATAGCGAAGGACAGCACCCTTCATACCTTGCCAATAGTAACTTCTGCGAATTGCATTGATGGTTTTGGCATAACCTGGATGTCCTGAAGTTGGGCCATCGTGTGCTTCATATAGGATAGCATTCCTGAGGGTAGGATCTTTAGGTATGCATAGTCGATTCCTATAGTAAATTTTCCCATATTCTGAGGAATAATGTAGAGGTTTAGGCTGATTTGATGATACCCTCTCTTTACGTAGGATACTAGCAATCATCTGGTAATCTGCATCTCTGACAGCAGCATAGGAGACCTTGTCTAAAATAGGGTTGTTAGCCATGGAAATTGCCCCCAGAAAAGCTTTACGGCTTAGGGAATCTGCCACAACATTATCCTTACCTGGTCTAAATTTAATATCAAAATCATATTCGTGCATGAGCTCTATCCATCTCCTCTATCTCATATTAAGGTTAGGTTGGGTAAAAATCCACTTAAGACTCTTGTGATCTGTTACCAATTGGAATTTGTGTGCCAATAGATAATGTCTCCATAGCTTGAGAGCATGAATAACTGCTAGCAATTCTAAACATGTGTAGCATAATTCACTTCATGAGTCCTAAGCTTCCGAGAAGTATAAGCTACAGGCCTTCCTTCTTGAGTAAGGACTCCTCCTAATGCAAGGTTACTAGCATCTGTGATCACCTCGAATTCTTGGGTGAAGTCTGGAAGTTTTAAGCGAGGTTCTGAAGCAAGATACTCCTTAAGCTGTTTGAAGCAAGATTCATGTTTTTCTTCCCAAAGTATCGTAGCTCCTTTCTTTAGCAAGTCGGTTAGTGGTGCAGCTTTAAGAGCATAGTCCTTTACAAAGATCCTGTACCACCCTGTGATACCTAAGAACCCTCTGACTTCGGTTTGTGAAGTGGGTTGAGGCCATTCCACAATATCTTTGAATTTGTCAGGGTCAACAGAGACTCCTTCGGGTGAAATGATAAACCCTAAGTAACAGACCTTAGGGGTAAAGAAGGTACATTTGCTTTTCTTTGCATACAGCTTATTTCGGCGTAAAAGCTCTAACACTTTCCTAACATGTCCTTCATGCTCTTCCTCTGATTTGGAATAAATTAAGATATTGTCAAAGAATACTAGGACAAAATCATCCAAGAATTCTCTAAAGATATCGTGTATCAGACGATTGAAAGTTGCAGGAGCATTCGTAAGTCCGGAAGCCATCACTGTAAATTCGTAATGACCATAACAAGTGTTGAAAGCTGTTTTGGAGATATCACCCTCCTGGATTCGAATTTGATGATAGCCAGATCGAAGATCGATCTTTGTGAATTATTTTGCTCCATGTAATCTGTCCAGCATCTCATCAATACGAGGAATTGGATATTTATTCTTGATGGTAACCTGATTTAAGCCCCTATAATCTATGCAAAGTCGAAGAGAGCCATCCTTTTTCTTTTGGAAGAGAACAGGTGCACCCCATGGAGATGTATTGGGTCGGATAAACCCTTTCTCAATCAAGTGCTTTGACCAAGTAATCTTTTGATCGTCCATTCTGGCCTTGAATAGTGACTTCTTGACCTTGGTTGTCCACAAAAGTAACACTTCCTTGGGCACAATGGATATTGGCATTATGACTGGCTAACCAATCCATTCCAAGAATTCCGTCATAGATTCCTATGGGTAAGGTTCGAAAAGTAGCAGAAGTAGAGTATTCTCCCAACTTGAAATCTATTTTTCCCACAGTGTACTGAGATAACACCTCCTTTCCATTGGCTAATTCAACTCTCATCTTTCTTGCAGGGTGTTGATTAAGTCCTAACCTCCTTAAACATTTAGGTGACAAGAAAGAATGAGTACTACCACAATTAGTAAGAAGCTCAAATTTTTCACCTTGGTGATTTGCAGGTGTTTGAATGACAGCATATTGTTGTCTTGCTCTTGGGTTATCAATTGCAACATGTAGAGTTTCTCTTTCCTCTTCTTCTTCTCCCAATATTGGTTCTCCTATGATAGCATTGACTCTGGCAACCATTCCGCGCCCTCGACCTCGTCCTCCATTTCTTCCTCCACGATTTATTATTTGGCCTCGTCCTCTAGCTCGATTAGGTGTATTTGTTGCAGAGACTCGCCTAGGACATACATTCCTGAAATGTCCTAGCTCATTGCATTCATAGCATCTAAGATCTGCATTTTGAGCTCCATTTGCTGAAGCTGCAACTATTGGATGAGTTTGGTGAACTGGGTGAACTTGCCTTTGGTTCCACATCATAGGCCGTCCTCTCCTTCCAGCATTCCTTAAATTTCCATTTCGTACCCTTTGAGAGTTTGACATCTCTTTAGCTAAGGTTTAGCTCTTAAAAGAGCATCTTGCAAATTTACAGGCCTCATGGCTTCTAGACGAGTATTTAAAGGAGCATTTAGCCCTTGGTAGAAACGGGCTACTTGTTGATCTGCGGTCATTGGCGGAGCATAGCGCCTAAGAGTTACAAATTTGGAGTAGTATTCTTCCACTGTAAGATGAAACTGACGTAAGTTGAAGAATTCATTCATCTTAAGGGATTCGTGTGCAGGTGGAAGATAACGTCCTTTGACAGCATACTTAATGTCTTCCCAAATTTGAGTGTTTTGAGCTACTTGATTATCTTTGCAGTGTTGTTTCCACCAAATCTTGGCATCCCCCGTGAGACGAAACATAGCCAACATTGCTTGGTTATCGGGAATAGTACCAGCAGCAGCAAAATAATCCTCCATCTCTTCGAGCCACACTTCTGCATCATGCTCAACTAGGGCTCCTTCCCGTTTGAAAGAGGGAAGTTTAGCTTGCTTGAGAAGTAGCTTTTTCTCTTGAAGAGATGTGTACACCGCACTCTGTGCAATATAGATTAAGTGAAACTTTATTGGATACTCTAATTTTAATCCACTTTAAGGCAAGACTTGATCAGACAATAATACAAACAAAAGATAATATTAATCCAAACTTTATTTATACACATATTATTTGCTACCAAGGTTGGTAGTCTTTAGGTACAAGGATTGTAATGTCTCTATATTTTGAGTTTAGTGACTACAAAAGGATAGGCTAAAGGATCAAAATAATAAGTTTCCTTTGACCCTTGAAAGCTACGAGATACACATATGGGTCGAATCCTACCACCGTGGATAACTTTTGTAACTTGGTTATAGACCCATTGAGTCTGAGATATCTTTTCTCCTCCCAAGGTAATGGTAGCATCCGGATTCTTAGTACCAATGAAAAGATAAAATTCGATGACTTTTAACTCCTCTGCCCATCAAAGTTTCTTGAGGTTGGTATCCATGCACCATATCTTGTCAGCATTGATGGTATAGATTCCTCCAGATGGACTCCACTTGATGCCCCATCCTCTATGCACCCCTGGAATAGGTGGTGCAAACAACCTATCCAAAATCATCATCACCCTTTTTCAAAACTGATAATTTGGTGATTGGCATGCATTTTCAAACATGATGGTGAACACCTAGAATTTCTGGTAGACTGAATGAACATTTTCCTGTACCAGGAAAGTTCAGTCTTCAATACCATATAAAAACTCAAAACAATTTTTCTAGGTTCTTCTATTATTTCAAACATTCGCATCCTTCAATATCCAAACATCAATCTAAAAATATCCCCAAGCTTTAACCTAGGCTCTGATACCAGTGTGAGGTCCCTGCCCCTTTTTGAGAGGAGCGGAGTACCTTTGATAGGTCTCCAATCCTGAGAAATAAAAACCAACGGACATTGCCTTAGCTACTACGTAGCCACGTGCATGAACCATTAGTGAAGGATTGGTCCTATCTCGCTATGGCGGAGCGTGACCACCATAACCCTATCTAAAAACTATCTATAATCAATTATACCTAAAAGTATAAATCTTAGAGTGACCAACCTGTGCACTTTTTTTCCCCATGTTTCAGAATCACAGCCGCCAAGGTTTGTCTCTTTTAAGATTTATGACTAATAAAAAATATTCTAGCGTTGGAAAGTTACCCGACTCATCGGGTCCACGCATCCATAGAATGATACCGTCAGGGTATCATTCTCCCACTTTCCACACCACACTCACCCTTCTTTTGTTATCTAATTACTACCACACTGTTTAAACATACATGTTCCTTTACTTTATTTATGATACTGGTTCGTTAAAATAGCCCTTCAAACAGTATTACAAGCAATTGTCAGACAAGAAGTCGTCCAATTTTAAACCAACAACCCTTGGATTAGGTTCACTCAAGAATCTCTACTGACGCTATTATGTCCGATCGGTATTTACATTATTTATAAAAACCCTTGTCCTCATGAGCGTCCCATACCGCTCGACAAGTATTCATTGTGCTAATCTGGACGTACTCCCGTCACAACAACAACGGTGTCAATCTGGGCGTCATCCTCATGCCACGGCAAAACAAAACCGCAGTATCCAGCTGGCGTAATCTGGGTGTACTCCCACCACAGCATCAGCGGTGCCATCCTAGGCGTCATCTCACGCCTCGGCAACTGCCACATATTACCAGCGCTAATAAGTAGAGAGACTTGAGAGAAACCATACCGAAGGTTTTAGACAAACATTCTTTCCTATAGCAACCAGTTTAACAAGACAATCTTTCCTACTTGTCAAACATATGACGAGTTTCTTGGGGTTAAGCCCCGTGGTTTCGGTCCGTGTTTTCTTTTCATAAAGTAAAAAATATATTTTTATGGTCTCGCATATGCAATGATGCATAACTTGAAACTGCAATACTAACCTGTACCATAGCTCCGATTGGTTCGATTGGTGGAGACATAGCATTTTCCACAGGGATTCCACCGTTACTTGTACCAGCTTCATGATCATTAGCGCCTTGGGTTGGAGCACGCTTTGGAGCCAATTTTTTTGTACTACACTTATGTTATACACTTAGAACTTTAAATTGGTCAATTTCCCTAGTTGTCTCCTTGTTTTCAAAGAGAGTCTGTAATTTGAACCCTCGCCAACTCGGATTCACACTTAGTGTTGTTGTTCTACATCTAATTTCTATACATCAAATATTTGCTAATCTTAATTAATCAAAAATTTAGTGTATAAATTACGAGTGAAAGTTTAGGAATGCATTACTTTTATGCATGACATTTCTAATCCAATTCTAACTTCAATTCTATACTTCAACTAAATCAATTTTTAGTATTTCAACTAAAGCAAGTACATTGGTGAATGAGAATTTCATAATGTATAATAAGAATATGATGATTTCTCTTATGTATTAACTTTCAATTAACAATATATAAGTTAATAGTGAAGATGTACTAACTATAGAGAGTAGGTATACTTAGAGAGATTAGAGTAAGAGAAAACATACACACACATCTTTTCTAAAGTAAATTGAATCTTACTATCCATTAGAAAGATTAGAGTAAAAGAGAACACACACACATACTTTTCTAAAGCTAATTGTTTCTCAACAATCTATTAGAGAGATTAGAGTAAAAGATAACACACACACACACACACATATCCTTCTTAAATCTAATTGAATCTTACTAATCTATTAGAAGATTAGAGTAATAGATAGCACACACACACACATAACTAATTGAATCTTACTAATCTATTAGAGAGATTAGAGTAAGAGATAGCACACACACACACACACACACACACACACATAACCTTCTTAAAGCTAATTGAATCTTACTAATCCATTAGAGATTCGAGTAATCGATAGCACACACACACACACACACATAACCTTCTTAAAGCTAATTGAATCTTACTAATCCATTAGAGATTAGAGTAATAGATAGCACACACACACACATATCTACTTGAATCTTACTAATCTATTAGAGAGATTAGAGTAGGAGATAGCACACATATCTATTAGAGAGATTAGAGTAGAGAAGCTAGCACACACACACAACACACACACACATCATGAACCTTCTTAATGCTAATTGAATCTTACTAATCCATTAGAGATTCGAGTAAGAGATAGCACACACACACACACACACATAACCTTCTTAAAGCTAATTGAATCTTACTAATCCATTAGAGATTAGGAGTAATAGATAGCACACACACACACATACCTTCTAGCTTGAATCTTACTAATCTAATTAGAGATAAGATTAGAGTAGAGAGATAGCACACATACACAAATATCCTTCTTAAAACTAATTGAATGCTCACTTAATACACGCCTTATTAGTCCACTAGAGTTTTTGCTCTCTTAGTGGTTTGTCGATGCCTTCTCTCTAAGAGAAGTGGCAGCACTTCGTGAGCGCTATAGAGGCAATCTCTATGTCTAAAGTGTGAGCATGGATGCTCTATTTATAGCAGAAAAGAAAACGTCCAATTTTTTTTTCCCCAAAATTTTTTTTTTAATTATTTTTTTTTTCTCCCCAAAAATCATACCCGCGTTTTTGGTACCCATGTGGTACCCATGAGCTTGACCACTTTGTCATTATCATCAAAAGATAAGGCCACACAGGCCCCCCCTCATTAAGATTAGTCAAGAGTAGACTCTCCTTTTTCATGTGACAGTGTGTCCCACTTTGTCCCCTCCTATGAGTCCATGTGCCTTCATTTGTCATCCCTATGTATTCTTTTGTCTTTATAATTATTTTATTTATTTCCTTAATGATAATTTACTTTACATTTTTAAGTTAAACTTTACAGTCTTATATTAACTTTACAGTAGTAAAAGAAAATTCTACAATCAGTAAATAAGTCTTACAATAAGTTAATTAGTGATTCATATAGCTAAACATGTCAGAATTTTGTAGCGTAAATTTTAAATTCTAGGTTTTCTCAACCTACGATTCATAATTTGAACTTGAATGTCTTAAATAATGAGTGATGGTTAAAAAAATTCAAATGCGTAATAGAACTTGTGTGAAATTTTAAAGTAGAGACCTTACAATCTCCCCAACTTAGAATTTGAGATGTCCTCATCTCAAGAACAGTGAAGGGTAATCCTTAAGAAGGGATGTCTCATCTTCCCAAGTAGCATCTTCTATAGGGAAATCCTTCCATAAGATAAGATGTTCTTTGATGGATCTATTCCTAAGCTTTCTCTCTCGAGTTTCTAGGATAGTATCAGGTTGGAGTTGTAGAACATCTTGAGTAGGTAAAATGATTTGCTCATCATCAAGGACATGGTCAGGGTTATATACATAAGGTTTTAACAGACTTACATGAAATACATCATGCACTTTGAGATGAGAAGGGAGTTTTAGTCTATAAGCTTGATCACTTACAACCTTGATTATTTCGTAAGGTCCACAATATCGGTAGCTAAGCTTCTTATACCTTCCGAGAGATAGATTGCTCGTTTTGGGTTTTACTCGTAAGAAAACTTTGTCACTTTCTTTGAAAATCCGATCAGATATTTTTAAGTCGGCGTACTTCTTTTGTCGATCTTGAGCCGCTTGAATATCCCTTCGAATAGCTTTGGTTTGAGCTTCCATTTCTTCAAGCATTTTCTTTGAGGCTTCTACCCTTATAGTGGGGTCAAAAAAGTTAAGAGGTGATAAGCATTTTTGACCATAAAGAGCATTAAAAGGTGTCATTCCAATACTTCTATGAGTAGAGGAATTGTATGCATACTCTACCAAGGGTAGGTATTGAATCCACTTGCGAGGTTCTCTATTGCAGTAGGCTCTAAGGATGTCTTCAATTACTTGACTAACTCTTTCAGTTTGGCCATCAATTTGAGGATGATAAGGAGTACTAAAACATAATTGGGTTCCCATAGCTTGAAACAATGATACCCAAAACTTTGAAGTAAACATGGCATCACGATCACTGATAATCCTCTTGGGTAAACCATGAATTCTGAAAACCTCCTTCACAAACAAACGAGCAATATCTGTAGCTGTAAAGGTTGTCTTGACTGGGATTAAGTGAGCCACTTTAGTAAGCAAGTCGACTATGACCATGATTGAATCATAGCCAGCTTGGACAGAAGGAAACCCGGTGACAAATTCCATGCTAATACATTCCCATTTGATTTAGGGAATATCTAAAGGATGTAATTTACCTGGCATCTTTAGTCTCTCTGCCTTAATCCTTTGATAAGACAAACACTTCTTGACATAGCGAAGTACATCACCCTTCATACCTTGCCAATAGTAACTTCTGCGAATTGCATTGATGGTTTTGGCATAACCTGGATGTCCTGAAGTTGGGCCATCGTGTGCTTCATATAGGATAGCATTCCTTAGGGTAGGATCTTTAGGTATGCATAGTCGATTCCTATAGTAAATTTTCCCATCTTCTAAGGAATAATGTAGAGGTTTAGGCTGATTTGATGATACCCTCTCTTTACGTAGGATAGTAGCAAGCATTTGGTAATCTGCATCCATTGGGTTTAAGTCGAGGCCACATTTCTGGCATTCGACCCACAGCCTGCAGGTCATCTCTTTGGGCCTTGCTCCCCCTGTTTGATCCACAATTGGGACACTGTTCCAAGTTTGCATACTCATTGCAAAAAAGTATACAATCATTAGGACATGCATGTACCTTGTGATAATCCAAGCCCAAATTAGTAAGAAGCTTTTTAGCGGCTAGACGGGTAGGGGACATGTGACTCCCTTCTGGCAAGATTTTCTCATTGAGAAACCTGTTATTACATGAATAAGACATCCCTTTGATCACTTTATATGAGCCGTAATTTTCACTTTATCATGCTTAGGATACAATGTATTTACCTGAAAAGCTCTGTGACTAAAGCGTTAGACAAATCGTAGACATAGTGCAAATTAAGCTTTGGCAATGTGGTACAGAGAACTGAGATTTTTGCATCAATGTAGAGCGGCATACGTGCAAGACTTTGCATCATCTCTGCCCTCTTTATCGTTGCTATCATGCCATTGATATGAACGTGATGGCTGAGGTTGGTCCACAGTACTGCGTTCAATGTTGTCGCCTTCTATTTTGGAATCCATTTCAAAGAACGCGTCCAACATCTGCTCCATCTCTACTTCTTGAAATGCCGCATCAGGTATTAGTTGGGAGGATTTAGTCGATGGCTACTCATTTGAAAATCATCTTCTCTGGGATGAAGTTGGAGCAATATCTACTTGCGGAGGTTGACCTTCAATCTCTAGACCATGAGATTGATAACTCAGGTCTTATAGTTGCACTATCAAAAATAGACCGTGATTGCGTATGTGATAGTCGTAGATTTTTCATTTTCTATTGGACGGATACACCACGACGGGTGTCAGCATAGCAAGAACTCACCTAACATGTAATGTCAGCTAAGGACAAAGCTCGACCTGCAGGCACATGGAAGCAAGAATAAGGTGTCAACCTACACTCGACCGACTCCTAACTAATTCCTAAAGAGGTCTCTACCAATTGTCTAAGTCACAGCCTTCAAGAGTGCATAAGAGGAAACTTCCTACAACGCTTTCTAGAGCCGAACACCCTTCAAACAATCTCGAAGCACCATAGAACTTGAAGGAGACCCTACTAATACCAATAGGTCACTCTCCCTAAGGTCTATGAACCAAAATTCCGACCCAAAACACCTGGTGCAGAAACACGTAGGATGTCTGGCCGAAATCTGCAGGTCTTCGTTTTTGAAATCTAAAGTGCCTTATGTGTAGTTCTACTCAATGTGAACGCATGGATATGCTGCAATGCAAAATCGAACAACGTATGCTCACCCAAACACCCGATGAAGCTCGTAGAAGGAGCTCGAAAAACCAAACCGTACGCGCACAATGTAGGTATCGGCGCGTAGCTCTCGACGGGGGCAACACGTTGCACTTCTTCGCACACGATTCTGACCACCGGAGCACACGTAGCGTCAAGATGAAGCTCACACTCTCTCTCTCGTACACAGTACGCTCACTCATAGACTTCAAACTTGTTTTTAAAATGACAAAGGCCTTGATCTGCTGCTTCATCTTATCGTTTCCCGCATCTTTAGGTAGTGATTAGTACCTGGCATGTAGGTTCAGCATTGTTGGGCCAAAAATGTCTGTATTCATGGTAAAGAACCCTGTATAGAATGCTTCTTCAAAAGCTTGGAGGTGATAGGATGGTAGAAACATCATCCTTTGTACCTAGCTCTTCTGTGATCCGCTTGTTTATTGTAGCTGCCTCATATTTCAACAATGGATATGGGAGAGAGAGGGTTGAAGCCACTTGCGCCTGAGATTGCTGGCGTCGATCTTCTGAATGGTCATAGATTTGAAGACCCTCTGCTCCCACTCAAGGCTTCCTTCGTGGTTTCTCTGAGCTCTTCCTCTATTTCCTTATGCAATTTTTCCTCCTCTTCTTGTGTTAGATCCTGTGGCTCTTGAGAGGATCCTGCTATGATTTCCTCTTGCATAGGTGTGTCCACAAGATCTGCCACATTTTCGAGGTCGATGCCCTCATTGGCGACTGGCCCTGAACTTTCTGCCTCTCCTCCTTGCTGGCCTTTCAACTCCTCAATTTTCCTGAGGAGTGTTTTCTTTTCTGCTTCAGCTTGTCCGCCCATATTCACAAGGAGGTCATTAAGTTCGGCGTTTATTCTTTCCGCCTCCTCGAGCTTTATCTTCATGCTTTCCACTTCTTCTTGCAGGGATTTTTGGCCCTCTTCCATTCTAGTTTGCATGACTATAGAACCTTCATCCATCATCAATCTCTGCTTTTTCTCGAGAGTCAGTTCTTTCGGAAGTTCTTGCATTTTCTCTTCGTAGAGTTGACTCTCAGAAATGATTTGAGTCGAGCTCGTAGCTCTGACTCTAGCAGGTGATGCTCGCAGCCTCGGGATGGTTTGATCTTTAAATTTTAGTTGGTCCTTGAGCTCAAGGACTTCACCCAGGCTTGATTCTTGTTCTATCTCTGCTCTTTCCTTGGCATTCCTCATGGTCTCTACTTCTTTCGTTTCTTCTGCCAGCTGTAGTGTCAGATTATCTCTTTCTTTCTCGGCATCTCTCAATGACTTGCTGAGCTGTTGACACTCTTCTTCAGCTGCTTGTATTATTTTTGTCGCTTCCTGATTTGCTTCTTCCATTGCTTGGCAGCTTTGTAGAGCCCTTGCCAAGTTGGCCTGTAGGTGGGCTTCTCTCTCCTTTTGCCCTTGGCTTTGTGCCTGCAGAGAATGTACTTCCATTTTGATCTTTTCTTCAGTGGATTTGAGAGTTGTCATTTCTTTCTCTGAAGCCATGGATTGTGCCCTCAATACGGCTAGCTTTGTCATCACCATGTCCCAGTCATTGGAGGCCATCTTCTGAGGAATAATGTAGAGGTTTAGGCTGATTTGATGATACCCTCTCTTTACGTAGGATACTAGCAATCATCTGGTAATTTGCATCTCTGATAGCAGCATAGGAGACCTTGTCTAAAATAGGGTTGTTAGCCATGGAAATTGCCCCCAGAAAAGCTTTACGGCTTAGGGAATCTGCCACAACATTATCCTTACCTGGTCTAAATTTAATATCAAAATCATATTCGTTCATGAGCTCTATCCATCTCCTCTATCTCATATTAAGGTTAGGTTGGGTAAAAATCCACTTAAGACTCTTGTGATCTATTACCAATTTGAATTTGCGTCCCAATAGATAATGTCTCCATAGCTTGAGAGCATGAATAACTGCTAGCAATTCTAAATCATGTGTAGCATAATTCACTTCATGAGTCCTAAGCTTCCGAGAAGTATAAGCTACAGGCCTTCCTTCTTGAGTAAGGACTCCTCCTAATGCAAGGTTACTAGCATCTGTGATCACCTTGAATTCTTGGGTGAAGTCAGGAAGTTTTAAGAGAGGTTCTGAAGCAAGATACTCCTTAAGCTGTTTGAAGCAAGATTCATGTTTTTCTTCCCAAAGTATCGTAGCTCCTTTCTTTAGCAAGTCGGTTAGTGGTGCAGCTTTAAGAGCATAGTCCTTTACAAAGATCCTGTACCACCCTGTGATACCTAAGAACCCTCTGACTTCGGTTTGTGAAGTGGTTTGAGGCCATTCCACAATATCTTTGAATTTGTCAGGGTCAACAGAGACTCCTTCAGGTGAAATGATAAACCCTAAGTAACAGACCTTAGGGGTAAAGAAGGTACATTTTCTTTTCTTTGCATACAGCTTATTTCGGCGTAAAAGCTCTAACACTTTCCTAACATGTCCTTCATGCTCTTCCTCTGATTTGGAATAAATTAAGATATTGTCAAAGAATACTTGGACAAAATCATCCAAGAATTCTCTAAAGATATCGTGTATCAGACGATTGAAAGTTGCAGGAGCATTCGTAAGTCCGAAAGCCATCACTGTAAATTCGTAATGACCATAACAAGTGTTGAAAGCTGTTTTGGAGATATCAGCCTCCTGGATTCGAATTTGATGATAGCCAGATCGAAGATCGATCTTTGTGAATATTTTTGCTCCATGTAATTTGTCCAGCATCTCATCAATACGAGGAATTGGATATTTATTCTTGATGGTAACCTGATTTAAGCCCCTATAATCTATGCAAAGTCGAAGAGAGCCATCCTTTTTCTTTTGGAAGAGAACAGGTGCACCCCATGGAGATGTACTGGGTCGGATAAACCCTTTCTCAATCAAGTGCTTGATCTACTCCTTGAGTTCTATAGCCTCTGGAAGTGACATCTTGTAGGGTGCTCTTGAGATTGGTTCACTACCTGGAAAAATTTTGATTTCATGGTCTACCTCCCTAGGTGGTGGTAGTTCAGAAAGTTCACCGGGGAAAACATCCGAAAATTCTTCTAGCCACATTGGTTCAGGGTTGGAAGAAGAGTTTTCTACTTTGTTTAGCTTGACTACAAAAATTTGTTGACCCTTGCGTAACCCTTTCAAAAGACGATTAGCTTTGACCAAGTAATCTTTTGATCGTCCATTCTGGCCTTGAATAGTGACTTCTTGACCTTGGTTGTCCACAAAAGTAACACTTCCTTGGGCACAATGGATATTGGCATTATGACTGGCTAACCAATCCATTCCAAGAATTCCGTCATAGATTCCTATGGGTAAGGTTCGAAAAGTAGCAGAAGTAGAGTATTCTCCCAACTTGAAATCTATTTTTCCCACAGTGTACTGAGATAACACCTCCTTTCCATTGGCTAATTCAACTCTCATCTTTCTTGCAGGGTGTTGATTAAGTCCTAACCTCCTTAAACATTTAGGTGACAAGAAAGAATGAGTACTACCACAATTAGTAAGAAGCTCAAATTTTTCACCTTGGTGATTTGCAGGTGTTTGAATGACAGCATATTGTTGTCTTGCTCTTGGGTTATCAATTGCAACATGTAGAGTTTCTCTTTCCTCTTCTTCTTCTCCCAATATTGGTTCTCCTATGATAGCATTGACTCTGCCAACCATTCCGCGCCCTCGACCTCGTCCTCCATTTCTTCCTCCACGATTTATTATTTGGCCTCGTCCTCTAGCTCGATTAGGTGTATTTGTTGCAGAGACTCGCCTAGGACATACATTCCTGAAATGTCCTAGCTCATTGCATTCATAGCATCTAAGATCTGCATTTTGAGCTCCATTTGCTGAAGCTGCAACTATTGGATGAGTTTGGTGAACTGGGTGAACTTGCCTTTGGTTCCACATCATAGGCCGTCCTCTCCTTCCAGCATTCCTTAAATTTCCATTTCGTACCCTTTGAGAGTTTGACATCTCTTTAGCTAAGGTTTAGCTCTTAAAAGAGCATCTTGCAAATTTACAGGCCTCATGGCTTCTAGACGAGTATATTAAAGGAGCATTTAGCCCTTGGTAGAAACGGGCTACTTGTTGATCTGCGGTCATTGGCGGAGCATAGCGCCTAAGAGTTACAAATTTGGAGTAGTATTCTTCCACTGTAAGATGAAACTGACGTAAGTTGAAGAATTCATTCATCTTAAGGGATTCGTGTGCAGGTGGAAGATAACGTCCTTTGACAGCATACTTAATGTCTTCCCAAATTTGAGTGTTTTGAGCTACTTGATTATCTCTGCAGTGTTGTTTCCACCAAATCTTGGCATCCCCCGTGAGACGAAACATAGCCAACATTGCTTGGTTATCGGGAATAGTACCAGCAGCAGCAAAATAATCCTCCATCTCTTCGAGCCACACTTCTGCATCATGCTCAACTAGGGCTCCTTCCCGTTTGAAAGAGGGAAGTTTAGCTTGCTTGAGAAGTAGCTTTTTCTCTTGAAGAGATGTGTACACCACACTCTGTGCAATATAGATTAAGTGAAACTTTATTGGATACTCTAATTTTAATCCACTTTAAGGCAAGACTTGATCAGACAATAATACAAACAAAAGATAATATTAATCCAAACTTTATTTATACACATATTATTTGCTACCAAGGTTGGTAGTCTTTAGGTACAAGGATTGTAATGTCTCTATATTTTGAGTTTAGTGACTACAAAAGGATAGGCTAAAGGATCAAAATAATAAGTTTCCTTTGACCCTTGAAAGCTACGAGATACACATATGGGTCGAATCCTACCACCATGGATAACTTTTGTAACTTGGTTATAGACCCATTGAGTCTGAGATATCTTTTCTCCTCCCAAGGTAATGGTAGCATTCGGATTGTTAGTACCAATGAAAAGATAAAATTCGATGACTTTTAACTCCTCTGCCCATCAAAGTTTCTTGAGGTTGGTATCCATGCACCATATCTTGTCAGCATTGATGGTATAGATTCCTCCAGATGGACTCCACTTGATGCCCCATCCTCTATGCACCCTTGGAATAGGTGGTGCAAACACCCTATCCAAAATCATCATCACCCTTTTTCGAAACTGATAATTTGGTGATTGGCATGCATTTTCAAACATGATGGTGAACACCTAGAATTTCTGGTAGACTGAATGAACATTTTCCTGTACCAGGAAAGTTCAGTCTTCAATACCATATAAAAACTCAAAACAATTTTTCTAGGTTCTTCTATTATTTCAAACATTCGCATCCTTCAATATCCAAACATCAATCTAAAAATCTCCCCAAGCTTTAACCTAGGCTCTGATACCAGTGTGAGGTCCCTGCCCCTTTTTGAGGTCCCTGACCATTAGTGAAGGATTGGTCCTATCTCGCTATGGCGGAGCGTGACCACCGTAACCCTATCTAAAAACTATCTATAATCAATTATACCTAAAAGTATAAATCTTAGAGTGACCAACCTGTGCACTTTTTTTCCCCACATTTCAGAAGCGCAGCCGCCAAGGTTTGTCTCTTTTAAGATTTATGACTAATAAAAAATATTCTAGCATTGGAAAGTTATCCGACTCATCGGGTCCACCCATCCATAGAATGATACCGTCAGGGTATCATTCTCCCACTTTCCACACCACACTCACCCTTCTTTTGTTATCTAATTACTACCACACTGTTTAAACATACATGTTCCTTTACTTTATTTATGATACTGGTTCGTTAAAACAGCCCTTCAAACAGTATTACAAACAATTGTCAGACAAGAAGTCGTCCAATTTTAAACCAAAAACCCTTGGATTAGGTTCACTCAAGAATCTCTACTGACGCTATTATGTCCGATCGGTATTTACATTATTTATAAAAACCCTTGTCCTCATGAGCGTCCCATACCGCTCGACAAGTATTCATTGTGCTAATCTGGACGTACTCCCGTCACAACAACAACGGTGTCAATCTGGGCGTCATCCTCATGCCACGGCAAAACAAAACCGCAGTATCCAGCTGGGCTAATCTGGGTATACTCCAACCACAGCATCAGCGGTGCCATCCTAGGCGTCATCTCACGCCTCGACAACTTACCAGCGCTAATAAGTAGAGAGACTTGAGAGAAACCATACCGAAGGTTTTAGACAAACATTCTTTCCTATAGCAACCAGTTTAACAAGACAATCTTTCCTACTTGTCAAACATATGACGAGTTTCTTGGGGTTAAGCCCCGTGGTTTCGGTCCGTGTTTTCTTTTCATAAGGTAAATAATATATTTTTATGGTCTCGCATATGCAATGATGCATAACTTGAAACTGCAATACTAACCTGTACCATAGCTCCGATTGGTCCGATTGGTGGAGACATAGCATTTTCCACAGGGATTCCACCGTTACTTGTACCAGCTTTATGATCATTAGCGCCTTGGGTTGGAGCACGCTTTGGAGCCAATTTTTTTGTACTACACTTATGTTATACACTTAGAACTTTAAATTGGTCAATTTCCCTAGTTGTCTCCTTGTTTTCAAAGAGAGTCTGTAATTTGAACCCTCGCCAACTCGGATTCACACTTAGTGTTGTTGTTCTACATCTAATTTCTATACATCAAATATTTGCTAATCTTAATTAATCAAAAATTAAGTGTATAAATTACGAGTGAAAGTTTAGGAATGCATTACTTTTCTGCATGACATTTCTAATCCAATTCTAACTTCAATTCTATACTTCAACTAAATCAATTTTTAGTATTATTCAAAATTCTATTTAACCTAATTGACAATAACATTGATGAATGAGAATTTCATAATGTATAATAAGAATATGATGAGTTCTCTTATGTATTAACTTTCAATTAACAATATATAAGTTAATAGTGAAGATGTACTAACTAGAGAGAGTAGGTATACTTAGAGAGATTAGAGTAAGAGAAAACATACACACACATCTTTTCTAAGGTTAATTGAATCTTACTATCCATTAGAAAGATTAGAGTAAAAGAGAACACACACACATACTTTTCTAAAGCTAATTGTTTCTCAACAATCTATTAGAGAGATTAAAGTAAAAGATAACACACACACACACACACACACATATCCTTCTTAAATCTAATTGAATCTTACTAATCTATTAGAAGATTAGAGTAATAGATAGCACACACACACACATAACTAATTGAATCTTACTAATCTATTAGAGAGATTAGAGTAAGAGATAGCACACACACACACACACACACACACACACACACATAACCTTCTTAAAGCTAATTGAATCTTACTAATCCATTAGAGATTCGAGTAATCGATAGCACACACACACACACATAACCTTCTTAAAGCTAATTGAATCTTACTAATCCATTAGAGATTAGAGTAATAGATAGCACACACACACACATATCTACTTGAATCTTACTAATCTATTAGAGAGATTAGAGTAGGAGATAGCACACATACACAGATATCCTTCTTGAAACTAATTGAATGCTCACTTAATACACACCTTATTAGTCCACTAGAGTTTCTTCTCTCTTAGTGGTTTGTCGATGCCTTCTCTCTAAGAGAAGTGGCAGCACTTCGTGAGCGCTATAGAGGAAATCTCTATGTCTAAAGTGTGAGCATGGATGCTCTATTTATAGCAGAAAAGAAAACGTCCAATTTTTTTTTCCCCAATTTTTTTTTTTATTTTTTTTTTCTTCCCAAAAATCATACCCGCGTTTTTGGTACCCATGTGGTACCCATGAGCTTGACCACTTTGTCATTATCATCAAAAGATAAGGCCACACAGGTCCCCCCTCATTAAGATTAGTCAAGAGTAGCCTCTCCTTTTTCATGTGACAGTGTGTCCCACTTTGTCCCCTCCTATGAGTCCATGTGCCTTCATTTGTCATCCCTGTGTATTCTTTTGTCTTTATAATTATTTTATTTATTTCCTTAATGATAATTTACTTTACATTTTTAAGTTAAACTTTACAGTCTTATATTAACTTTACAGTAGTAAAAGAAAATTCTACAATCAGTAAATAAGTCTTACAATAAGTTAATTAGTGATTCATATAGCTAAACATGTCAGAATTTTGTAGCGTAAATTTTAAATTCTAGGTTTTCTCAACCTACGATTCATAATTTGAACTTGAATATCTTAAATAATGAGTGATGGTTAAAAAAATTCAAATGCGTAATAGAACTTGTGTGAAATTTGAAAGTAAAGACCTTACGATCTCCCCAACTTAGAATTTGAGATGTCCTCATCTCAAGAACAGTGAAGGGTAATCCTTAAGAAGGGATGTCTCATCTTCCCAAGTAGCATCTTCTATAGGGAAATCCTTCCATAAGATAAGATGTTCTTTGATGGATCTATTCCTAAGCTTTCTCTCTCAAGTTTCTAGGATAGTATCAGGTTGGAGTTGTAGAACATCTTGAGTAGGTAAAATGATTTGCTCATCATCAAGGACATGGTCAGGGTTATATACATAAGGTTTTAACAGACTTACATGAAATACATCATGCACTTTGAGATGAGAAGGGAGTTTTAGTCTATAAGCTTGATCACTTACAACCTTGATTATTTCGTAAGGTCCACAATATCGGGAGCTAAGCTTCTTATACCTTCCGAGAGATAGATTGCTCTTTTTGGGTTTTACTCGTAAGAAAACTTTGTCACCCTTTCTGAGAATCCGATCAGATCTTTTTTAGTTGGCGTACTTCTTTTGTCGATCTTGAGCCGCTTGAATATCCCTTCCAATAGCTTTGGTTTGAGCTTCCATTTCTTCAAGCATTTTCTTTGAGGCTTCTACCCTTATAATGGGGTCAGAAAAGTTAAGAAGTGATAAACATTCTTGACCATAAAGAGCATTAAAAGGTGTCATTCCAATACTTCTATGAGTAGAGGAATTGTATGCATACTCTACCAAGGGTAGGTATTGAATCCACTTGCGAGGTTCTCTATTGCAGTAGGCTCTAAGGATGTCTTCAATTACTTGACTAACTCTTTCAGTTTGGCCATCAATTTGAGGATGATAAGGAGTACTAAAACATAATTGGGTTCCAATAGCTTGAAACAATGATACCCAAAACTTTGAAGTAAACTTGGCATCACGATCACTGACAATCCTCTTGGGTAAACCATGAATTCTGAAAACCTCCTTCACAAACAAACGAGCAATATCTGAAGCTGTAAAGGTTGTCTTGACTGGGATTAAGTGAGCCACTTTAGTAAGCAAGTCGACTATGACCATGATTGAATCATAGCCAGCTTGGACAGAAGGAAACCCGGTGACAAAGTCCATGCTAATACATTCCCATTTGATTTAGGGAATATCTAAAGGATGTAATTTACCTGGCATCTTTAGTCTCTCTGCCTTAATCCTTTGATAAGACAAACACTGCTTGACATAGCGAAGGACATCACCCTTCATACCTTGCCAATAGTAACTTCTGCGAATTGCATTGATGGTTTTGGCATAACCTGGATGTCCTGAAGTTGGGCCATCGTGTGCTTCATATAGGATAGCATTCCTTAGGGTAGGATCTTTAGGTATGCATAGTCGATTCCTATAGTAAATTTTCCCATCTTCTAAGGAATAATGTAGAGGTTTAGGCTGATTTGATGATACCCTCTCTTTACGTAGGATACTAGCAAGCATTTGGTAATCTGCATCCATTGGGTTTAAGTCGAGGCCACATTTCTGGCATTCGACCCACAGCCTGCAGGTCATCTCTTTGGGCCTTGCTCCCCCTATTTGATCCACAATTGGGACACTGTTCCAAGTTTGCATACTCATTGCAAAAAAGTATACAATCATTTGGACATGCATGTACTTTGTGATAATCCAAGCCCAAATTAGTAAGAAGCTTTTTAGCGGCTAGACGGGTAGGGGACATGTGACTCCCTTCTGGCAAGATTTTCTCATTGAGCAACCTGTTATTACATGAATAAGACATCCCTTTGATCACTTTATATGAGCCGTAATTTTCACTTTATCATGCTTAGGATACAATGTATTTACCTGAAAAGCTCTGTGACTAAAGCGTTAGAAAAATCGTAGACATAGTGCAAATTCAGCTTTAGCAATGTGGTACAGAGAACTGAGATTTTTGCATCAATGTAGAGCGGCATACGTGCAAGACTTTGCATCATCTCTGCCCTCTTTATCGTTGCTATCATGCCATTGATATGAACGTGATGGCTGAGGTTGGTCCACAGTGCTGCGTTCAATGTTGTCGCCTTCTATTTTGGAATCCATTTCAAAGAACGCGTCCAACATCTGCTCCATCTCTACTTCTTGAAATGCCGCATCAGGTATTAGTTGGGAGGATTCAGTCGATGGCTAGTCATTTGTAAATCATCTTCTCTGGGATGAAGTTGGAGCAATATCTACTTGCGGAGGTTGACCTTCAATCTCTAGACCATGAGATTGATAACTCAGGTCTTATAGTTGCACTATCAAAAATAGACCGTGATTTCGTATGTGATAGTCGTAGATTTTTCATTTTCTATTGGACGGATACACCACGACGGGTGTCAGCATAGCGAGAACTCACCTAACATGTAATGTCAGCTAAGGACAAAGCTCGACCCGTAGGCACATGGAAGCAAGCATAAGGTGTCAACCTACACTCGATCGACTCCTAACTAATTCCTAAAGAGGTCTCTACCAATTGTCTAAGTCACAGCCTTCAAGAGTGCATAAGAGGAAACTTCCTACAACGCTTTCTAGAGCCGAACACCCTTCAAACAATCTCGAAGCACCATAGAACTTGAAGGAGACCCTACTAATACCAATAGGTCACTCTCCCTAAGGTCTATGAACCAAAATCCCGACCCAAAACACCTAGTGCAGAAACACGTAGGATGTCTGGCCGAAATCTAAATTGCCTAATGTGTAGTTCTACTGAATGTGAACGCATGGATATGCTGCAATGAAAAATCGGACAACGTATGCTCACCCAAACACCCGATGAAGCTCGTAGAAGGAGCTCGCAAAACCAAACCGTACGCGCGCAATGTAGGTATCGGCACGTAGCTCTTGACGGGGGCAACACGTTGCACTTCTTCGCACACGATTCTGACCACCGGAGCACACGTAGCGTCAAGATGAAGCTCACACTCTCTCTCTCGTACACAGTACGCTCACTCACAGACTTCAAACTTGTTTTCAAAATGACAAAAGGTTTTTTCATTAAGGTCAAAAAGTGGTATATATACCTTACAATTTCTCAAACCCTAAAGTTCCAAAATCAACCATCTACTCAATCTAACTATCAAAACTCGGATACAATCTGGAAACTTCTGTAAGTCCCAATAATTACAAGGTGAAAAATGAGGTTTTCCTCAATGAATGAATAATTACAAAAAATAATAATCCTCCGAGTAGTTACTTCCGTGGGGTGTGTCCAGCTTCTAACACTCCCCCCCTCCTTGCTCATGTCGTCCCCGACATGGCCTTGATCTGCTGCTTTATCTTATCGTTTCCCGCATCTTTAGTAGTGATTCGTACCTGGCATGTAGGTTCAGCATTGTTGGGCCAAAAATGTCTGTATTCATGGTAAAGAACCCTATATAGAATGCTTATTCAAAAGCTTGGAGGTGATAGGATGGTAGAAACATCATCCTTTGTACCTAGCTCTTCTGTGATCCGCTTGTTTATTGTGGCTGCCTCATATTTCAACAATGGATATGGGAGAGAGAGGGTTGAAGCCACTTGCGCCTGAGATTGCTGGCGTCGATCTTTTGAATGGTCATAGATTTGAAGACCCTCTGCTCCCACTCAAGGCTTCTTTCGTGGTTTCTCTGAGCTCTTCCTCTATTTCCTTATGCAATTTTTCCTCCTCTTCTTGTGTTAGATCCTGTGGCTCTTGAGAGGATCCTGCTATGATTTCCTCTTGCATAGGTGTGTCCACAAGATCTGCCACATTTTCGAGGTCGATGCTCTCATTGGCGGCTGGCCCTGAGCTTTCTGCCTCTCCTCCTTGCTGGCCTTTCAACTCCTCAATTTTCCTGAGGAGTGTTTTCTTTTCTGCTTCAGCTTGTCCGCCCATATTCACAAGGAGGTCATTAAGTTCGGCGTTTATTCTTTCCGCCTCCTCGAGCTTTATCTTCATGCTTTCCACTACTTCTTGCAGGGCTTTTTGGCCCTCTTCCATTCTAGTTTGCATGACTATAGAACCTTCAGCCATCATCAATCTCTGCTTTTTCTCGAGAGTCAGTTCTTTCTGAAGTTCTTGCATTTTCTCTTCGTAGAGTTGACTCTCAGAAATGATTTGAGTCGAGCTCGTAGCTCTGACTCTAGCAGGTGATGCTCGCAGCCTCGGGATGGTTTGATCTTTGAATTTTAGTTGGTCCTTGAGCTCAAGGACTTCATCCAGGCTTTCTTCTTGTTCTATCTCTGCTCTTTCCTTGGCATTCCTCATGGTCTCTACTTCTTTCGTTTCTTCTACCAGTTGTAGTATCAGATTATCTCTTTCTTTCTCGGCATCTCGCAATGACTTGCTGAGCTGTTGACACTCTTCTTTAGCTGCTTGTATTATTTTTGTTGCTTCCTGATTTGCTTCTTCCATTGCTTGGCAGCTTTGTAGAGCCCTTGCCAAGTTGGCCTGTAGGTGGGCTTCTCTCTCCTTTTGCCCTTGGCTTTGTGCCTGCAGAGAATGTACTTCCATTTTGATCTTTTCTTCAGTGGATTTGAGAGTTGTCATTTCTTTCTCTGAAGCCATGGATTGTGCCCTCAATCCGGCTAGCTTTGTCATCACCATGTCCCAGTCATTGGAGGCCGGGTGCAGGTCTACCGTGTCTGTAGCAAATTCTTTTAGCTCCACTAGCCTAATGCCTTGCATCTGTTCTTTAGGCACTGTCCTCCCCAAGTCGAATGCGACTGTGGCGGCTTCTTCCTTCGTATAGCCTGCAGCTAGCAGGTCCAAAAATGCATAGTAAGCCTCATCTAATCCTTTTTGCTGAGTTTCAGGCTTGGCCTCTTCTTTTGGCTCAGGTTCTTGTCTTTGCTCTTGATCTTCTGCTTGCCTTTCTTCTTGTCTGTCCTCAGCCTCCTTATCTTCCTGTGGAGGGCTGCTAGGAGGTGGTGAGGGCGGTGGTGATGGCTGTGGGTTGGGTTTAGGGCTATCTTGTAAAGATGCATGTTTGCCCTTTAAGTCCTTTTCTTCTTTTGTTTTTCTTTCTCTTTCATGTCTCTCTTGCTCATCCAACAGTTTCTGCCTTATCTGCTGTACTTCCTCCTCTGTGAAAGGGACATGAGGGATGTTTTCTGATGCAGCATCAAGAATCTCAAAATTCTTGATATAATCTTCAAATTGGTCCCTTTGCACTCTTCTGGATGCTCCGGACATAGACTCTAGAGATGGCTTCCAGAGTTTGCTTAAATCACCCTTGAGGGCTCTCTCCGCTCAAAAACTCTCTATTCTTGCCGCTTTCTGAGACCTTGTTTCTTTGGCCGGTACTTGAGCAAACTCCTTCTTTCCTTTCTTCTGCTCGGGTTGCTCCTCTTCAACTGGCTCTAGCCGTCTTTTCAATCTCGTAGCCACCCTTGGTGCCCTTTGCGGCTCATCTTCCTTGTCTTCTTTTACTCTCAGTCAATCATTCTGAGATGGGGGGTCAGGCCACCTTCCTTTAGCGTGTAGTGCCCCATAAACCACCTTGGTGATTAGTTATCCTGGCACTATATAGGTTGTCTTTTTGTTGCCCATCTTTACTAAGATGTCATGTATATATGCCGCATAGTTGATTATCTTTGGGGTGCCTTTTGTCATTGCCCAAGTGAATGTTGTGGAAATTGCACCTGGTGGCATCTTGTACTTCTGTGGCCTCTTCGAGCACATGTGGAAGTATTGGTTGTATAACTGGCTCATAATTGCCACTTTTGGGTTGGCAATGTCTTCAAAGGTGTAATTTGCCTTTTTCTCGTTGTACACCTTGACTTCATCCCTTCTTTTTGTTACACTGTCTCCCTCATTGGAGAGGTCTAGTGCGTGGGATACAACCCGCTCAGTGATTATTATCTCTGTTTCTGGTCTGCCTTGTAAATCTGTTACCTTGGCCACTCCATCCTCTTTGATGCTTGTTACAAACTCCTAGACTCTTTTGATGTCCACCCCCACCGGTATTGCTTCGAAGTAGTTGTGGAGATCAATTTTCTCCAAGTAGCCGGCCATCTTGCTTCGTACAAACTCATTGAGTTCTCTCGGTAGCATTGGTAGCTCTATAACATTGCCTTCAGTGTCTTTGAACACTCCCTGGTAGATCTTTAGGTCATTGGACTCTAACAGATCCTCTTGTATCTAGGTGTTGGTGGGCTTTAGTGTTCCTTCTGGAATGACAAAGGGTTCCACTTCATCTAGATAATCGTTGATGGTCATTCTTTTCCTCTTTGCCGGTGACTTTGAGGCTGCCATAGATCCTGTTGCACTCAGTAGTCCGAAGTTAGCGTTTTTTCCATATTAGCTGCGAAACTGAGTTTTACTTATCCAAATGACTTGAAAATTGAAAATAAAGCTTAAAAGGAACTTGTGAAGATGTGCATGTGCTCACAGTGCAAATCTGGACAAAAATTTCGATCTAGACATCCTACGCGTAGGATGTCTTTTTCATCAGAATTGGTTCATACTTGACATGCAGGTAGTGTAAGGCTCATGGAACATGGATATATGCTTGGATTTGAATTTGGATATCAAAAAGTGGATTTTTGGGCTGATTCAGGATTGAGGTCACAATTTGGGTATAATGTCCATCATAGGTAGCAATTGATGTCCAAATGGGTTGAAAATTGGTATATGGGCTCATTGCACCATGGTATTGGCTCCCATGATGTCATTCTTTGCACAGAAGGCTAAATTTATGCTGGAGACATCCTACGCGTAGGATGTCTTTTTCATCAAAATGACATGAAACTTGTTCTGTGGGTTGTCCTTGGCCTATGGAACATGGCCATGTTCTTGGATTTGAATTTGGACAAGATTTGATGCTTGTAAGGCTCTGTGAGGTGTTTTTGGGCTCAAAAAGTGTATCTTGAGGGTGTTGGGGGTCAAAAGTGATTAAAATGGCTTCAAAATTGATATATGGGCTCCTAATGATGAGGTGATTGGATCTGGAATGACAAATCATCCCTTGCATGTCAAAAAGGTCAAATAGACATCCTACGCGTAGGATGTCTATTTCATCATTTTTTCTCCCTGACCACACAGATTGTTTGTTGATGTGTTGGTGAATGTGTTGTGCAAGTTTCATGGGATTTGGACAAGATTTGGTAGGTCTATGGCCCATTATTGCCTCTATGCCCTAACTTTGCGTTTTTACATGCATATGAGGTCAAATTTGGTCCAAATGTGATGAAACTTGGTGGATAGCTTGTAAATGTCATTCAGAACATATGCAGGATGAGAAATGTTGGAGTTTGTGCCAAAAAGTGCCCTTGAGACATCCTACGCGTAGGATGTCTCCTGGTGATTTTTTCATTGGCTGGTGCTCCCAGCGCTTGCCCTTGGCCCCCCTAAGTCCCTTTTGAGCCTACTTTCAACAAAAAAGTCAAATGGATAGAGAATAACTCCCTGTGTGGACTTCAGAGCCTCCGAGCCATTTTCTGACTTTTGGAGTGCTTTTTGGCGATGAAATTTCTTGATGTTGGTCTCCATAGCTTCCCGATCCCTTGGGGATCCTTGCCGTATGGTTTTTGTTGACTTTGGCTTCACCGGAGCTCCATTAGGTATTTGTCGCTCTAGAAGCACCCGTGGTTGCGTTTACATACCTTTGATGATTTGTGGTGGTCTACCACCATAGGACTTGGTTGTTGATGGTCTAGGAAAGCCGCTCGTGAAGTTTGGTGGCAAACGGGCTTGCAGTTTGGCCGCAAGTGCAATTTGACTTGTGTGTCTGATGCCGTTTTCTGAAGTTTAGTGCCTCTTCGGGTCACTTTTTGGTCATGCGGGTCATATAGACTTGTCGAGCATGTCGAGATGCTCCTACCCATGAATTTTGGTAGCATTTGATCGCCGTTTCACCGATTTCCCATTTGGTGGCCTCTTGCGGGTTTCTGGGAATTAGGGTTTTTCCCGATGGTTTCCTACTGCCTTTAGCTATCCAGGACTGGTCTCCTAGACTAGGGTAAGCTGCCGATGAAGTCTTGTTGCTTTCAGGTTAGCCGTTAGGCCGCCGTCTCTACTTGTAGGTCTCTACCGCTCCTTTGTGTGTGACCCCTACGCTAGTTTTCGCGACATAATGACAAACATGCGCGAAAAGCTCAAGGTGGTGAGCCTACCTCTCATGTCTGGAGCTCGTCGGGTAGTTGTGCATGTCGTAGAAGCCGCTGGAAGGTCGATCCGCTCTAGGTGGCAGAAGCTCTCTCCACAAAGTCAATAGTGAGAATGAGCTAAAAATGGGGTGAAAATTTCTTATAATGGAGGTCCCCAAACCACTTTTCATGAAATTTGACATGTGCTCCTATCTTCTTGCGAGATGCGGTTTAGGCTCAAAAATTTCTTGATTTGGACTCCATTTGCTCTGTTTACCAGAAATTTGGCATTTCAGTCAAAATCTGGCCAAAACACGCTTTTTGCTCCAGTCTCATAATTGCACCCCCACTGTACCATAGGTTGTTCTATAGTCACTGATCATCCCCATATTTTGTTTTTTTCATTACGACTGTTTTTCACCTGCTTTTTGTATTTTTGAAGTTTTTCTGCCAAAAATTGGCAAAATTAAAAGGAAAATAGCAAATCAAACCCAGAAAATCCACAAAAATCATAATAAATCACAAACATCATCGCAACACATTATATACACTCACATGCAAGTTTTATGGCCGGATTTCTCCGTTTTACCAATATTTTTCCTGAAAAATGGCTATTTCTACTTATATACACACCTAGGGGCTTGATTTGGCGTTTGGCCCCATATACCTGTAGCTTCATGCTGTATTAGGGCATATATACTTGGGTTACTCCAAAAATTTCGCAATCAAACAACAACCCTTAAAATAGTCAAAAATCATGCCCTTTTTTGTTGTTTTTGTTATTGGTTCCGCATTTTGAGAGTGCCTCTAGAATGCCTCCCCCCCTCCTGGCCGGAGTCCTCCTGGACGACAAGGTATCACCTCGGAGTATGTGACGTGCATAGGTTGAAAAAGTTGTGCTAATGCCTGGCCGATTAATGTGGCCCTGCTTTATGCATACTCGGTCAATGCATGGAAAAATTAATGTTGTGCAAGAGAAGGGAATAAGCAAGATGCTTATTGGCATTCGCCGTCGAGGTTTCTTGCTTTCTTTGCAAGTAACAACTGTAACTCTATCGCTCTCTGTTTAATTGTCTTTTTTGCAAAAGGCAATTTCTTTGCCGACACTGTTGATGGAGTCGTAGTTGTTTCTAAGGACAAAATTGGCTGGTCCGTAATGGTTATGGGCCGTATTGCCTTTGCTTTCCAATGGTATTTTGTTGCTGTCGGTTTTTGTAGATGGTTTGGCACTTTCTCGTTTGCCACTGGTTTGTCTTTTATTGGCATCCACATATGTCGGTTTTCCTTTTTGAAATGCAGTTGTCTGCTTTTCGTTGTTGCTTGTATTGAAGGGAGTTCCTTTTGCTTTTGCCTTGGTATCCAAATGTGAGTGACATTTGGGTTATGGCTAAGCATTTTCTTTGGGATCCATATCTGTTTTATGCCCCTGGTTTGTGGTTGAACCATCTGCTTTGTTGGAATCCTTTTGTTGCATTGTTGTTTGTCTGCCATGTCATTTCTACGGTCGTATGCGGATTACTCTCCATCCAAGCTAGCTTCGAAGATAGCACGTTTAGCTATTGCGGCAGCATCTGTTCTATCTTGCTCCCCATGAGGATTGTCTCATGGAACATGGAGGGACTAGCTCAGGACTAGCTCAGCTTAGCCGCTTCTTTCTCTAGGAGTCTTTGGCTCGCCTGGCTGCAGCAAGAGAGGAGGAGCAACGTCTCGGACAAGGTGTTGCTTCCATGCAAAGGACGCAAGAGCAGCATCCAGACAGTCCTTGTTTGGAGGAGTAGTTGTAGCAGACTTGCTAGGAGCTTGTTAGCACAGAGGAGCAGCGCCTGAGTTTGCTTTCCATCAATAGGCATCTTAGTGGACATAGGTGGGTGACAGAGTGATTGGTGATTTCTTTGAGTCAGTGGGACCTCAGCGTACGCATGCCAAGGTCAGTCAGTTGAGGAGGCCCGACGGGTCAGTTGCTTCTAAGCCAAAGGACATGCGTGCAATTGCTACTATCTTTTACCGTGAGCTATTGTCTGCAAAGCCTCAGTTAGAGTGTCAAGATGCATGCAAGGAGTAGGTGTGGGCATAGATGCCTTGCCTTGTGATTGAGGATATGCGTCAGAGACTTGAGCTGCCACTTCAGCTTGAGGAGTTGCACACGGCTCTTAGTGCACTCCCTCGTGGTAGCTATCCACGTGAGGATGGCTTGACTCCCAGTTTTTTCTTGGAGTACCGGGACTTGCTTGGCCTAGATCTCTGTAGTGATTTTCAGTACATCTTGCACACAGGGGAGATGCCTAACAGCATGAGTGAGGTTCTCAACTATCTCATTCCCAAGGAGAGTGGATCCTTGGATGAGATTCGACAGTGGCGCCCTATCACCATCCTCAACTCAGCCTACAAAATTCTTGCCAAGGCTTTGAGTTTGAGGATCTAGCCACTTCTAGAGAACCTTATACATGGGACTCAGATAGGTTTTGTCAAGGAGTGCAGTATCCTTGACAACATCTTTACTTTTTGGGAGGCTTATGCCCTAGCACGGCTCCGAGGTGAGAATCTGGTGATTCTTCTTCTTGATTTTGAGAAGGCCTATGATAGAGTTGACTCGGACTTTTTGGAGGGCACTCTACACAGGATGGGCTTCTCAGATGCTTGGATCAGACGGGTGTCAGCTTTATACATATGGGCACATAGTTAGGTACTTTTGTCAGGAGGTAGAGGTGATCGTTTCATGCGCTCACACATTCGGTCAGATAAGGCTGCCCTCTTGCCCCATTCCTCTTTCTGTTCTATGCTGAGGTGATGAGCAGATTTTTGGTGTCACAGCAGGTTGTTCTACGAGGCCCAACACTCTTTATTTGGGGAGATAAGCTACTGGACACTGAGTTTGCTGACGACTCAACCTTCTACCTGAATGGCCAGGAGGCCAACCTTCACAGTTGTGAGCAGGCTCTTGAGACCTTTTGTTGTGCATCTGATGCACTGATCAACTGGAGAAAGACAATGGCTTTCTCAGTTGGTAGTGCTCCTATACCCGATTGGATGCTAGGTAAGGGTTTCAGGTGGATTCCCCCAGGGACTGCAGTTTGGTACTTGGGCTGATAGGTTGGTCTGGACTTGTCTCTTGAGTAGTAGATTGCTCCCCTCCTCCTCTCTATTAGGAGGACGTTGTTACATTTGAGTTCCACACGAATTTCTTTGGCTGGCAGAGTTGTAGTGGCCAACCAGGTGTTCTTGGCTACTATGTGGTATATCACTTCTTGCTGGATCTTCTCAAGTTCTTGTATCAGCCAGGTAGAGAGGCTCATCACGAACTTCCTTTGGTCAGGGTGTGACACTCAGATAGCCCGGGCCAAAGTGGCTTGGCAGGTCATCACTCTTCCTTGTTCACAGGAAGGGCATGGGATCATAGACCCAGCACAGCAGATAAGAGCCCTTCTTTGGAAGTTCATCATCCAAGGACTTCTTCTAGGTGAGGAGCCTTGGAAGGAGTTCTTGCTATAGTGTCTTTGTGCTAGGGTGCCTTAGGTAGGAGGCCCCCAGCAGCCTTCGACCAGATGCATCTTCACAGAGATGCACAGAGTTGGTTTGAGTAGGAGACTGGAGGATGGCTTCATTGTGGGTTTGCTTCAATCTTGTAGCCTACTTGCACGGAGGAGCGCCTGCGATAGCCCCTTGTTTGGAACCCCATGGTTAGCACTCAGAGAGGCCACTTGGTTGGTAGTCGGCCTCATGTTTCCTGTGGTCCCATGGGAGCGGGTCAGGCACGCTCTTTAGGTGACTGGTTATAGTTTTCAGACTTATCAGAGGAGCTGCAGGGCTTTCAATTTACTGGGCATGAGAGGGCTGCAGAGCATGTGCCAGGACATCTCAGAGGTGGTACTAGCTGAGTGGCTCACACCTCTCGAGTCAGCAGCACCCAGATGGATGGGAGTCTTCACGCGACTGGAGGTTCTCATTTCAGTTTGGGCTTGCTCAGAGACTGTTCCCTCCCTGCTTTTTGAGTTACAAGGTGAGGGACACTTATAGCGAGTTGCAGTAGAGGCCCCGTAGGTGGCAGAGTGTTGTTTTCAAAGAATCCAAGTGGTGGGCATTTGTTGGAGGACTTGTGTCATGGATCCTGACCCAGCTGCTCCTGAGACTGGACATTGGATACTATGGGTTTGGGAGGGTTTTCCACTGGCATGGGTACAGTGGGATCCTAGAGAGTGGCTTTGGAGGGACCCTTTCTATTCTCCAGACCACCAAGGTGTCCCTTTCTTTCAGTACACTATTCGGCTGGGACGTCACATACTGGTAGCGCAGAGAGAGGCTCACCCTACTGCAACACCTCATTGGTAGGAGGAGGGTCTCATAGCTGAGTTCTTGGCAGATTTTTGGCAGAGGTTGTGGGACTCCAGACAGCCAAGGTGAGTCACTTTGTTTCAGTGGCTGGTCACACACAGAGCTACAGCAGTTGGGAGTTGGCTTGTGCATAGTGGTCTCTCGGCTGCATGTGCAGCTTGCGACCATCTTGTGGAGAGTCAGTGTCAATGTATTTGGGACTATCCATTGGCACAGCAGGTGTGGCTTTGTGTTCTTCAGCTGATGTCTACTCTTTCCAGGGCTCGACAGTACACTTGGGGGGCAGCTTCTTGGTCCACACTCACGGGCTCGGCACTTCAGTTTGAGCTATCTTCCACCAGTAGGATGATAGTGATGTAGGGGGGGCGCCCTACACTCTAGCATGCCCACAGAGCTTGCTCCACAGAAGTGGTGAAGTGAGAGAGAGGAGTGCTGGGAGCTTATCAATGGCTTGACACTCTGGTTCATCTGGCGGTCCCGTTGCTTCTGCATCTTTGAGGCTCGCCCTATACCATAAGTAGAGAATTTTCACGATCTTTGGTTAGAGCTGATCCACACTCTTAGAGGATAGCTGAAGAGACTTCAGGGAAGCTCCAACCGCATGAGGGAGCGCAGAGAGGTCTTCCTTTGACTTTGGCGTCCTGGGCCTTTTTTCACCATGGTCCA
This sequence comes from Adiantum capillus-veneris, assembly GCF_014529385.1. NCBI lineage: Eukaryota > Viridiplantae > Streptophyta > Polypodiopsida > Polypodiales > Pteridaceae > Adiantum > Adiantum capillus-veneris. The sequence goes on along the minus strand of NC_140933.1, from coordinate 127,844,698 downwards.
GGGTGTACTCAGATGGCACTACCTTCCACCTGTATGTCTTTTCCCCCCTCCCATTTATTGATTTAGCCTCATTGTACATATGTTGTTTTTTCATTGGGAGAGTCTCCCCATCATGGTTGTTGTAGCTCTCTCCCAAAGAGGTGGTTGTAGCCCTATGGGCAGTTTCATTAACTAATAGAAGGATCTTTTTCTCGGAAAATAATTTAGAATGCACACTCACTTGATTTTGGTGCACATATTTGCAATTGACCATTTAAGCATGCAATTAGGCAAATTCACAATGCACACTATCACATGAAACCATCAATTTGCACATTCCATTCCAAGAAAATTATGGCATTATGACGGCATGAAAACGCACAAAATCAAAAGTTCCAAATCACAAATTTGACAATGGGAAATCATATCACACAAATCTTGAATCCAATAGCACCATCCAACCGTCGATTACACAATGTGTAGGCCGCTCAAGTCGATGCTCCAAAGCCCTAATCTTGCATTCCAAAATCAATAAATCATTAAGCGATTAACAAAAACCGACAATGTTTGAATGCAATCCAAGCCTCTAATTAGGCAAATATCAAAGCATAAGCACAAAATGTTAGTGCAATGAGTATAAAATTAGTGTGTAAGTTAGCAACAAATAGTGAAATTAGCAAGGTGTTAGTGTAAAATTAGAGTGAGTAGGCACACAATTAGCAAGATATGATATCAAATTAGGAAAAGTTGAACAGAATGCCTCATGCACACACATCTAAAATTCACAAAACCCTAAACACACAAGTAAAATTAATGAGGAAACCAATCTAATTATGCCATAATTACACTAGCATAGGCCATCACTCCCCGGCAACGACGCAAAATGTTGGGGGTACCATCATAGCATAGCTCCAATGACCAACAATAATTGTCAATTCAAAGGGAGGAGCTATCTGGCTAGGACATAGAAACACACCGATTAGTGAGCTAATCATGGCAACACGAATGGAGACTCTATGAAGTGAGCTTCTCAAACTATGGAGGAGCTAAACCACAAAGATTTGGCAATCTCCACATCCACTTCTCTTCACCACAAATCAACCCAATCACACACACTAGAGATTGCAAAGACGCACACATCACTAATCATATCGCATGCAACACACTAATAAAAGTACACACACATAGATCCATTGAGCATCCACACTCCAATCAAACATACATGCACACACAAAGAATAAATGAAAATCACACAAAATTAGAGCGGGATTAACCAGTAATTAGTTATGATCTAGCTAATCAAAGCATCATTAACAATCATAAGAGGTATGAGAGGCATAGTGAAAGAGTATTGATTAGTGTAATCAAGTCACATGAGCAAAGATAAGCTCAAGGACTTCATAGCCACACACCTCATGAGCTCTCACCAAAGAGTGATTTTAACCCTTGAGGCTGAGAACTCTAATTCCAATTTCACACTACCTTATATACCTAGGGTAAAAATATGCAATGTTCGGGTGTGCAAGGCCTTTAGGGCTCCACAACTTACTGAATCTGCAACCTAGGCACACTAATTGACTTATCATTTATAGTGTGGATCTCTCATTGAGCCCCTAACACGTTACAAATATTACAATGTCTTGGATTAAATTGAAAAATTACAATACATAGCCATTTTGGAAAAATGTGAAAAATGTGTAGCTCCAATCTTCACTGCTTCTTTGTATTCTTCTTTGATGTGCACTCATAAATCTTGAACAATTAGCAACTTCTATTAATTGACAATCTCAATTAACAAAAGACCTCCACGCAAGCCTCAAAATGTAAGTTCCTAGCCTGCAAAATCATTCCACACCCTCAATAACTTCAAGAAGTTATTCTTTGTCATCCATAACAATAAAATAACAACTTTTCCTTATGCCTCTATTGTTCTCCACATAAATGTGCTCCAAAAGGAGTTCTACATTTGCAAGAACTCTCCATTCACAAGAATGCTCGTTGTTCTATTTTGGCACCTTACAACTCAAAATTAGCATGTCGTCCTAAAGTTTCTCTTGCGTCAATTCCTCTAGGGCATCTACAAATTTTTGAATAGACCTAGACTAAATGGAGGGTGATGAACAATTGTATCAATAGTTGCAAAACTAAATCAAGCTCTTTTACCTTCAGTCATTCTCGTGGAACCTATGTGCAAATTTTACAAGATATCAATGCTTGTACTCCTTGTTCAAACCAAAAGGGCTCCAATGGATCTATTCGAACCAACCAATGACTTTAGTTACTACTCCTTATAAACACTATCCAAACAATGACAAAAAAATCAAAACACTTACCCTTCATTGTAAGCTAAAAAAACCCTCACAGTGCTCATTTGAACCAAACAACAAATTTAGTTGCTACTCATTATAGACACGCTATCTAAACAATGATTAAAAATCACAACACTTACCCTTCATTGTAAGCTAAAAGTAAAATCCTCAATGTGTACATGTTGATAGATTGAAACCAATCAATGACATCGATCAGGTAGGTCTCATTTGAGCTAAGTACCACTAATAATTGTGAGTTTAGCCCAACTAACTCAGATTGAATATTCCATGATACGTTGAAGACCAACAAGCTAGGTGTACCAAAAAAAAAATTCTTGAAGACTAAACAATATTGAGTAAAAAATAGTAATGGTAAAATTAATCTAACATACCATAGACAACAATTTATAAGCTGGTTTGTTAGTTGTCTCATACCATATCCTAGTATGCTAATCTTCTTCGGTCTAAAAGGAGAGTACGAAATGCGTCCCCATACATGAAGGGAAATGTTGAAATGAGGACCAATGAAAACAAGGGATTTCTTGCTGGCTTTATGAATGGCTTCCGCTATCTCTCTATCTCTTGATTGAGCACCTGAGGTTCCTCATCCATTTTCTCCTAGCCTTGTTCCACATTTTGACGTGTGCCATAAGCATACTAGGTGGTAGAGAAATCTATCACTTTTACTTTACTTAGGGACAAGGTGCTTAAAATATTGTTAATTCTCCTATAAGAAAAGGACATCGGTGCAAACATCCTGTCGTACATGAACTTAAAAATCCATAGGGAGCTGATATCGCGAGGCATCAAGATAGCTTTATGGCCATGAGTTGTGAGAATGTAGCTGTCCTAAAAAAATTCAACGATAAACACTACAAGAGGTTGTGTGCTCTTGTGACGCTGTTAGCAACGGAAATACACTGGGTTTTTATAACCCCCGGCGTCACTAAAACCGTCGCTACGAGCGTCGCTACGAGAGCGTCGCTATATGCGTCGCTATATAGAGACGCTCATAGCAACGCTCATAGCGACGTTTACACTGAAGACTATAGCGACGCTCATAGCGACGCTACAGAGCCATAAATAGCGACGGTTATAGCGACGCCCGAGAGAATTTTTTTTTGGTGGAAGGGCATTGAATGCCCTGCCACCCATCAACCATATTGTACTTGATTCACTTTTTAAAAAAAGTGCAAGGGTAGATAATAGACCCAAAATAGTCACCCACAAGACACATTGTTTGCAAAATTGACAATTGTACACATCATAGGCAAAATGAACTGATTGGCAAATGTAATAATGACAATTGTACAACATCATAGGCATAAAGAATTGATTGGCAAAAGGAACTGCGTTGACAAATGTAATAATATACATGGTTCAAAAAGACGTATAAAATCCGTCTCATGATACATAAGCTATGAGAAACCCTAAACTAATGCTATCTAGCTACGGCTAAACTGACGTCGTCTAGTCAGACGTCTCATCGCGTCCAAGCCGCGTATCTGTCGGATTCTGCAAAAAAAGACAATAAGACAGCTTTCAGTAAGTATAAACATATAACGACATTTATAAAACAATACAAAAAATAAAAAAGAGTAAACCCTAATACTAACCATGCCGCCGCGAGAACTGAGAATGTCCATCAGGGCGTTTAAGCCCTTCCTGCCTGCGTACTCGCGCTCGTACGGTGGTGGGATCACGTCCTGTCATCGACCACTGTCAAAACATACAAAGATTTCATTATGTTAGAATTAAAAAACTCATAAACCCTAAACTATCGAACATAAAGAGCAATGTGAAAACACTTACAAAATCGGCCTCAAATGATGCCCATCCATCGCTCCCCAAGTGGTGCGAGCTCCCTGCCTCTACTCGCGCTCTGGCTGCATCCTTTTGTTGCTTCCACTTGTCGGGATTCTCGCGCGCTGCTTTCTTCGCATTCTTCCAATCTTCTTTGGCCAGCCAATCTGGCTTGTTCCACCCATTCTTGATTGCTTTTTACACTTCGGAACGCTTGTGTTTGCAGTATTCGCGCATTCGAATCTTCATCAGGTCTTCATTGAAGCGCTGATCCCGTGTTGGAACGGGAAACTCATCATGAAGTATGCTGATGACTCTGTTTTTTAAATCACTTGGTACTTCACTCCATTTGTTTAGTATGTAGTGTCTAAACAGCTGAGAGCAAAGACCACGCATGCGCGAGATCACCTTCTTGCCGTCATCATCCATGATGATGCCGCTGCTGAAGTCGATGGAGTAAGACAAGCCCTCTGGCCAGTGACGCGTGAACCTGGGTGTCCCGGCAGGGGTCTCTAGCGGCGTGTCGATGGGGGTACGGATGTCAGGTGTCTCCACCGGCGTCTGGGCCCCGAAGCGAGGAGTGTCGAGTGGAGTGGCTCCTGGCGGAGTAGGTAGAGGTGTGTAGCTTCTAGGAACAGTTAGCCGTGCAAAACCTGGCGTAGATGGCGATGTTGTGGCTGGTGTGGGGGCGGGCAAAGAAGGGGAGGGTAAAGAGCCTTGTCGAACACGAGGCGGTGTGGAGGCATCGGTGGCGGAATCCCCACAATAACCGCCACCGCCACCACTAGAGCGCCGGTGTCTAGACGAGTGTGAAGCTCGTCTCATCGACGCCGAAGCTTCGGAGCGCGCCGAATGCTCCGAAAGAGAGGGAGATGCGGATGGAGTAGGAACGCGCGATGATGCGTCAGAGCGATGACACTCCACGTACCACTGTCTCTGCTACGGTGACAAAGAAGAAAGAAACTCCTCATCATCCATACCTGCATTAAACACACGAATATTTAAACTTAATATTGAATGAATAGAGTAGACAATGACGCAAAGACCATTAAATACAATGACGTAATGACGCATATAAATACAATGACGCAATGAATTGAGTGATAGAAGAGGCAAGTCGAAAACTCAGAATTTTCAATCAAAAGATGTGAGCGCGAGTAGAAAAGAGCATTATACACCATGGAAGGTACTTAGAGAGCCAGAGCTTTTACAACACGGAGCAAAATTGTTCAAATACAATATTTGTGGCTTTAAGAGATCTCTCTCTCATCCTCGCATAACTCAGCATAACTTCCTATATCTATATAGAGCTCTCCGTTTAAACACATATCCTCTGTTTCATTTTGTAGCTCCTCTGCATGCACCCTATATAGAGTAGTAGCATCTTGATGCTCGTCTGGCACCACCGCAGCGGCTTCTGATTGAGCATCTTCTCTGATCTCCTCCATTGATGCCGTTGTGATTGGCACATGGTAGCCTTCATACGTCCTTGCACTACGAGGAGCTACCTCTATGACGTACCACCAGTTTGATGTAGACTTTGTAGGATGAAATATTACCTGCCAGAGCCACATAACTTACATGAGAGCTTTCAAGCACATAACTTGTAAAAGGGGGATGTTAACTATTTACATACTTACTTGTTCACAATGCTCGGGTAGTACGAAAGTGTCTCTTAGGTCAGTCCATTTCTTAGTAGAATCCACCTCAAGAAAACCAGACTCTCCTCTACGCACAGTAGCGTTGCGACCCTCCATGATTATCTTGAACCATTGCACGTCGAACAAGTCGACAAAAAGTCCTCTGTAATCGATCCTCAAAATCTCTTGCAGCGTGCCGAAGTAAGTGAGTTCCTCCACCACAGGATTTGCATCAGAGGAACGTCGTCGACTAGACTGTTCAAATTTTGCCATGATTCCACAATCTTGAGTAAAACGCTTTTTGTCGATTCGTTCCACCCTAAAATGTCGACCTTTACACCATGCTGTTGTGTATGACTTATACTACAACGAACAAAGATTATGAGTGGCCGTTCAAACGTTTATAAATAAAGTCACTTGCTAGTCGTACATTGCAAACTTACCTTGGTCGCGCAACCCCGAGAGTACTCCCACTCTTCCTCAGTCACTTCGTCACCGCATTGTTGTGCGCTTTTCAATTGGTTGTGCAACCATCTTAAGCTCATGAAGGTTGGTAGGCTCTCCAGAACCGTTGGATAGTGCATCGGTGGTCGTCTTCCCCGTCTCCACTCGATTCGTGCCCTTTGTAGCTCTTGCTTTGCATCCTCATATTGTGAAATCCACTTTTGCATCACTGGATTGTGAAGCATGCAGCAATGATATTAAAGTCCACATTTTATGCAATGATATTAAAGTCCACTATGAACGTACCTGACACATTTTATGCCAATCGTGTGACTTCAAACCGGTAAGCTTTCCTTCTTTAGTAAAACACGTTCGGAGCGAGTGCATTACGCCAGTGGGGGTCCGCAAAGATCAAATGGTCTCTTTTACTTTGCGTTCTTGGGCTCCTGTGAAAATCCATGGTGCTTTAGGGAGTTTTATCGATCCATCAGACGCTGTTTGCGGCCAATATTGCTCCATACGATCCACATTTCTAAGGTCAACTCTGGCTCCCAAAGTATCTTTCTTGCCGGTCAGATGGTCCCATAGTAGATTACCCACATTCTTGAATATGTGCATTGGATCGAGCAAGTGATTGATCATGATCGGGGCCAGTATGGTAACTCGTACCATAGAGATAGTCTCTTCATTCCTGGAGGCAATCCGTCATCGCACATCTCCTTCTTCTCTAACCATGCTTGTGCAGACATCCTTGGTGGCTCTCTTCCCAAAAAGCCGTCGCGTAACACATGATTCTCTGGAAGATACGCTTGATGACCTTCGTAGATTTGCTTCTTCAGTGAGGGTGCCCTACGTGCATTCAGTCTAGGTCCACATGTGACACATGCTCTGTATCCGCTTGTTTGAAGCCCTGCATGTATACACATGATAATAGATCAACTATGGGAAAAAACAAGATTTACAGTGTCTGAGTGAGGAGTGTCAATAGATCACCTGAGCATTCTGTTAGCCCGGGATAGTCATGCATGGTCCACATTAGAATGCCTCTGATCAAAGCATTCCGTCATCCTGTGTGTCGTCTCATATCCACCACCTCTATGCCAATCCACAATTGTTGTAGCTCTTCCAATAGTGGACGAAGATACACATCCATATTCCCCACTTTATATCGCCCTGGCACAATCAAGCTTAGCCATAGGGCCCCTTCTTCGTAGTCAACCACGGGGGAATGTTGTAGTTGACGATGACAACGGGCCATACACTGTAAGATGTTGATCTTTGACCAAATGGATTTACGCAATCCATAGCCAGGCCTAAGCGCAAATTTCGAGCTTCCCTGGCAAAATCCGACCATGTTCCATCTATATGTTTCCAGGCTGCGCAATCTGCAGGAATTCGTAGCACACCATCCGAAGATTTATTCTCCTCATGCCATGATGCTAGGGCGGCCATGGACTTACATTCGAAGAAATGCTTGATGCGAGGAAGCAGAGGAAAATGTTGCAAAACCTTTTGTGGAATTTTTGTCCCGTGGAGATCTACTCGATATCTTTCGGAATCACATTTCGGACACTTCTCCATGTCTATGTATTCCCCTCTGAAAAGAATGCAGTCATTAGGACAAGCGTGGATAGAATTGTAATCCATCCCCAAGTTTCGCAAAATCTTTCTTGCTTCATCTCGGGAATTTGGCATCACATTGTCAGCTGGTAGTATGTGCTCTTTAAGCAATCTACACAACATAAAAATACGATACAGTCGTGTAAAAATCTATCAGATCATTATACATTTAGAGTTTTATTAAAGTAAACTAATTGTAATAGATCACCTGAAAAGCGTTGTGACGCTAGTGTCACTCCATCCAAACTTTGCCTGCATGTTGAGAAGAACCAGGAGTGCTTTCAATCTAGACATACGTGCTCCATTAAACAATGGCGTATCGGCTTCACTTTTCATATCATCATAGATAAGCCTTTCTGAATCCATGATCGTCTCGATCATTTCATCAATTTCGGACTCAAACATTGCCTCGTTGGGAATGTGCTGTGCATGATCATCCCCTGAGCTGTCAGAGGCTACATCTTGTGGCCTCACATATGCTGCTTGACCAAAGCGCCTGCGAACACGTCTATTGGGTTGCAAGATTGCTGTTTGTTGGCCAGCGTCAGAGTCCGACGAGTTATAATTGGCAAAAACTCGATCTATAATAGATGGATCGAACTCTCCAAATTCGCGAACGTGCTGCAAAGAAACACGTCTTGTCCGTCGAACAGCATGCTTGCATTGATTACAAGGACATAAGACCCTCGTTGAGAGATAGGTGTTTCGGTTGGACGGTCCCACATCCTCGTCACTACTCATAATGAGGATATATAAAAAACTTATAACCTGGACAACAAATTTAATATTCTATTGGCATTCTTCATCTTATCTCTCTCTCTCTCTCTCTCTCTCTCTCTCTCTCTCTCTCTCTCTCTCTTTACCTCACATTCTCTAGTCATGTCCAATCCCCGCACACCTCGGTCTAGAGGTGCACGGAGATCAGAACCACCAGGTTATAATCTCGTCTTTATTGGTCAATACCTATATTTGTGGGTACAAGAAATCTATACACCCACGTCTACATGATACTGCATGTAGTGGACAAAACCCCTTTGCCTCTTCTCTAGCTGTAGCACTTCACAGCATCTTAACATCTTTTCACAGTAGATCTTTTCACTGTTCGTCTAACTCTAAACCCTAAACCGTAAGTAATTCTTGCGTGCACTCGATCTAACGTAAATAAGTGTAAATCTAAATAAACGTAAATCTAACTAAAAATAAACCTAAATCTAATTTAACGTAAGTCTACATCTAACCTAATCTTTAACTTCTTTTGGGATAGTTTCCTACGACGTTAAAACTCTCTTCTTCTTGTGTGTGTGTGTGTGTGTGTGTGTGGGTAAACCTAAATAAACCTAAGTCTAATCTAATATAACATAAATCTAAATCTAACGTAAATTATGTTATATTAAAAACAAAGAACTAAACTAACAGGGATTATAAGAACCTTAAAACTGATTTAACACATAATTTTTCACATAACTCGGCAAGAGTTGGCATTCTCATCACTAAAGATGTGAGAGTTAACTTCCGGCGGTGACGCTGCCTCATCTCCATCCACATCTGACGACAGCAATTGGCCCTTTAGACCGTTCTTGCTCTTGTTACTAACTTTGAAGTTGCTGTTGAATGACTAGAGGTTGTCTAGATGGTCATTGTGTCGGGGATGTAGTGACTCTTGCCGCCCTAAAGATCCACCTTCTTCCCTATCTTCTGAAGACATTTCACCAGTACTTTTGGATCGACGGAGCCCACCATGAGTGAAGGCAGCAATACCCTATATTCCATTGAGGGCTTTCTTCACCCGCTTCATGCAGGCATCGCAGTCTATGGAGACCTAAATCTAATCTAATATAACGTAAATCTAAATCTAGCGTAAATAAACGTAAATCTAGTTAAAAATAAACCTAAATCTAATTTAATGTAAGTCTACATATAACCTAATCTTTAACGTCTTTTAAGATAGTTTCCTACGACGTTATAACTCTCTTCTTCTTGTGTGTGTGCGCGTGTGTGGATGTGTGTGCCAATAAAAAGAGATAAATGGTATAACCTTTCTATCACCCATGCCAAGTATGATAGATTGATTATGCCATTTTCCTCTTGAATAATAGGTCTTGAGTTCAACTCCTCGTCGGCTAGATCTTTAGGTCTTTTAATTTTAATTAGTTTCCTACGACGTTAAATTAGTTTCTCTCTCTTTCTCTCTCAATGTGTGTGCGTTTTTTTGGATCGTATGCATGTTTTCTCTCTCTTTTTCTCTCTCAATGTGTGCGTTTTTTGTTTATGCATGTTCTCTCTCTCTTTTCCTCTCTCAATGCGTGCGTTTTTTGTTTATGCATGCTCTCTCTCTCTTTTCCTCTCTCAATGTGTGTGTGCATTCTTTGTTTATGTATGTGTGTGTGCGTTTTTGTTTTTGTTTGTACTCTCTCTCTCTCTCTCTCTCTCTCTCTCTCTCTCTCTCTCTCAAAAACACTATGTGTGTGTGTGTGTGTGTGTGTGTGTGAGAGAGAGAGAGAGGGAGAGAGAAAGAGGGGAAGGGAACATGAGAATGAGGAGAGGGAAGGAGCATACCTGGCTCTCCTTCCTCTCCTCGTGTGTGTGTGTGTGTGTGTGTGTGTGTGTGTGTGTGTGGAGAAGAAAAAGAGAGAGAGAGAGAGAGAGAGAGAGAGAGAGAGAGAGGGAGAGCGTTACCTGCTCCTTGCTTGAGGGCGTCGAAAAACTCAGATCTGAGATCTGAGTTTTTGGGCGCTCTCGGTTATTTTTTTAGCCCAGCCAGCGTCGCTATGAGCGTCGCAAATTTCTTTGTAAATTTGCGACGCTCATAACGACGCTCATAGCAACGCCGGGATTTTTTTTTTGAGCGTCGCTATGTGAGCGTCGCTAATATGAATAGCCTCTTGTAGTGAAAATCTTTGGTTGTGTCGTGTACACAATCCAATGTGATTCTCGTCCATCAAAAATTGTAGACAATCTAATGTGATTCTCGTCCGTCAAAAATTGAGGTTGGCCCTCTCACAAGACAACTCTGTGAAAAGCCTAGCTTAGTAGAGTGGAGGACCTGGCTTTAACCATAGTGGACGCTATGGAAAGAAAGACGTTGTTATATAGGAGGGGAGATATCATCATCATAACTGATTGTGGGATTAGGAAGGTGGTTGCATTTATGAGCTTCTTTCATGGTGGGAAGTTTTCACCCACATGCATTTATGATCTTCCTTCATGGTGGGAAGTGTGCATCCACATGCGTGGAGAACACACAATGGAAATCCACACCCTACGTTGTGTTGCATTATGGGGGGATGTCAAAAAATCACAACCCCACTTGCATTGTGTCATGAAAAAATTAAAGTGATTGTTGCACAACAATGCTAGTAGGTGGGGGGGGGGGGGGGGGGGGGGGGGGGGGGGTATGTTTTTGCCCCCCTTTTGCATTGTGGCATAACATATTGTCCAATATCACTTCACACACAAGTGGTGGGTCTGTGTTTCTCTTCTCCCTATTTTCACATTATGCCGTGACAAAGATTTTGTCACCTAGAAAAACAAAATGGGTGGTACGCAAACCTCAATTTTGCATTGTGGTGCGATAAAAAAATTTGTTGCACCACAATACAAGACAGGGGTAGGGGTGGGGCACCCCTCCATGTTTCATTATGGTGCAACAATTTATTTATTTTCAAATTGTGCCACAATGAGAGGAGGGGGGGGGGGGGGGGGGGGGGGGGGGGGGCGGGGGTCAAGGGAGACCCCTCCATGTTGCGCTATGGAATGACAAAGCTTTTGTGCCATGTCACAACACGACATGGGGACAACGGGGGAAAGGAAACACCCCCTCTTGCATTGTGGCAGAACAAATATTTCCCTCACATGAAAATTTCCTTGTGAAGCAACCATGTGAGAGGGGGTTTTGGTGTGACAAAATTCTATTATCATGCCACAGCATGAGAGGGAGGTGTCAATTTTACCACCTCCCCCTCTCACGTTGTCAAAGAGCACGGCTTCAAGGATTGACCGAGAAAGTGCCAAAATTTTGGCTATAGATAGGAAATTGGTGCAGTCTCAAACCAAGGGAAATGAGTGCATTTAGGGTGATTTTAGTGTTATGAAGATTAGTGATTAATTATAAGAGATAATTGAGGATTAAAGTAGAATTTATAACTAATAGCAGTAGAAATTAAGAACACGACACAAATTCTAATGCTCGCAGATAATGAAAGCTTCTTGCTCTTGAATCCCCAAGATTCCCATGAAAGAAAACACCTTTTCCCCTTCATCAAATCCTTCTCCAATCCTTTTTGTCCTTCAATGAGTGCCTTGCAGTTCTCCTACTTTGCCAAGGCCGAGAGACAGAGTTTTCCGTTAAACACTTCCTCAGCCCAAACTCCTTATCCTTCTTTTTTTTGCTCACGCCGTTCTTCCAAAGAAGGATTTAGTCAAGCCCCTTCTTTATCCTTCTCAAGCCAGTAATCTTCCCCGAATATGAGAGAGATAGAAATGACTATCATCGTTTGAGCATGACCATGAGAGGTATATGTAGAGCAATCAAGCTCGAATGTAACCCTTTTGATTATTAAGCTATGAGAGTGAGCTTTGGAGATTTTGGAGATATTGATATCACCATGGTTTGAATATCAAAAAGAGAGAGCTATATGTTGGATTTAAGAGCAATGATGGTGGCTTAGGAACAAGGGGGAGAGAGAGAGAGAGAGAGAGAGAGAGAGAGAGAGAGAGATTCCGATCATGAGGCTTAACTTATGGAGATAAGAGATTCAGGGAAGCCCATGGGAAGTCTCCAAATCCCCCAAATAAGCCCAAAAAAATGATCCTAAGTCCCCCCCCCCCCCCCCTCCCCCCTCTTTTGCATGCTATCTGACAGTCTCTAAGTTTAGCCGAGTTTTCTTCCTCCCTCTTCCTACCACTAGGCTAGCACTAGTGGTCGGCATGGGAAAGGTCTCTTGGTGACATGGCAGCCCAAAGAGAAACCTCCACCAAATTTGGCGATGTTAGTGCCAAATAGGAGTTCACTGGCTTTCTTGACATCTTTCGTTTCTTTGGTGACGTCACTAGAGCACCACAACTCTCTTTGCAAGCCCTTCTTCTTTTCTATGCACCTCTCTTTGCTGTGTGCGTGATGATTCCCCCTATTTTTCCCCCCCTTTTATGACTAACCCCTCCTCCATTAAATGGGTGGCCACCCCTCTGCTTTGGGAAGCCTTTAGCCCTCATAATACACCAATTTGGCATGCACACCGACCAAGGCACTACCTAGCACCACATGTGAGACACAAAGCTTAGCAAGAATGCAATGTGATTTCATAAAGGTGCCACATTTGGCATTCGACGTCCATATTCTTGGTTAATGCATTCCAAGTAATGAAACTCCAAAATGATAGCCCATCAAGAACTTTATGTGCATTCGTACACATATGACATGCATATCAACCCCAACACCGCCAAGCATAGCATTGAAAGACTCCCAGTTTGGCCCAAATATTGACTAAAGCACTGCTGAGCACAATTTAAACTACATCCATATTAATTTTTGTTGCTCATGGAGCAAAGAAAATTGAATCGGTCATAACTTTAGCACTAAATGCCCCATTTGAGCACATTAAAGCACATACTCTAGCTTGTGTTAGATACTATCATCTAGAGCCCTGCCAAGTTTAAATAGATCACTCGAGCATGCATCTCAACTTTGGTCTAAAGACAACAGACCTGGCCCTTGGAAAATACAAAATTGTCCATAACTATCTCGTTCGGACTCCAATTGACGAGCCACAAAGATAGGCCTATAGAGCTCTTTGAGTAGTCCATAAAACCACATTTTGGCAACATCGCCGCATCTTAGCTTGTAGGCAGCAACCTCATTTGATGGACTCTAAACCCACATTTAGCATACATTCTATCATTCTGATGTCATAACAGCTTTTTGCATAAATCATAAGTTTGGAAAAACTTGAAAATTCAAGTAAAAATCATCCTCTTTTATCCCGTGCCCGCAAAGCGGCACGACAATGTTATGGTGCAATTGAGGACCAAAAAATGCAACACTAAAACAAAAAATAAGGAAAAAGATGGGATAAATTGTTGCCATATAGTGTGGTAGTGATGTGTGTGAACATAATTAGGACCGTTGGGGGAAATTTTTCTCACTAGGAGGTTTTTCCCCCCTCTTTTCCTCGTGCATTGTATATATGCCCATCATTCTAGGGTTAACTTATCTTTCCATTGTGCACTAAGCAATACACTCTCTATTGTATGCCTTGAGATTATTCATCTTCTCCAAGATGTGTGTGCTTCCTTGCAACCCTAATTCCAACAATTGGTATCAAATTAGGTTTCACCCTTTCGAGCATAGTTGCCAGCATCGTCAGCACCTGCCTGCTCAGGTTTTTCTATTTGAGTGAACTTTGGTGAGTATCAATACATTGACAAATACTTAAGGAAATCTTGTAGCACTTGGTTTTCTCAATGTTTGATTTAGACTCATTTCGGCCTTTGTTTTCATTACAGGCAATATTGTGCATGCAATTTTTTCCTTTTGTGCAGAATTTTTTTTAGTACAATTTTTTGTATAACAGGTCCTTACAATCGTCTTTGGGTTGTGTTATATAGCACATGTTGATCATTCTTTGTTCTTCCTCTTTTTGGATAGTTTTCACATGAAGTGCAGTCAATCGCCATCGTTGACAACAATACAGATGTTTTCAAGATGTTCGTTGATGAGGATAAACTCAATAAGGGTATTTACCCAATGTGGCATTACATGATGACACATATTCTTGTGTCAAAGGGCATTTGGAATGTATTGCAGGGCATTGATGTACGTCCACTTTTTGTGGATACATGCTCTATTGAAGATGTTTCAGGTTCTGGCAAGTCTATTGCTGTTGAAGTTGTTTTGCCTATGGCTGAGTAGTCTCATTGGGATGTCAAAGATGCGTAGGCTCATGTATAATTTCATTATATATGAAGCCCACTATTACTCCTCACATTTACTTAGCAAAATTAGCAAAACAAGCTTGGGACATTTTGGCTGGTCTTTATGCACGTTGCAACAATGAGGCTAAAATTGCATTACTGCATAAAGAGATGGTTAAAGATTATGAAAGAGGAAGATTACATGGACACTTTCCTTGCTTGTATCAAGGATATTATTGAGAAACTCGTTTTTGTTGCAATGATTTTTTATGGTTTACTTGCGCAAACTATTCTCAATGCATTGCCAGATTGTTATCATACTTTTGCTAGTACTTGGAGATTTATGACCCAAGAAAACCCTCAAGCTGTCAAGTTGGATGCATTACGCACATTGCTACTACAAGATTCACTTTCACAAAAGAAAAGGGCTAAACAGCGTGCGATTGAATAGGCTTTTGTTGCTACTCAAAGAAAAGGTGGTAATAGCAATGTAGCCACTTCTCATGGTTCTTTGGTGAGTAGCAAATCATATATTTCTAATGCCTCTACATGAAACACCTCATTTGGGAATTCTGGTGAAAAGGGAAAGTAGAAGATGCTTTTCCATTCTTACAAGGCTAATAATCACTTGATTAAGTAATATCCTAAGTTGAATGCAAAAGAGATCAAGAAGAAAGAGGATGGTTCCACTACAAGTATAGCTATTGTAGAATCTCCTGGGAAGGAAAGAAGATTTTGATGTTGATGTAGATGCAGAGTGGGCATTTAATGCAGAGTGTACTTATGATCCTTGTGAGTGCACAAATGTGGTGCACGTTTGGAGAGGGAGAAGAAGAGAGAGAGAACACAGGATGTTGGTGGAGTAACTCACCACTACATGTGTGTGAGAGAGCCCCTTATTCTTCTATCTAGTGCAGGAGAAGGTGTGCACAAGTGATGAGCGGTCAGATGCCTCTGGCACATCAGATCAAGGTAAGAGTCACACCAACTTTACCCCAGCAGTATCCCACTCGAATGTGGTGGGTGTGCAAAGAGGAAGAAGGGGGGAGAGAGAGAGAGAGAGAGAGAGAGAGAGAGAGAGAGAGAGAGAGAGAGAGAGAGAGAGAGAACATAGAATGTGGGTGGAGTAGCTCACCACAATGTGTGTGAGAGAGCCTCTTATTCTTCTATCTAGTAAATAATAAGGTTCGTACAAGTGATGAGCGGTCAAACACCTCTAGTGCATTTGACCGAGGTAAGAGGCACACCACCTTTACCCCAATAAACTCCCACTTAAAATCAAATGTGCCAATAAGTGGTACTACTATAGGACCGAGCTATATGTACAAGAAATATAGGGAGGAAACTCATCTCAACCTATGCCCAATGGCTCTCTCAAAGTCAATGCATGCCACCACATAGGTTGTAGTAGTGTGCAAAATCATATATCCCTACTAGAATCAGCATGCATACCTTGCAAGTATCCTATAATGACCTTTTTCTCCATGATGCATCATGCTAGTGCCAGTCATCAATTGATTGACAACCCCAATTACAAACGCTCCTACTGTAGTTGTTATGTTGGGTCTCAATACTAAGAGGTCGTACATGAGAGTCTCAAAGGATGATGATAAATGCATAATCTTTGCCATCATATCCATGCCAATCACATCAAGGCCATGTGCACTGACCTCTAACAATCTATCTGTAGTAAGTATCTCAAAGCTCACTGCATAATCACCAGAACTAGTTGCATATGGATGCATCAAGCCTAACTATGGGGTAGTCGTCACTCGCTCATCGTCCATAGGGATTGTATCCACATGTCCTAGCATCACAATATCAACCCCTAGCATGAGCATGTCAAAGAACTCCATGTCGCTCATCTCCATGGTAGGAGGCATCTTTGTCCTAAGAGGATCAATCTATTGTGCCTTGCTAGAGCATAGACACTCTAACTCTGTATCTACAGACATGTCATGCACAACACTCTAGATGTCCTCCATGAAAGATATGTGTCTAGTCTCTCATTGAAGTGACTATAATGTAATCAAGGCTATGTTGTATCGCACCTCAGACACATGCATAGGGTAGAGCAAGCCAATCTTGGCTCCTCTTGCAACGATAACTAGAGAACCATGATGCATCCAGAAGAACTATTCACTAAGCAGTACCTGACATCCACTGTGTCTCAACTGTCCCATTGAGATTGAATTGTGTCCTAGTTGAGAAAGAAATTGTACATGACAAAGTGTGTATAATATGCTGTTGGGAAATGACAACCATACATCTCATGCACCCTATATGCCGCACATTGAACCATCAGCAAGTCACAGACAATTGAATCTCCCACTGGAGAAAGTTCTAAACCACTCATGATGTGGTATGACATGGAAAAATGCATCCTCGTCTAGTAACCAGCAAGAAGAAGTGTCACCTCTCAAAGACATGTAAGTAGGAGGAACACTAAAGGTAAACATGATATCAGCGCCATTGGCATATGAAGCCCCCAATCTAGCAAGTGTCAAAATCTCATCTACATTATGCATACATCTATGCCGCTGCCTCATGCACCTAAAGCAACAACATCTGAAGTGCCCTATGTTGCCACAATTCCACCATCTCAAGTGTCAACATGAACAAGACCGTTGTCTCACATGAGTCATCATAGTAGACTCAAAGCTATCACACATATCAACTACTATAAGTGAAACTATGGCTCTACAACATATACAAGGGCAATACGCATAAACCAATGCCAAAAAGAAGTGAACCAAACCTAGAATGAAAGAGTTGCCCTGCAAAGAGATAACACTCTCAAAAGAGCTCATCAGCACTCGTAGTGCTCAAGCTCATCAACACATAAAATCTCCTACAATAGTGTAGCCACACTGTGCTTTGCAATCATCACACCGATGTAAGTCTCAACTACCAAAAGTACATGAAACTTGATAGGAAATTGGATGCCTTTGGCTCATCGATCGGTGTAAGAGACACTCCGCCTTTACACCAACAATCTTTTTTTCCATTATACATGCATGTCACTTGCTATAGATTCACATATGTGATACTTTGATAGTGGTGCTACAAAGCACATTACTTCACATTGTTACTTGTTTACCTCTCTTAAGTCTGTCCCTCATGGGAATACAGTCACTCGTGCAAACAATTCCCCTAATCCAATCAAGGGAGTTTGAGAGATTATGCTAATTGCTACAAATGGTAGTTCTTTCACACTTTTTCATGTACTTTATATACCAGGGATAAAAAAGAATACTTTGTCTATATTAGCACTTACAAGACTTGGTCTTATCGTCAAATTTGTGGTGCCATGGGCTGTATAAGCTCACTTTGTATGACAAGTGTGAGTAGAATTTTGTAAATGAAGTTGTGGATTCAAAGGTTGTTTTAGATACACTATTCTGACATGCACGTTTTGGGTATCTGAATTTTCCCAATTTGTTGCATTTTCACTGTATTTGTTAAAATCTGATATGGTTGCTTCTTTGCCACCTCTTGAAGCACCTTCTAAGCATGTCTGTGAAGGTTGTATTTTGGGTAAGATGCAGCATTCGAAGATCGAATTCTTATGAAAAAGATTTTGTTCTTTTTCTTGAAATAGGATGCAAGGACATGGTATGATGAGCATGAATCTTGCTTGAAATCATCCACCAAAACTCCACAAGTGATGACTTATCATGAAGTAAAGAAGGCTTTTCTTGAGAAGTATAAGAATGTAGAAGATCAAGCGGATGTATGGCACTCCATTGAAGGACTTGTACAGGGTGATGATCAGAGTGTAGATGCATTTGTGAAGCATTTTAATGATTTGTGGAAGAGATGGTGTGTTTCTTTGGGCAATGAGGTTCCTCCTCTTATGCTTAAGAAGAACATGTTTATGCAAAGCTTAATGGATGACTTGAGGTTGAAGGTTGAGCTTAAAAGACCAAAGACATTTGAGGATGCAGTAAAGATTGCAAAGCATAAGGAATGGAAGCTAGAGAGAGTGAGGCAACTTGGGTTACAAGAAGATGTGAAGACAAATGTATCTTATGTTTTAGATATAAGTATGGACAAGGTATGAAATGAATACTTTCATGTTTCTCATTCTCTTAAGCATATGAAATAAGAATGCCATATGCATAAAGAGATCAAGAAGAATGCTCAATGTATGCCATCTTTGTTGTTTAAGCAATTTGATGTCAGCCTTCATGTCAAAGATGATGATGCCCGTAAGGTGGATGTAAGCCATCTTTGTTGTTTAAGCGTTTTGATGTCAGCCTTCATGTCAAAGATGATTGGATGTAGGCAAAAAGGCTACCATGGTCATGAATGCATTTCAAATGCAAGGAAATGAGCATTTTGAATGTCCAAGTCACATGGCTAATGCTTCTATATATGTTACAGTGAGGAGGAGTATGCCTCTGATACGTATTTTGTTGTTGTGAGTTCTTCTCTTGTAGATGAGGTAGTTCAAGATCACATGATGGAGAAAGACAACAATGGGAAAGAGATTGATGTGTATGATGAAGTTTCTCAAGCATATGCAATGGGTAAGGGTGATGAAGCAACTAGATATACTACTTGTATTAGGGATAAGGAGCCTATCAATGAGGAACTTCATGATGTGGGTAGCCATGCCTTAATTGATAAAGAGAATATTGATATTTTTGAGGACATGGAAATTGATGGAGATGTTTTTTGTATGCCTCATATGAACATGGTTGATGCTACCTTGCTTGATCCTCTTGTTAAGGAGCCTAAGGTATGCATGGAAGATAGCTTACCTATCAATCATGGTGTGGTTGAATTGGATGGGACGAAGCGTGGGGATAATGAGATGGGCTTGCATGAGGAGATACAAATGGATAAGGTAAAAGTTGAATGCATTTTGGATGAGATGTTAAAGGCTTCCTTGCATGTTAATAAAAGGATCTCTCTGTGTGGTATTTATTGAGAGTACTTTATTCCTAAAGAGGATTTTCATTTTATATATGGTTTATGATTTGATACTGGGAGCATTGATATGGCTGATGTTTCTACATGAATTTTGTGTTTATTCTGTATGGCCTTTTGATCCAGGTGGACAACATGTTTATGCTACTGAGACTGGGGGTTTGGAAAACTATGTTGCGTGCATTTTTGCGAACCCCGTTTTTTGTAAAAATTGAACATATGATCTTGAGATAGAATTTCATTAGAGTATTGGACATGTTATTTTGGGTTTTTATGATTACTTTTACAACCACATGTACATGTAGCGCAAGTCACTAGTGGAGCGCTAGCTATCGAGTTACTGTATAGTGAGTTTTTTGAAGTGAGACTTGTGTATAACTAAAACTCATGTAAAAAATAAAAAATGTTCAGCCAAAGTTCAAAAAAATTCAGGTTTTGGGTCTTTTTGGATTCTCCATGCTTTTTGATGCACACTTTTGCCCTCACCTTGCCTTCTCTATGTGTAGTCGACCTGGGACAACTCTCTGTTCCTGTCAATTTTGCATGTAGCAGCGTGTGGAATAAATTTTGATAATATTTATCTTTCTTGCCAATCATTTTTCAATATTTCTTCCAATATTTAAAGTGCCCCATTTGGATTTATGCTCTTCAGGTTACGACTAGTTGTCTACAGGATTATGGCTATGGAAGCCTAGTGGCAAATTGCATGTAGATAGATTGGGAGGGCATGTATCTATGAATTGTGGAGTTGATATTGATATTGTTCATCTGTGATGTTTAATTTTGAAAAGCAATCCCCTTGTCTTCATATGCATTTGTCGGCGTGTGCTATAAATCCGTGCTTTGATAAGGTTTTTCTCCGATGTGCTATGGTCCTTTGGGTGAGTGTGTCCCTGTAAATTCCCAAGGGAGCATAGGCCTTTTGGTTGGGATTTACTAAGGGTGGTTTTGGTATACTTTTTGGTGCTGGGGTTGAAGTTTTAACACTCATGGACTATAAAGCTATAGAGGTGTCCCAATTTTTCTTTTTCCCAACAACGTGGAGGTGGAAAGAAAAGGAGAGATTCCCTACATTAGATGTTCAATTTGTTCTAGAAAGTTTTAGTAGCAATAGAGAGGAAGAAAACTAGAGTGTGAAAAAGTCTGAAATGCAGAATAGCAATAGTGGTTGATGTGAGGTGATCACATCATATCATGCTTCGAGTGCAAGATTGTTTCCGGAAATGGTTGGAGACAAGGCGACAAAATGGCAAGCATTGGATAGAAAATTGATAAATATTTGACACTAACCATTTCTATTATGAACATGCATTGTAATCCCTAGTGATTTTTTGACGGCATAATCAATGGTTATGTGCGTGAAGTTTTGTCTATTTTGGAGGTTTTTTTTTATATTAGTTTTATTTAAAAAATAATATTTTTAAAAACTTTAAGTATTGTATAAGTCAAAACTCATAACTTGAAGTTCATTTTTCATTTGCACATTCTAGGATATCCTCTTGAGCCCAAACGAGCATGCACGCAAATCTTGCATCACATGGGTGATATACAAGAGCAAACCACTATGCACATCAATGCCACCTCCACCACTCACACCACAGTAAATCCACAACCAGTAGCTCATGCTGAATCCATCACTTCAAATCCACTACCTCAACGCATGTGGATAACCCAACACCACAACCCACTCCAGATGCCCAACAGCCTCCCCAATCATCCAATCTAGAGGATCAAACCACCATGCAATATATTTTTGGTGATCTTCCACCATTAAATCATGCCAACTGCACACCTTTGTCAAATCCCCCACCAATGTCATCTCTCAGAGAGCCATATAAGAAACAAGATCAAGTGACGAAGAATATTGAGGTCCACTGCTAAATCAGGAGGTCTTGCGTGTTGTCACAGCACCTGGTGCTCAAGCAATCACGACAACTACATCATGGAAATTTGGCCATAAGTTCAAACAAAAGGTGATCAAGATAATACGAGGTGACCCCATTTTTGAAGCACGAGAACCCAACAGATTGAATTAAATGAAGAGAAGCAAAAGAAAGAGGAAGTTGAGAGAGAAGCACAAAGAAAGCAGGAGGTTGTTGAAGCAAGGGGCTCAATCACACCAATCCGGATGGGCCTGCAAAACTTTTTTCCTTACTCATTTATTTTCCACCTAAGATGGCGTTATAAATCTTGAACTTGAAAGAGCCTGATTATTTCCAGACTATTTTGTACTTAATGAAGAGGCTAGATGCACTAATCCATCACATTTTTGAAGTAATTATCATTTTCTAGCCAAATTCCCAATTGTTTACCTTGGGTATATAAGACAAAAATTTGTAATTATTAGAGGATCTTTTTTACTTTGGAGCTCACATAGTGAAGAGTAATCCTACGCTTGCGCGCTCACTACTCTTTGTACGAGTAAGCATTGCTAATAAAACTTCATGTGCTAATTCCTAATGCTCTTGATATCATGTACATGTTCAATGTGCTATTGTTGAGTGTGTGTGTGTGTGTGTGTGTGTGTGTGTCTGCACGCCCGCAACGCAATAAGTGGTTTTAGCTTTAGGTCACGTAGTTTGTTTAATTGCTTTTTTTGAGTTGTTGATGGCATTTTGAGTGAAACTAAGCATGGAAAGAGGTAAGTAGGCTTAGGAGGATCCAAACGACCCCTCATTCGTCATTTTTGGTGAAGGTGAGAGGTGGCACCCGGCTTTGATATTTGCAGGTTTTGATGTTGGAAACCTATTGCCTATAGACTAGAGACCCCCAATGTCAAGTTCCATGTCATTTGGAATTCATTTTACAGCTCTAAAACCATTTGAGTGTTAGTTAGACCGTAAGGGAGACTTAGAAATTTTCCACTTAGTTGCTTCCTTGCTTGAAAGTGACAACTTCTCCTCAGCTCATTGCCATTGGGACATTGCATTCAACATTTTCATGCACTAGTTGGGTTGGGTACATCCTCACATTGACAGATTTATTTTGGTTTGAGTCCTCACTAGGCTGAATCATCCGATCACAGCGGTCTGCCAACATAGGCACCATTGCTGGGGACATAGGACTTACACTAGTGGAGGAGGTCACGGTGAGGTTCTTCTTTACCCAATGCCCAAGTGTTACAATTCATTACATTTATCTTTAGGTAGGAAAGTCAGTGAGGCTTGTTGATTTCTCAAGTAGACTGAAGAGCCGTGCATTCTCTTTTGTTTGCCTTGTTGGTTAGGACAAACTTAGTTGTTGGTTTTAGTGCATTGTGCATTGAGGCCACGCTTTGAGTCTTGTTGTAAATTGTGTTTGGTAAGCGGTTGTGGTGAGTAGGGACTAGATTCAAAACTTTTGCTATCATTTACCCCACTATCACTTCTTTTTACTTCATTTTTTTTTAATTTTGTTGTTTTGTTGTTTAGGATAAATGTAGGAGTAGTAGTTAGGTTACATTACATTTTGGTGTTGCTTGGACGAGCCCAAGTTGCTTTTGGATGACATATTGCCACTTTTTGACGGTAAAAGTGATTGAACAGGCAATAAGCGTGCATAACTTGAGAACGGAGTGTGTAAATTGAGAAATCCATATTTGTACACTTGCATACACTCTAGAAGAACATATCTAGAAATTTTGGCTATTGTTTAAGTCATCAGTTTGTGAGTTAGAGCATATTTTGCAATAATTGGCCAAGTTGGGCTTGAAACTTTGGACAAAGGCCAAAAAGTGATCATTCTAAGTCATACATGGTGTCATTGGAAAGCCCTAGAGGCCCGGGGGATTCACTCTAACAGGACGCCACCTGCGAGCGGACGACTTTGATAAAACCCCTATATACGTTTCATATTAGGGAATATGACCCCCCTTTCTACGCTTATACGATAATCAATGCAAAAAAATATAATACCCCTATCTTACATATAAAGTTTAAGTCTCACATGATCTAACTAAATAAAACTAGTCCAAGAGCGTGTAGCAAAGTGGCAATCAACGTACTAGGGAACCACTTCTGTTGATAACTATATGTATCCTCAATGTATCTTAGTTTCACTTTCAAGCTATTCCCCGTTCAGCCTACACTCTAGCTACTCGTCCAATTTTGACCCATCTAGATTACTCAAAAAACATGGCTATAAAGTTGTATTAGGTTCTCCGTGCAAATTTGCATCTATACAAACTCTTTATAGCTTTCATCCCTCTAACAAATGAACCAAATGAACTATAATCACAAAACAAGAAATTGTTACAAAGAAGTGTTAGTTCTTGCATGTATCTTTGTAGCTATTGACTCACAAGTTCGAGGCCCCATACTTTTTTGGGAAGCCATGATTTTGAAACACAAAAACTTCCTCTCATTTTCCGCTTTTCTCACTTCTTCCCCCACCTACCCCCAACAATAAATATGATACCCCCTTCCTTATTTTTAAGCTTGGGAGATAAATTATTGGGGGTTTCCCCTCACTTATACACTTATGAAACTTGTAAAAATAACCCCCTCCCCTGCACTTACGTGGTGCGGTAAGTTTTCCATGGTGAATCCCCCGGGCCTAGAGGTAAGGAAACCACATGAAGTGACTAGCCAAAAATTTGACCTTAGTGGCACCTATTGCGGTTGCTGGCGAGTTGTCACTTTTTCTTATGCAAAGAAACCAAAATTGGATCAAGAGTTAACTTGAATTTTGACAGGTCAAATTTTAAAATTGCAAGTGACTCATAGGTGCAAAAGACTATACAGGTGATTGGGAAACCATTGGAAGTGCCAAAAGTCAAAACTCACACAAAAACTAGCTACCATGGTAGTTGCCATCAATAACAGATTGGGATCAAGTTGGTGTCATTTGATTCCTAACAATGTAAGGATCCCAATTATACCTTCATTAACTCATTTGGACAAGTAAAATCCCCTCTAATCACCCAAAAAATGAATGTGTAAGGCTAAAATTTGAAAAATGACCCAACAAGTATCAAAAAATGTCAAAGCACTTCATACAAAGTGTAGAAAGACTCGCCAAGTAAAGACCAACCAGCAAGAATTGACCAGGCTCAAAAACTCCACCAATGTCAGCTACCGCAGTTTCCATCTAATCCATCTTGGAAATTTGACCCTACCAACCTGTAGGCCATCTTGCCAAGATTCCAAAATTACCTGGGTTAAACCAAACAAACTCTAGAATCACCCTCAAAGAGCTTGTTAAAGATTAGGCTTCGATTTGTCAAATTCTTAACCTAGGGTTCATATTTCTACAATTTTTGAATTTTAGTGAAGATTTCAAAGAGGAAATTGGACTAATCACCCAAAAAGCCAAGAGGGAAAGTGCTTGATCTTGCGTATACAGGTATCCAGGGTATCAAGAGCAGAAGCCGTACAAGGAACTAGCTGACCTGACAGGTAAGAGGTTGGGATTCTACAAGAAAAACGGACCAAGAGAGTCTATTATCAACTGAAGAGAGTATAAACCAAGCCAAGATAGATCCCCCTAGCTCCAATCATAGAAGAAGGTAGTGTACTAACAACTATTCCGACAAATCATATCATTGGATGGCTAACCAGCAACTAGGAGGCTTTCAACAGCAAGGGGGCACACAGGGGTAGCACCCCAAACCCTTTTGAACGCACCAAAATACATGACAGTCTTCCTAAAGGGAACAAACACCCATGGAGCCTTAGTGTACATAGATGCTCGAGGAGAACAATGTATTTGTATTGAAGAACAGTGTGCTAAAGGATTAGAAATGATCCTAGTAAATGATGATGGTGATAGATTTTGTGATGAAGAGGGGAACAACTACCTCATTGTCAGAGACCCAAAAAATTACAATCCTTATGGAGAAAACATAGTAAAAGGGAAGATAATTATGGAGACCTAAGAACTATCTCCTAAACTCAACCTTCCTAGAGCCCTTTATATTCATGACAAAGAAGCATCAAAGTGGTTACAATTCATGAACAAATTGGAATTTACAAGAATAAGGATGGGAGAGTTGTCTCTTACTACTATTTCATGGAACGCCATGTGAATGAATTATGCAAAGAAAAAGTCATGTACATGTTTTCATATGACTTTGCAACTGGAACCCATATCATTTTTGTCAGCGAGTACGGACGAGAGTATGAGCCAATCCACCCAAGGGATGTAGGAAGAGTGATAACGCCAGAATTGTTAGCAGAGGCTTTTGAAGAGAAGCAAAATCCCACACAAACCCCTAGCAAATCCACAAATCCCTTCTTATATGATTATGACACCACGTCACATTAGAATAGATAGCCACCCTCAAGACCAGCAAGCCACACCGCTATCATTTCAATCAAACAATATGCAACACTAGAACATAATACAAACAGAGGTGGTTATCAAGCCGCCATGTTGGGGCTAGGTGTAATGGAATTGGCCTATTTACTTGAGAGTAGCAGAAATTAGAAAGAGTATTTTTGTGAAATTACTTTGTGAGCATAGCGGGTGAACATAATTTAAGGTAACAACATAAACATAGAATTTAATTAACTTGGCATGAACGATACTTTTGCATTAGAGAGAATTTAGAGAACATGACAATACTTGAGGACCGGATTTATGTGGAGTTGGTCCCCCCTCCAATAGGCATTTGTATTATAGTTTCTCCCATTAAGAGAGACTTGTTACAATAAAATCTTTGTGTTCCTTGTGACCTAGGTGATGCAATGAACATGGAAATCTTCATGCATCACAAGCATAACGTAAAATTTGTAGAAAGCGTGAACTATCCCAAGCCTCATTCCCAAGACCTCAAACACCTTCAAAGGTGGAGAGAGCTAGCAGAGAATGAGGGTAGGGAAGAGGAAGAAAAAACATTTCATAGGAGAAAGAACTAGTTCCTCACTTATCATCACTCTTCTTGCTAGCATACATAATAGCATAGTAATGAAGATGGAGAAGATGGCAAGCTTAAGCACTGAAGCATGACTCTTGGTTGGATTTGCATTCCATAGCCAAGAGTGTTTGTGTAGTCTCTCAAGCTCTCTACTTGCTTGGATAAGGAGAGGTAGCTCTTGCACTTTGCACTTCACACAATGTGTGTGTGTGTTTGATTAAAAAATCCCATCACTTAGAACCATATATTGAGAGAACTTAAGTACTGTTTACACTTATCATATGGTTACTCCAAAGAAAAGTAGAACTTTTTTTTAAATATAAAAATTGTTACAAGATCCTTCGGTTCATAAAAAAATAGGAGCTTTAGGCCGGAACTCCTACAGATGAAAGCAGGGATCTTTACCTGCCAACCAACCACAAGTACAATCAATTACAATTAATTTGCACTAAATGGGTGACAGGTATATCAAGAAATCCCCACTGCTTGTTATCGTTGTCACACCCTGAAGCCCACCAACCCTACTCCTAGGTATATGTTACATTTTGTTTTGCTCACCTATGTAGATATGGTCGATTACGGTCCGTGAAATTTCGTATAGGTTTACAAGGTTTGGAAATGGGGTCTCTAATATAATTGCTAATGGCTTGGTTTGATTTGTCCCTTTGTGTGCTGCCATGAGTTTGTCCCGAATCATTTGTAGCTTGAATATATCACGAGTGACACTCATCCTAGCTGTCTGCATGTACTCTTGTTTGTCATCAATGATTAGGAGTTAAGCATTCTTTAGCGACTATATTATGTTGCTATAGGGGCAGCCCTATCATTATGGTATATAAGTAAGCATTATAATCTACAAGCACTCTTGATTTTTTTGAAAAATTTCGGCAGCATTTTGTTTGTAAAACGGTTTATTTTTTTTAAAAAAACCATATTCCAAACGAAACCAACATCTGCCTTTACAAGATGTGTCCTATACATTAAATCCTTGATCCAGTCTTTTTCTAGGTATTAATCATAAAGAAGAGTGAAAAACACCCCCTTTTTTTAATACAAAAACCTCCGTTTTGACTCACCAGCCTTACCTCTAAGGTTTTCCATACTGGTTTTTATATACTGTTTGGTTATGCCTTAGAGGCAGCATTGCCATGGTTACAAAGTGAGTATATTAAGGTCAATTCCTGAAAATTTTGGTCAAAATTTTGTTTGTTCTATCCCCTTTTTTTCAAAAAAACCGGTCTTTTCATATTGAAATAAGGTTATCCTAAACCCTTATGCAAAGATTTAATACCTCCTTTATGCCCGATATTACATACAAGACAATCCATAAAAAACACCGCTTTGCTTCTTATTTTTTGAAAAAAAAACTTATACTCTAGGTTTTCACTATCAGTTCACCTTGTTGTTATTTGCAGTAGACATCGGAAGTGCTCCCTTTGCCTTTGTAGGTTCAAGGTATTTCTCTCCTTGCAACCGTTCCCTTCAAGTAATTTTATGTACAACAATTAGTCGGACCATATATCTTTTTTAGTTTAGGTACACTACGAACCTGTTTTCATGCTAAATTGTGGCTTAACTGCGTTATGAATGTACGCCTTATGCATAAGTATGCAAAAACAAGAGTATGGGTGAGCGAGGTATTCTTTTTTGTGCCTATTATGTGCCATTCACATGAATATAGGTTGTTTGTGGACCTTCCTATTGTTGTACTTTGTACACATATCCTACCAATGTTTAATCGGATTGCATGCTTGTATGCAAGTTTTAGTTCTATCACCGGAAACTTAAGTTCGTGATGCCATGCTTTTTTCCTATGTGTATCAATAGATGAGTACTTTATGCATGAGAGACGATGTGTTAACCGAAAACAAAACCATGCCTTTAAAACATATTTACTATAAATATGAGTGAATAGAAAGCCATTACTGTTACTGGAATCGTTACCGGAAAATGAGTAAATACAAGACGATACCATGCCTTATACAACTTTCTATGAAAAACTGGATACAAAAGATGGTTTAACCTACAGTGTTGTTAATGAATTTCAATAGATAAGTTGTACAAAAACGTGAACGTACCTCCCCTGTATCATTTGTAGCTTGCAAGTTAGCCTTGTGTGTAGTATATGTCTTCAGCTTGCGAATTATCTCTATGTGCAGTAGAAAGCGATGACTTTGGGTTTGCTAGTGTACCAATTGCGCACACACCAGTCGATGTGCCGTGCCATCACAGGTTGATTATCTACGGCATACAATTGTGATTATTTACGGCATACAGTGCCTTGAGATGTGTGTGCATACAACTGAGTCCCTTATGAGAAATCGTTAAGTGACTAGTAATCAAGACTATGTCTTACAAAACGTTTCTGTGAGGAAAAATGGAGACCAGGAATGGTTCAACTTATTATATGGTTATTGTATTTCAACATATACGTTTGAAAAAAATTAATGTACCTCCTCTGTATCTTTTGTAGCTTGCGCAGTAGCTTTGTGGGTAATAGAGGCTGACGCCTTTGGGCTTGGTAGTGTAGCAAATGCGCCACCAGTAGCAAGTGTGCCGTGCCTTCTCAGGACGCCCACCTACGGCAACTCTGTGCGTGTGATGCTTTGGAAAAACGATCGTGTATGATGCTTTGTGTATACGTGCATATAGTGCTAAGTGTGCCTTGCGATGCCTTGGTTTTATAGGGAAGCGGAGTCCGGTGCCTTAAAGGCGGTCTATGGCCATGCCAGCTACAGCGATTTCTCGCCAGGAGTGTATACGGCGCTGCTATTAACGCTGCATGCCTTTTTAAGCCAGGCTCCAAATGCAAGTTGCTTAGGCTTAAAACATACGCCTTAGTTTCTATGTTGATCTTATAAAAGGTAGCCAATTGTTATATCAGTAAGTACCAGTTGATACGGACTTCATAGTGTTATTGCGACCTGAAGCAGAATTTTGATAATTTGAGGGATGTTAACACGCATTTACAGATAACTTGAAGGATTCTATCATGCATCTGGAAACCATTTTACAAAGGACTTGGCTTATCTAAGCCAGAATAAAACCAAAAAATAGAAGGGGTTTATTGCTTGAATGCTTCATCAGCCTGCTCATGTTGTATGTCCTTGTCTTTTGACTACTCCTCCGCCAAAGATGTTGTTGTCTGTGTCATGAAAAATCTGTTAGTACAAATGACGTCTTGTTATAATGCCAGCATGTGTGTGTTATGAGTTTGTATGTCCTTATGCATTACCATGTTCCATGTATTGTGTGCTTTTGTGACATAGTGTGTATATAGAATCATGTGTTTAGACTTTGCAACTGCCAGTATTGGGTTGAACAGGACTAACATAGAGCCGATCCAAAAAATGGGGCATAATGTGTCAAACCTACATCATAGGGTTGACCATGTAGGTCTAAGTGTGCGATATGTCAGTGCATGTTCCATAGTGTGTGTGTGTGTGTGAGAGAGAGAGAGAGATTATACCCCTCAAGTAGGCCCCCTACTTGCTTTGGTTGACCCCCCCTTGTAGCTCATGCTTCAAGCTCATTGGACTGCTCTAGGCCTAGCCAATCACAAGCAAGAGTCATACCAACAAGCAACAAGGGTAGCCTTGGGACAAGTGTCCCCCTTTCCCCTTTGAGAGAGAGTGCCTGATAAATGCTAAATCAATGAAATTAAATCCACTAAATTATCATTGGACCCCTTGGGTGGCCAACCAATAGGCTTTAGGCATACCACGAGGGTAACCTAGCTAGGGGCTTGACATGTGTCCTACTTGCCTCTTGGGCAAGGGGTGCCCTTTGAGAGAGAGAGAGAGTGGTCAAGAAACCACCCCCCCTTCTTGCATGGCTCGCCCCCTCCTTGTAGGGATTTTCTTTGAATTTTGTGCCACCTCAAGACCCTCAACCTTGGTCCTAGTTCTCACCACAAGTTTGGTCCTTAAGCATTAGGCAAAATTTGGACTCACAAAGGGGCCCTTTAAGGAGTTTGACTTTACCTCTCTCTACCAAAACGGGTGCATGGATAAATTTTTGCAAACAAACTCCAAAGTTGGTGGAGGTTTTACAGTTAGAATGTCCTCTTCAAGCTCTATCTACTGATATATAGCACGCCATGAGATTCCTCATATTTTAGAATATTATTTTTTTGATTCACTTAGATTCCGACATAGTTGTCACATCATAGGTGAATCAAAAAAAGAATCTTCTAAAATATGAGGAATCTCATGGCGTGCTATATATCAATAGATAGAGATTGAAGAGGACATTCAAACCGTCAAACCTCCGCCAACTTTGGAGTTTGTTTGCAAACATTTATCCATGCGCCCGGTTTGGTAGAGAGAGGTAAAGTCAAACTCCTTAAAGGGCCCCTTTGTGAGTCCAAATTTTGCCTAATGCCCCTCAACCTTGGGCCTAGTTCTCAGCACAAGCTTGGTCCTTAAGCCCCTCAAGCTTGGGCTGGGTTCCCACCTCAAGTACAGCCCTAGCATTTCAAGCATAACAATCATCAAGCACTTCAAGCATCTCAGTCACATCAGGTATGACAAGCACCTGAAGCTTGGGCCGGGTTCCCAGCTTAAGCACAGCCCTAGCTTTACCTAAGGTCAAAGGACTTTTGACACTAACTATTGGAGGTCTTCAATGAAGCTAACCCTAATGTCTTTATGTTGCATTGGTTAGCCTTGCTCTTTGATAGACCATCTCTCATTTAGGCCCCTTTACCATCGGCCCCGTTTTGAGATAGATCTATACGCACATGGCTATATCCTAACTCTTGTTCCTGTTTATTCTCCCACATTAAATGATCAGTTTAATATGAGAAAATCATTTGGGTTGGTTAGATATTAGATTTTATGACATTACCACTCTCTTGAAATCATAGTCGTCCTCCTCGACTATGAGGAAGAGATAAAGCCTTAGCCATTAGTCAATCTTACTTAGCGGGTAGAGGATCCCTTTTTACCCTACGACATCTTTCCAAGATGGATGACTAATCCATTTGGTGCTTGGGAGACATAGCTACCGCAAGCATGTCTGCTCTTTAGTCCATTTCATTCTCCCAAGTAGAGTGACAAATTCTACTTGTTTGGTGTTTGAGAGACGTCGTCATCAGAAACATGATTCTAAGCATGCATAGTATTTAAGTTTGTGCACAATAAAAAGAGAACTAGTCTTATAAGACAAAAAAAATTGTCATTTAAAAGAAATTTGTACATGTGCTTACTCTAATGTAGCATTGCTAGCATTGGCTATTATGGAATTGATATTTTAGTATTCATTTGCAGCTGATAGGTGGAAAAGGGCTTGACCGATCTAGTTCTATGTGAACATATATACATCTTATGTACATTTTATTATTCAAGTGCTCTTCATGAGCTTTGGCCATTTATGACCGGCCGGCCAGTTTGTACTCAATTTGACCATTCAAGAAATCTATAAATGAAATACGTGCAAGAGGAAAATGGTAACTCTTGCACGGGGGGAGATTGCACCCAGTGTCTATGTTATTCTCCTCCCCTCTCCCCTCTTCTCTCTCGCCGTGTTGGCATAGCACTCCGGTCTAGGAGGTGCACCTGCACGTGCTCTCTCAAATCTATCTTGCTCTTTGTCTCTCTCTTCTCGTGTACAACTTGGACTATGCGTTGTGTGATTTGAGGTATGCAGATTTTTTCGTTTCATGGATTGTAGTATATTGTGTTTTCTATTTTGCAAGGCTCGCGACGTTTCTAACTGTAGCAGTGGTATCAAAGCCTAGGCTACTCTCCAAGATAAAAGTACAGACAAGCAGAAGCTAAGTAATTTTCTTTCTTATGTATGTAGATTCTGTCGATTGCACCAATTAGTGTTGATGGCAGGATATAATTAGTGATTTTTGGAATTAGAGAGAGAGAGTCCCTTCTTTATTGTCATAGTATAGTGATTGTTAGTGTAAATATTATGTTAATTAAACATAATAATAATAAAATTAATTAAATTAAATCATATTGGGATACTCAATTAGCAAAAACAGGAATAGTGCATAGCATTAGATAGGATATTAAAAGTACTTAGATTGTGATGTAATGTAAAATTAGAACATGTTTAGCTCAATTAAGATCTCGATTAAGGTAAATTAGAATGAAGCACATATAGAGATTGTAGAAGAAAGAGAATAATGAAAAGGGGATTATATATATATATATATATAATGTTATAGAATGACAATCCAAAGAGAGAAGAACCAATTGGAGAAACCCGAGTGGGTTCTCGTGTAGAAAAATCCCCGAAGAACAAGACCTATCTGTCTAATTTTGAGTTCAAAACACCTTATTATTCTCTTCGTGGGAACCAATCCCAAGCGCGCTCCTTGTGGCTTGTAGCTGAAGCATGTAGAGACGAGAGACCTGGACAGTCTATTGTCATCCTCACGCATCAATTGGAGCGATATTGGCTGAAGGCACTGTACAGAGCAAGTCTTTTGGATGGAGGAATGGTAGAATTTTTTTATTTTTATTTTTTGCCGCGCATGTCGGAGGGATGGGCGCAGCTTGTGTGCAAGGGACTCTCTCAGATTCTCTCTCTCTCTACCACTAACTAGCGGCCCACCTGCAACAACATGAAATCTCTCTCTCTCTCTCTCTCTCTCTCTCTCTCTCTCTCTGTCGTCAGTAAAACTGACGACGCTATGCATGCACCCACCCAACTGCCTCTTTTTTTTTGCACGACCATGCAACATATGAGCAAACCAGAGATTATCTATCCCCAACCATAGTAGTTATCTATCTCTCTCTCTCTCTCTCTCTCTCTCTCTGTGCGGCCGCTCGACCAACCACCCATGCAGTGGTTTTCTGGCCATCACCTCTTCAGCCGCCATGTAGCCCTCACCAACCCACCAACTTTGGGGCTCTCAGCCAGCTATTCCCATAGACTGTGCATGCATATCGCTTTCTATTTTTAGGTACACACACAGCCATCCACTTCTATAGCCTGGGCACCGCATGCCGATGGCAGCCCTTAGAATAACTCTCTCGCTCTCTTCTCTCAGTTCTCACCGACGGCCATGCAACCCCACATCCCGGCGTCCATCACGCTCTGCAACTACCAACCAACCCTGCAGCTCCCAATCTCCCTCAACCTCTCGTGTGGCTAGCCTGGACATACACTATGGTGTACTCGCAGTAGACTTCTTGCAGGCCAGTCTCTTACTCTCGGTCTACATGCGTTATGCAGCTCCAGTGAACGCTCCTTAGACACTTGGTCAATTGCCTTATAGTGATTGCTGGCTTTGCATGCACATGTGACGCAATGGACACCAAAACAGCTCATGGTTGATGCTCACAAAAAAATGAGGTTGCATCATGCGAGCCCACTCTCTCTTTTGCAACTACTTCAATACATTCTTGGAGGCTTCTAGAAGCTGCACTGCTGCAGAGTCTCATGCAAATTTATGCGGCCACCTTGTAATGGTGGTGGAGGCTCACCAAATTCCTCATCAGTTGTTGCAGGGCCAGATACCAGTGTTTATTGCAGTACTAGTGATGATATTCCTACCATTTGCTGGCTACACTCGATTGATTATGCTCTCGACATCTTACGACCATCATCACTTATAGTACTGCAGGTAAGCAAGTGAAATCATGCATTCTTTATCACTGGAAGACGTGTGTTATACGATTTTCAAGAGACGCGGTATTAATACAGTACCTTCTTCACACATTTCTTCTCTCTGACATCGTCCCGGCCGCGTGACAAATCGGTCAAGCAACTTCCTGGAGTACAGAACTGTAGGACCAAGCAGTTCACCACAAGTCAGGATCCTTCAAAACCAAAAACCTAGCCAGTTACAAAAAATTGTCCAAGCAAAAAGGACACTTACGTGCAGAGCTCTTTCAACAACTTTATGTCGGCGTTTTGGGCTCTGAGGGAGTTTGGTGCCCTTGATCATGAAAAAATCATGTTCTTTCTCTTTCCGAGATAGGGAGATAAGGAACTTGGGCCAGTCAAGCTCAATCTTTGCTGCAGTTATTTCGATGTTGCAGGAATAACGCTTCTGCAGGGAGAGCAGAAGTTTTGCTTACATAAGAAAGATGCGAGTTGTTCCTTTGAGCATTATGTGAGGGGGCAGCACCATTTACTTCTTTTGAAACGGTTCCCATCTTTGCTTTAACCGGGTCAGGGGCTACTCCCCTGTGGATTTTTGCCCTCCTCCTCCTTTCATGGGCGTGTGTATGCACTTCAACCTCGGGATGTGGTAGCAGAGGGCGTTCCCGCATACCATTCTTGACCTTAATCATCTCTGTGGCCACAACCTTCTCAGCCTTTATTCTCACAGTCTTCCTCACTTACACCGTTGCCTCATACTTACACCCCTTATGTAACTCATTAATTAATTGGTTGTAATTGGGGTAGTCTCTCATGGCTATCTTGTTTGTCTTCTTCACCGTTGCTTTAGTGATCACAGCGGCAATCAAATAATTGCTTTACAGCATCACTTGCTAACGAGCAGCTCCCCCTTTCCCCCCACCACAAAACGTTATATTAATCGTCTTCAAAAAGGTCAAAATAACCTATGAGATCCAAGCAATACAATCTTGGTGGATCTAATACAATGTTTGGATACAACATAAATTGAAGTAAAATAAAGGCTAAACTGAACATCAGTATATGAGGATGACCGCCATTGGCTCCTATCCAAGGATGTATTGCATCGATTCATGAAGAACGTTGTCAATAACCGCCTCCATCAATGTCCTAGTGGCCCTCGTATAAGACATGGCCATCTAGCTCTCCCAAGCTTAATGACTCTAACAATGATCAATACACCTTTGGTATTGTTGGACTCTGAAGTCGGCTATGAAGCTTGTTCATCTAAATGCCGAGTCTCTGCTCTAAAGAAGTCAATGATCTCCCTCTGTAAATTTCTCCCATTGTCTCATCTCCTCAAGAGACTCTCCTAGTGTCTGGCCAACTCTAGCGAAAACAACCCAAAAAATCTTTGATCCTGACTAAATAGACAATGAAAGTGGCCTCATATCTCATAGTATACTGGACACTGACATATGCAACTCTATCTTTGGCTCTTTCTGACACAACTGGCAAATGCTAACCTCTGCTAGTATTCCCCCCCCCCCCCCCCCCCCCCCCCCCCCCCCCCCCCTCTTCTGTTATACATGCTAGCACCTAGTCTTCAACGCACGAATAGCTTCCATTTTCTTTCTTTTTGTGTTAAGAAACAACTCAATGGGTGTATGTACCTGCTTGCGACATGTTACATGCCTTCCAGCACCGCCAATTCTAAATGAAAGTCACGTTACCTTCAAATCAAGAGCTATATGTATGATCCATTAGCAAGACTGGAACCTCCATATAGACATGTCAATATGTAAGTTGTATGTATTCATTAGTGACATAGAAGCCTTCAACAAATCTTCCAAATAAAACACTATTAATGTATATTGAAAATGGCACATAATTGTGATTATTTTGAACAAGTATATAACACGTTCCTAAAGAATCTTATACTTCTTTTCGCAAACTTTGTAAAATTGATACTGATCTTGTCAATAATTTTTGCATGCTTCCTTCACAACTTTCTCTTATACAATGTTGTAGGATCTAAACTTTATGCGCACTATAAAGTTGTGAAATTTATATTGATCATAATTGCATTGAAAGTGGCTTTAACATTTGTATTTTGGTTTAGTCTATAAATTTTGTTATATAATCCAATTGTTTATCTTGATTGACATTAACCAAATGATGCTTTTGCTACTAACCTTCACTTTTAAAGTACTTGCTTAATTATAAGCACTTGTTT
The DNA here is from genome assembly GCF_014529385.1 of Adiantum capillus-veneris. Classification (NCBI taxonomy): domain Eukaryota; kingdom Viridiplantae; phylum Streptophyta; class Polypodiopsida; order Polypodiales; family Pteridaceae; genus Adiantum; species Adiantum capillus-veneris. The sequence goes on along the minus strand of NC_140933.1, from coordinate 127,808,443 downwards.
AGCATTCAACAATTTGATTCCTAGCCATTTCCTTGAACCACCCCTAGGTACATAATTTCTCAATGTTTTCTATTGCATTTTAATTCCCTTTAACGAGTCAGTTCCAAAACATACCTATGGCTATCATTTGTCTTAAGATCTCATCATTATGATCCATCTCCCCTCTGTTTATACTATAGCACACTCGCTTGATATACTACTATCATAATACTTACCCTCTCCATTTATTTATCAATTGTTTATCTTGATATATATATTTAGGGAGACCAACTCAAGCAGTTTTTAATAAGGATAAAAACATTGGACAATTTCAAAAAAATAAATAAAAAGATCCTTTGTATATATACATTCTCTTATAGCGGGTGCGATTAACCATCTCTAAAGTTAGGGCCTATGCTTGCACTAAACATTGAAGAGGATTTGTTATTAAGCTATACAGCTACTCATGTGAGCTAAGGTGCTCTGGACAGTGAACAATAGTTTTTAAGTACCCTCCTCCTCAAACATGCTCCAAATTGATCTCATACATGTGATAAATGTTATATTTTTATGCCTAGACTAGTCCATTGATCACAGACACACAAATTTGCCGATTTAGGCAGTGTGTAGATACTCATCTTGATGCAGATCCGCCAATTTAGGCAGCACAACCACAAATTGTAGATTCATGATTTTTAAAACAATGTCAAATGCGGTTTTTCCGATTTAGGAAGCATTAGTGCAGATTCGCCGATTTAGGCAGCACATCTTACTGGTGTAGACTTGCGATTGAGGCAACACCGATCACAAAATCATGCTGCAGTGGCTGGCCACCACTGTAACTGGTATGATTTTGTTTCCAGGGTATACAAAATGAAAAAAAAATTGGATTTGGATTTGAAATTCACAGTTATTTGGAATTGGATTTGAAATGAGTATATGATGCTTTCTTTTGTCACGACGTGGACTTGACATTGATGATGATTGGTTATTGAATGATGAGTGTGACCAATGATATCCTGATTCATCAGGGTATGACGTATACTCCTTATTCTAGTGGTATGGGACACTAGAATAGATAGTATGTGGATGAAGACAGGCATAAGCTAATGTTGTTTAGTTTCATAAATTTTTCTTTTATTATGTGATGTTTTTGACACAGCATACTAATCACTATTTTTTATAAGTATTGTTTGCAGATTTTTATCTTCGCAACAACTGAGGACAGTTCCTTTCTAACGGAGAGGTATGTTATGGAATTGATATTTTACTATTCATTTACAGTTGATAGGTGGAAAAGGGCTTGACCAATCTAGAAATATTCAAGCATATATACATCTTATGTACATTTTATTATTCAAGTTCTCTTCATGAGCTTTGTCCATTTATGATTGGCCGGCCAGTTTGTACTCAATTTGACCATTCAAAAAATCTATAAATAAAATACGTGCAAGAGGCCGGGAAATGGTCACTCTTGCACGTGGGGAGATTGCACCCAGTGTTTGTGTTATTCTCCTCCCCTCTCCTTTCTTCTCTCTCGCTGTGTTGGCCTAGCACTCCGCTCTAGAAGGTGCACCTGCACATGCTCTCTCAATCTATCTTGCTCTTTGTCTCTCTCTGCTCTTGTACAACTTGGACTATGCATTGTGTGATTCAAGGTATGCAGATTTGTTTGTTTTCATGGCTTGTAGTATATTGTTTTTGCTATTTTGTAGGGCTCGCGACGTTTCTGACTGTAGCATTGACAAGGTTCATACTATCCTTAAGTTGTATTCCTTGCATCCATCTAGCATCTTCAAAAGGATAATTTTTGAACTTAATAAGATACCCTCAGATAATCTTACCATGTCATAGAACCTTGTCTTCATGCCAGAGACAAGTTAGCTTCGGGTTGTAGCACCTCTTTCTGGTCTTCAACTTCGGGAGGGTACTTGGTGGCTCTCCTTTATAGGGCTTGAGTAGGCTTACATGAAAATCATTGTGTATGATCCAATGGTTAGGCAGCTTGAGTTGGTAGGCCATCTCATTGATAGGCTTCAAGATTTGGAAAGGACCATATTATCTTTCTGCTAGCTAAGCATAATACTTTTGATGGCCTGTAGGTTTTTTCCCCTTCGTTTTCCTTAATCGAGCCTTAGAAAACTTAAGTAAGACCCAATCATTTTATTTGAATGTTAAGGCCCTTCTATGGTTGTTAGTAGCAGCTTTAGGAAACTTAAGTAAGACCCAATCATTTTCTTTGAAGGTTAAGGCCCTTCTATACTTGTCAGCAACAGCTTTTTGCCTTTGTTAAGAGATGGATATACCCTCCTTAATCTTTTGAAAATATTCTCGTAGGTCACAACTATACTCATTGGCAGCGAAGATCTTCCCATGTACTCTGAGTACTAAGGGAATTTTAAGTCTTCCCTCAATGATCTCAAAAGGTGCTTTTCTCGTAGAAGTATGTACAGTATTATTCTAGGCATACTCTACAAGAGGTAAGTACTTTTCACATTGTGAGCATTGATCTACTTCGATCTGTAACATAAGTCTTTAGTAGATCGAGTATCGTAAGATTTTCTATCTCACTTTGGCCATCCGTTTGTGGGTGATAGGCCGAAGAGAAATTCAATCTTGTTCCTAGATTTTCAAAGAGACCTTTCCAGAAATTACTGGTCATTCTAGGATCTCTCTTTGACACGATGGATATTGCTAATCCATGGTGTTTGAAAATATGTGATATGAAGAGATTTGCCATTTGGTGTGCCTAAGTAGTCTTTTTGATAGTAATAAAGTGTGCTCGCTTGCTAAACCTGTCGATTATTGTCCATATTCCCGTAATCCCATGGATAGACTTGGGTAATACAAAGATGAAATCCATGGATATACTCTCCCATGGTGAATTTGGGATAGGCAATGGTTGGAGTAATCCAGGTTGCTTCTCTCCATCATACTTGGTTTTTTGACATACTACACATTTTGAAACATACTCTTGTATGTCCACTTTCATGGTAGGCCAATAGAAATACGTCTCTACTCCTTGAAGAGTAGGTTGAATGCCTCTATGCCCCGCATAGGAATGAGCATGGGATTCATACATAACTTTCTCACAAAGGGAATGGGTAACACATAGCCTATTTCCGTGGAGAAAATAACCATACTGCAAAGTGAATGGTTCCTCTTTCTTCCCCAAAGCAAGGGCTAACATTATGTCTCTAAAGTTAGGGTCAGTATCATACTCATCTATCATAGAAGATAGATCATTGTGAGTAGTTATAACTTTTGGTCATCGTGAAAGTGAATCATCCACTCGATTGTGCTTACCAGCAATGTGAGCAATATGGAAGTTAAATTGTGGAAAAAATATTTTCCCTTATTTGTTTGTCAAAAAGCTTGGATTGCTTCATGAAATACTTGAGACTTTGGTGGTCAGTTTGTAGAATAAATGGAGTCCCCAATAAGTAGTGCTTCCATGTGTCTAGGGCATGTAGAATAGCTAAAAGCTCTTTCTCGTAAATGCCCAAGACTCGTTCATCCGTATTCAGCCTTCGGCTCTCATATGCTATGGCATGCCCTTCTTGAAGCAAAACTGCTCCATGGCAATAACCACAAGCATCACATTAAACCTCAAATGGCTTTGAGAAATTCGGAAGCATGAGGACTGGTTAAGAGGTAATCTTCTCTTTGATCTTGTCAAAAGCATTTTGCTCCTTATCAGCTCATAAATACTTAATGTTGCTCTTTGTTAAATCATGTAATGGTCCTGCTATTTGAGAGAACTTTGCTATGAAGTGTCTATAGTATGCACACATACCAATAAAGCTTCTTAGCTCATGTAGATTCCTTGGATTAGGCCATGCTTTTATTACCTCTAACTTTGATGGATCCATACGGATACCATCTTGAGAGATAATATGACCTAAGTATTGAATCTCTTGAAGGAAAAATTCACTTTTCTTTTGGTTGAGGAAAAGCTTGTTCTCCCTTAATGCTTAAAAAATCATTTGGAGATGTTTCTTATGTTCCTCCAAAGACTTGGAGTAGATGATGATATCATCAAGAACACTCTAGTAAATTTACCGTAGGGTCTAAAAATTTTCTCCATCAGAAGAATAAACGTGGCTAGTGCATTAGTCAAACCGAAAGTCATGACTAGATATTCATAAAGACCAAATGTTGTGCAAAACGCGGTCTCTAGGATATCTTCATCCACTATCCTTATTTGATGATATCCACTTTTAGGGTCAATCCTACTGAACTAGGTAGATCCTTGTAGCTTATCAAACAGATCTTCTACCCAAGGCACGGGAAATCTATTTTTTATAGTGATATGATTTAGTGCTCGATATTCCACACACGTGTGGTAAGTACCATATTTCTTTTTCACTAAAAGGATTGGAGAACAAAAGGGAGAGGAGCTAGGTCTCACCATCCCTTTGTCAACCAATTATTGTACTTGCCTCGTGATCTCCTCTTGTTGAGGTTGAGAAACTCGATAGGGAGGCTTGTTAGGCGGTGAGATTCTTGGAAGGAGCTCAATGCGATGGTCATTGTTCCCTCATTTTGGAGGTAAGTCCATAGGGATATCATCAATGAACACACTTTGGAATCCTTTTAGAAAATTAGACAAGTCCAAGTCTTCTTGATTTCTACCATTTACATTTGATGAAACATTAGGATCTTTTAGAGACTCTTTGACAAAAAACATGTACACAAAAACAGATCTCTTCATTGATTTATCAAAAGCGGGAGGATTTACAAGTGGTATAGTATGACCGCACTCACTAGCATCTATATACATGTTCTTTCCCTTGTGAAGGGGTTAATTTTATTTGCGAGTTAATCAATTCGTGTTTTTTGGCTAAAGGTGATGCTTTTTTGAGTTTATATAAGCATGGAGCTCTCTCATATGTACTCTCTCTATGGTGGCATTGAGGTAGGTGAAATAAGTACCAAGAGAACGAGAGAGAAGAAGGATTAGACGGAGAGAGAAAAACATACTTGTGGAATAGAGATAGGATAGGGGTGTGAGAGTACGACAACAAGAGAGAGAGAGAGAGAGAGAGAGAGAGAGAGAGAGGGAGTGTGCCAAAAGTGGAAAATGTCTTGCAAAATTCCCTATACCTTCAAAACAAAAAAATAAAAGTTGATCACATTGGGATAAAAGCCCTTGATCCACAATCGTTAAAAGCAGCTCAAACCTACTTACATGTACTCATGTTAAGCATATCTTAGATTCTGCTTTGAAAAGTGCATCACATTTGGGATGCATGTAGACCAAGGCATTGCAATGCACATCCCTGATTAACAATCTCATCCCTTTTCTCTGGAACATTTCAATACTTTGCATGTTGTTGCATGCCAACATTATAGACAAGAATCTTGTCGAGCACTTTGTGTACATGTCAAACAAGCATGATAGTATATACCAAGAGCGTGTGACTAACAATTTGATCATCACTTTGTTTGCCCATGTGCAAAATGTTACATGCCTTGAACATGTAAAAGTAGGTGATCACGTCTGGAGAGAGCCCCTTGCTTTGGAGCGGATGAAAAAAACTCAGACCTTAGTCCTGCCCACATCAAAAATCCCGTGCACTCAATGCAACTTCAAGAGATAACATATCGGGCATGAAGTTTGTCAACCACTTGTGCTGATTTGGAAAATATACCACATACTGCTGTGTTTTCTTTTGACAGTGCAAGCATCGACTTTTATTATCATGGCTGGGTGAAAGCAATGACCAGATTTGAAATCTTCTCAATATTCTGGTGTGTCAAATAGACGTAGGTATCATGAGAGTGAGCGCCTCTTTCTATTGACATGTACAAAGCGATAAGCTGAAGAGTTTGTGTTTTATCATGCACGCTGCTCATTTGGCAGTTGAGAGGGCAAGCCAGCAACCTAGTTAGTGCAGGCAATGGTTGAGGGGGTAGGACATATCCATAGCTATAGTCCCATGTGATCTATCATTGTGGACATCATTATTTGCGGTAGTAGCTTGAGTGAGTGTAGCATTATCCCCATCCTCCGCAAAAGTTCCTCATGCTTTCCGTCCTTGCGACTTGGCCATTGTGGAAGACTGTGATGAGGTGACCATAACAAATGGTGGACAGGCAGTGGGCAACAATGAGCGTCACGCAGCCCAGTGCTGCTTGGTCAAGGGCAGTATGCACCATGCCCTCCGATTCTGCATCGAGAGTATTAGTGGCCTCATCCAAGAGTAAGATAGGTAAATATTTAAAGAGGCCAATGTTCTCCCACACGTCAACCAGACTCCCGAGAAATTTTCCACATCAGATAGCATACATATGAAAATTCAGAGCCTACATAGTACACCACCATGTTTAAAACTCTAAGCATGCACCTGAATCCAAAACATAAGTAGACTCTAGAGACTAGAGGCTAGAATTTAGATTTTAGAGCCAAAAGGTGAGAGACGAAAAGTAGATACTAGAGGTGCCCAGATCTCCAAACCCATATGGTAGTACAACTGCTCATCCATAAGCATGCGCAAAAACTATGATTGAGGCTATGAAAATTCTCTATTTCTGTCTGCCTGACATCTGGCCATCGTGCTCCACAACCTGTAGAATATTGCAACAATCAAAGAAACAGAGCCAAGTTAAGCGATTGTGTGGTTTCCTCTACAAGCTGAGAAATGATTTGACAATTTATTGAAACCCACATTCACTAAACCTGCGTTTCATTACCATTAGGTGTTATTGTTCTTGTCCTTGTAGATGTCATCAGTAGGAAATAGCCTCATGTGATGCCGTTTTTGGACCACTACCCATGTAATTAACGGCTTATACTCAGGATCCCCTACCTCTACAAAGGCTTCCTTTATAGAAACAACCTCATTCTACAAAATTTCATCAAACTGACCTTATAATTTCATCAGGTGTTATTTTTCTTGTCCTTGTAGATATCATCAGTAGGAAATAGCCTCATGTGATGCCGTTTTTGGACCACTACCCATGTAATTAAAGGCTTATAATCAGGATCCCCTACCTCTACAAAGTCTTCCTTTATAGAAACAACCTCATTCTACAAAATTTCATCAAACTGACCTTCACTTACACCATATCTAAACATTCTATGTTAGCCAATGCAACACCTTAAATGTAAGCCTACATCAACCTATACTGTGTTGACATGTAACATTTAATGGCCTAAAATCTTATTTGTAGCGGAAATTAGCATGAACATAGTGGGCATTTCATTAGAATAGATTCCTAATGAGAATTACAAGAGTGCTTGGGTGGAGAGAGCAACAAAAAGCATAACACCTAGTTAGATAGCATCGACAATACTTTCAAAAGAGAGAGCAATTAAGCTATTGACAACAGTTGAGGACCGGATTTGCATGGAGCCGGTCCCCCCTCCAAAAGGCTTTGTATTATGGTTTCTCCCATCAAGAGAGACATTGTACAATACAATTCTTTGTGTTCCTTCAAGACTAGCTAGTGCAATGAAGATGGAAGCTTCATACACCAAGCAAAACACTTAATCAAACACAACTTGAATTATCCCCGTTCTCAGACCCAAGACCTCATACACCTTCGAAGATGGTGAGAGCTAGCAGGGTATGAGAGTAGATTGAGAGGAAAAAGAAGTATCTTACGAGAAAGAAGTACATCTCCTCACATAATCACTCATATTAGCATAGCTTAGCTTAGTAATTAGCTTGGTAGAGAAGATGAGCATGCATTGAAGCTTGGCTCTTGGTTGGATTTGCATCCACATGCCAAGAGAGTGTTGATGTAGGCTTCTATCTCACAAGCTTGGAGTAGGTGATGAGCTCTCCATTAAAGCTTGGGAGGAGATAGAGTATTTTCCCTTCACACATGGTCAAGTGTGAGAGTGTGAGTGCCAATGCCAAGCAAAAATCAGCCCCCTCTCTCTCTTGGGCGAGCCCTAGCTGCTAAGTTAGTCTGGCTTTTGCCTCATTGGACCTCCCCAGGTCAAGCCAATAGGGATTAAGCAGCATAAGTGATAGCCTTCTGACATGTGTCCCCCTTTCCCCTTTTGTGAGAGCTTTAGATAATTAAATAATTAAACTAAACTCTCATTGGACCCCTTTGCCTCCTGGCCAATAGGAATCAGGCAAGCCATGGGGCTCCTGAATGCTCATTGGATCCCTTGGGAGACTGCCCAATAGTCTTCTAGGACACTTAATTCTTATTGGTTTCTTTTATTAAATGTTTTTAAATTAATTAAACTAGATTTACTCTAGCCTAATTCTCATTGGTCCACTTCAAGGGTCTTCCAATAGGAATTGGGCATACCTTGTGGGCATCTGGCCTAGGGAGCTGACATGTGTCCCTCATTCCCTTTGTGTAAAGGGAGCCTGTGTGTGTGTGTGTGGCTTTCTCTCTCATCCCCTAGCTTTGGGGCTCGCCCCCTCCCATGTAGGGATGTAGAAAGACTTTTTGGGCACACACTAAGCATCCAATTTTCCCTAAGGTTGACCTTTGGACACAACCTTTGAATTTTGGAACCTTAGCATTTTGGAAGTCTTAATGGGCTGAACCTTAGGGTCTTTTTAGCCCGTTGTTTCACATGGCTCTTTTGCAGATGGCCCCCCCTTTGGATCCCTATTTTCCCTCCTTTGGATCCCTACTGTGGCCGGTCTGCTAACTTAACCAATATTCTAGCTTTTTCTCCCTTGGCACTTCCCCACATTAAATGATCAGTTTAATATGAGAAAATCATTTAGGAGAATTAGATATTGATTATTATGACATTACCTCTCTCTTGAAATCATAGTCGTCCTCGACTATGGTGTAGAGAAGATAAAGCATATGCATGAGTCCTTTTCTTAGCGGGTAGAGGATCCCTATGTTACCCTACGACATCATTCCATAATGGATGACTAGTCCATTTGGCGCTTGAGAGCCTGAGGCTGCCGCAAGCATGTCTGCACATTAGTCCTATCAGTCTTCCATAGTAGAGTGACAAGCTCTACTTGGTGTTCGGGAGACGTCGTCTCCGCAAACTTGATCTAAGCATGCATACTACTTCATTTTTGTGCACAAATAAAGAAAAAGAGAGTCTTATAAGACAAAAAATTTTGTTCATTTTTAACATTTTGTACATTTGCTTACTCTTGGGAAGCATTGTAAGCATTGACAAGGTTTAGGTTATCCTTTAATTGTATGCCTTGCATCCATCTAGCATCTTCAAAAGGATAATTCTTAAACTTAATAAGATATCGTCGGATAGTCTTACCGCCTCTTAATACCTTGTCTTCATGTCGGAGAATGGACTCGGGCTGCAGCACCTCCTCGTGGTCCTCGATCTCCGGTGGGTCTTCAATAGTTGGTTCTTGAGGTGGCTCTCCTTTGTAAGGCTTTAAGAGGCTCACATGAAAAGCATTGTGTATGAGCCAATGATTGGGCAACTTAAGTTGATAGGCCATCTCATTGATTGGCCTAAGAATCTGGAAGGGACCATAGTACCTTTTTGCTAGTTTAGCATAGTACTTTTGGTGGCCCGTAGGATTCTTGCCCGTCGTGTGCCTTAATCGAGCCTTGGGAAATTTAACAAGACCCAATCGTTTTCTTTAAAGGCTTGGGCTCTTCTGTGCTTGTCAGCAGCAGCCTTTTGCCTTTGCTGTGAGATAGAGATAGCATCCTTAATCTTTTGGAAAGATTCTTGTAGGTCTCGGCTATACTCATCTGCAGCGAAGATCTTCCCATGTACCTTAAGTAGCAAGGGACTTTTTGATCTTCCCTCAATTACCTCGAAAGGTGCTTTTCCTGTAGAAGTATGTACAGTGTTATTGTAAGCATACTCTACTAAGGGTAAGTACTTCTCCCATTGGGATCTTTGATCTACTTCCGTTACATAGGCTTTTAGTAGATCAGAATAGTTAGGTTAGCTATTTCACTTTGGCCATCAGTTTGTGGATGATAGGCCGAAGAGAAGTTTAGCCTTGTTCCTAAATTCTCAAAGAGACCCTTCCAGAAATTACTGGTCATTCTAGGATCTCTATCCGACACTATGGACATTGGCAAGCCATGGTACTTGAAAATTTGTGAAATGAAGAGGGTTGCCATTTGATGGGCTTTGATAGTCTTTTTGACAGGTATAAAATGAGCTTGTTTACTGAACCTGTCTACTATCGTCCATATTCCCGTATTCCCATGGATAGACTTAGGCAATCCAAAGATAAAATCCATGGATATGCTCTCCCACGGTGAATTAGGGATTGGCAAGGGTTGAAGCAATCCAAGTTGCTTCCCTCTATCAAATTTTGTCTTTTGACATACCACACATTTGGAAACATACTCATGTATGTTCACTTTCATGGTAGGCCAATAGAAATATGTTTCAATTCCCTTTAGGGTAGACTGAATCCCTCTATGCCCCGCATATGGGGGAGCATGAGATTCATACATTACTTTCTCACGTAGTGAGTTAGTAACGCATAGTCTATTGCCATAGAGAAGATAACCATCTTGTAAAGTAAATGGTTCTTCTTTCTTCCCTAATGCAAGGGCTGAAATCACATCTCTAAAATCGGGATCAATAGCATACTCATCTATCATTGAAGATAGATCATTGTGAGTTGCTATGGAAACCGCATTCACTCTCGGTCGTCTTGAGAGTGCATCGGCTACTTGATTATGCTTGCCAGCAATGTGAGCAATATGAAAATGAAATTGCGAAAGGAAATTTGCCCACCTCATTTGTTTGTCGGAGAGCTTGGTCTGCGTCATGAAGTACTTAAGACTTTGGTGATCCGTTCGCAGAATGAAAGGAGTCCCCAATAAATAGTGCTTCCATGAGTCTAAGGCATGTAGAACTGCAAGGAGTTCTTTTTCGTATATGCCTAGAGCTTGCTCAACAGGGTCGAGCCTTCGACTCTCATAGCCTATGGCGTGCCCTTCTTGGAGCAAAACAGCCCCAAGGCAATCACCACAAGCATCACATTGGACCTCAAATGGTTTTGAGAGATCCGGTAGTGTAAGCACAGGTTGAGAGATAAGCTTTTCTTTAAGCTTTTCGAAAGCATTGTTCTCCTTTAGCAGACCACGTATACCTAACATTTTTCTTTGTTAGGTCATGTAATGGTCCCGCAATTTGTGAGAACTTTTCTATGAAGCGTCTATAGTATGCACACATACCTATAAAGCTTCTTAGTTCATGAAGATTCCTTGGTTTAGGCCATCCTTTTATTACCTCTAACTTGGATGGATCCATTTGGATTCCATCTTGAGAGATAATGTGACCTAAATATTGAATCTCTTGCAAGAAAAATTCACTTTTCTTTCGATTAACATAAAGTTTATTCTCTCTTAAAACTTGAAATATTACCTGGAGGTGTTGCTTGTGTTCCTCTAATGAATTAGAGTAGATGATAATATCATCAAAGAACACTCCAGTGAAGGTTCGATGAGGTCTGAACAGCTTCTCCATCAAGCGGTTAAATGTGGCTGGTGCATTAGTCAAGCCAAAAGGCATGACAATGTATTCGTAAAGACCAAATGTAGTACGAAATGCGGTCTTTACAATGTCTTGATCAACTATCCTTATTTGATGATAGCCACTTTTTAGGTCAATCCTACTGAAGTAGGTCGATCCTTGTAGCTTATCAAATAGGTCTTCTACCCGTGGAACGGGAAACCTATTCTTGATAGTGATCCTATTTAGTGCTCTATAGTCGACACACATACGATATGTGCCGTCTTTCTTTTGCACTAATAGCACAGGTGAGCAAAATGGAGATGAGCTAGGCCTAACCATGCCCTTCTCAATTAACTCATGCACTTGCCGCATAATCTCCTCTTGTTGAGCTTGAGAAACTCTATAAGGAGGTTTGTTAGGCGGTGAACTTCCTGGAAGAAGTTCAATTGCATGGTCGGCATTACCTCGTTTAGGAGGTAGCTCAGAAGGGATGTCGTCAATAAAGACATCTTGAAACCCCTTGAGAAAATTGGATAACTCTAATTCCTTTTGGTTGCTTTTATTTTCTTTTGCTAAAGCATTAGGTTCATTTTGAGAATCTTTAACAAAAATCATGTACACGGAAATAGAGCTCTTTATTGACTTGTTGAAAGCTGGTGTATGTACAATGGGGATGGTGTTACCCATCTCCCTAGCATCTATATACATGTCCTTTTCCCTGAACTTAAAGGAGATTCTCCTTTCAGGAAATTTAACATGGGTAGCCAAACAGTCAAACCATAGTGCCCCTAGGATTACATCCTCATGCTTGAGAGGAGAGATAAAGAAATCCTCTTTGTCCACATAGCCTTGGACATGAAGCCTCAATTTCCCAATTAAGGGAGTGACTGAAGCTTCTTGCCCCTTGAAGGCACTGTCTGCGGGTAGGATATCTCCCATCTCGTAGGATTGTATGCCTAGCTTGGTGGCTAACTCCATAGATATGAAATTGTGAGTAGAACCAGGGTCAAAGAGAATAAAAGCATCATGTTCTCTTACCTTTCCCCAAGCATGGCATAGAGGAGATCCTTTGTGGTGAGTTTGGTGAATCTCCTCCTCTTGGATTTCAACCAAAGAAGCTCTAGGAGGATCTTGGCGGTTGTTCTTTTGGGGACAAGCGCGGTACGCATGCCCTTGTTCGCCGCACTTGAAACACCGGTTATCTTTACGATAACGCTCAAGCTCTTCAGGAGAGAGTTTATTCTTTCCTTTGTAAACTCCCTTCTCTTTAGCTTTGTTGGAATTGCCCTTAGGAGACTTTTGGACATTGTCCTTCCCCTTAGGCTCATTGGTACCTTTGTTTTCCGGGGGCTTATTATTTCTTTTACCCCCCGTTTGGAAATTGATTCGCGAGGCCACCATAGTATGGTGTATTACCGCCGATATGGTACGTGGCCTTTGGGAGTTGACATACTCCGCCATTTCTTCGGTTAAGCCCGCACAAAATTGTTGCTTTTGCTCTCCAAAATCCAACTTTTTGAAGACAGTGGCTTTGAGTTGTAGGTCCCAAAACTTGTCTACATATTTGTGGATGGATTCATTGGGAGAGAGCTTTAAGCTTCGCCATTCGGTGAGTACTTTGTCTTTGGCATCGGTGGCCAAAAACTGCTTCATAATGGAAGCTCTTAAAGCCTTCCATGTTCGTGGAGCTTCACCGTTGGCTCGTAGGCTAGACCACCATTGTCTTGCGGACTTTTGAAAGTGCATAGCTACATGGCGTAGCTTAGAGGACTCCGTGAAGCCCTCATCTCCAAACGCCGCATCGAATTGCTGGATAAAGGCCAAAACTTTGTCTGTAGCACCGAAGGTGCCATCATAGGTAAGGAAAGAGATGCTCTTCCCTCCCTCTTTGAATTTCTTCAGTTGGACGACCTCTTCCATGCGGCATAGGATTTCCTATGGCCTCTTCTTTTTGATGGTTCAAAAGTTGCACCATCACTTTCTTCAGAAGATGAAGAATTTGAAGAAGGTGGAGAAGAGGGTGACCTCTTTCTCGCCTTTTTCTTGTCTTGATCTTTGTCGTCTTCACCATAGCTTTCATAAGAGGAAGAGGATGAAGAAGATGGAGAAGAGGGTGTCCTCTTTCTCGCCTTTTTCTTCTCTTGCTTTTTATCATCCCTCTTTGAATTATGGAGTGGAGAAGAGTGTGAGGTCTTCTCCGCTTTGGTGGTGATGGAGAGCGTTTAGCCCGCCGTCTTCGTGGAGCCATCTCCGCCGAGGTGGCGGGAGACTCGCTTCTTTCTCGTTCCTTCGGTGGAGGCTCTTGAGTTCTCCTTTGGGAAGGAGATGCATCATCAAGAAGTAAGTTCTTGAGCCCTTCATATGGATTCTCTTCTTCTTCCCGAATCGGAGAGAGACCTCTTTTGGTAGTCTCACAAGGAGGCTTCCTAGGTGTTCTCTCGTCATGGTGATGAACTTGGAGAATCCCGTGAGCACGGAGCTGCCGTTGCACTTCACTTTGGAGAGATGGATTGCCCATGGCTTGTTGAAGCCTAGAAACAAGATAATTAACAAGCATTGAAGCATCATTAGTAGCTTGCTCATGAGCAAAATCAAAGTTATCAACATTAATTTCACTCTCTTTAATATTGTCAGCCATTCTAACAACTTTTAGGTGTAAACTTTTTAGGTGTACTTTGGCACTTCAAGCCCTAGTTGCTACTCCTCTTTACCCCTTTAGAAAAAGCACTCAAGCTACTGTACCCGCGGCTCGAATACCATTAATTGCAAGGAATAGAAGAGAGGGTCTTTCGACACCAAAACAGCACCGGCTCCTGTCAAGCTTCTAATAGCTCAATAGTGGTTAAGCCGTAGGCAAGCCCCGTAGGACTCCACTATTAAGACCATAGCTCTCGACGGTGATGCCCCGTTAACTGCACAAAGGCAGGCGCACTGAAAGGCTGAAAAATCCCTATTCTACTTACTCACAGGCAATTAATAATACCAACCATTTGTAGCTAGCTTGAGGACCTCCCTTCTTGAGCAAGAAAAGAGAAACCTTGAGCTCTGATACCAATGTAACATTTAATGGCCTAAAATCTTATTTGTAGCGGAAATTAGCATGAACATAGTGGGCATTTCATTAGAATAGATTCCTAATGAGAATTACAAGAGTGCTTGGGTGGAGAGAGCAACAAAAAGCATAACACCTAGTTAGATAGCATCGACAATACTTTCAAAAGAGAGAGCAATTAAGCTATTGACAACAGTTGAGGACCGGATTTGCATGGAGCCGGTCCCCCCTCCAAAAGGCTTTGTATTATGGTTTCTTCCATCAAGAGAGACATTGTACAATACAATTCTTTGTGTTCCTTCAAGACTAGCTAGTGCAATGAAGATGGAAGCTTCATACACCAAGCAAAACACTTAATCAAACACAACTTGAATTATCCCCGTTCTCAGACCCAAGACCTCACACACCTTCGAAGATGGTGAGAGCTAGCAGGGTATGAGAGTAGATTGAGAGGAAAAAGAAGTATCTTACGAGAAAGAAGTACATCTCCTCACATAATCACTCATATTAGCATAGCTTAGCTTAGTAATTAGCTTGGTAGAGAAGATGAGCATGCATTGAAGCTTGGCTCTTGGTTGGATTTGCATCCACATGCCAAGAGAGTGTTGATGTAGGCTTCTATCTCACAAGCTTGGAGTAGGTGATGAGCTCTCCATTAAAGCTTGGGAGGAGATAGAGTATTTTCCCTTCACACATGGTCAAGTGTGAGAGTGTGAGTGCCAATGCCAAGCAAAAATCAGCCCCCTCTCTCTCTTGGGCGAGCCCTAGCTGCTAAGTTAGTATGGCTTTTGCCTCATTGGACCTCCCCAGGTCAAGCCAATAGGGATTAAGCAGCATAAGTGATAGCCTTCTGACATGTGTCCCCCTTTCCCCTTTTGTGAGAGCTTTAGATAATTAAATAATTAAACTAAACTCTCATTGGACCCCTTTGCCTCCTGGCCAATAGGAATCAGGCAAGCCATGGGGCTCCTGAATGCTCATTGGATCCCTTGGGAGACTGCCCAATAGTCTTCTAGGACACTTAATTCTTATTGGTTTCTTTTATTAAATGTTTTTAAATTAATTAAACTAGATTTACTCTAGCCTAATTCTCATTGGTCCACTTCAAGGGTCTTCCAATAGGAATTGGGCATACCTTGTGGGCATCTGGCCTAGGGAGCTGACATGTGTCCCTCATTCCCTTTGTGTAAAGGGAGCCTGTGTGTGTGTGTGTGGCTTTCTCTCTCATCCCCTAGCTTTGGGGCTCGCCCCCTCCCATGTAGGGATGTAGAAAGACTTTTTGGGCACACACTAAGCATCCAATTTTCCCTAAGGTTGACCTTTGGACACAACCTTTGAATTTTGGAACCTTAGCATTTTGGAAGTCTTAATGGGCTGAACCTTAGGGTCTTTTTAGCCCGTTGTTTCACATGGCTCTTTTGCAGATGGCCCCCCCTTTGGATCCCTATTTTCCCTCCTTTGGATCCCTACTGTGGCCGGTCTGCTAACTTAACCAATATTCTAGCTTTTTCTCCCTTGGCACTTCCCCACATTAAATGATCAGTTTAATATGAGAAAATCATTTAGGAGAATTAGATATTGATTATTATGACATGACACATCAACACACAAAAGGCCATGTGTCGTTGTCACAAAGAAGAATTTTCTTAGAGGTCACTGTCATTACAGGGAATTCCTTCAAGTATCACTATTTGGCCCCCCTGGCCTGGACGTTTGAGGGCTAGGAAATTCCTTGTAATCAGTGCTCCCCCATGGCTCTTAGCCTCCACCGATCGCCACATCGGGTCTTCCTAATTTTAGGGAAAGGACATAGAGGGGAAAGGACACTCGGTGTCCTTTCCCTACACCATCAATGCTTCCTCGAGTCTTCAATAATCTCTCCTCCATTGTTGACCTCGCAAAAGGTATTGTTTCCTCATTGTCTTCTTGAAGACGCATTCAGCCCGTTGATTACACAGCCAGATATGCCCTCAAACTTTCTTTTCAAGAAGTAAAAACGTTTTGTTAATTTTGTAGCCATATATTTCCTCAATCTTTCTTTTCAAGAAGTAAAACACTCCATTGATGCATGGCCTATGAGTAGCACGGACATTTCTCACTTGACAATTGTGAGGGCAATATAGTGAACTTGCATGTGTTGGGAAGGTACAACACACCCGAGTTGCAACCACAACACACAAACGGTGGTTGAGAGATCAGAGCACGCACACTCCATCAGTAAAGTGTAGCGGACACACTGCTTGTTTCAATGGTCATTGATGGTGATGGTCCTTTAAATGGAAGAATATTTGTCAGTGTTCTAGTAATATGTATATTTTTCTTATAAATCGCTATTCTTTCCTACTTTGGAATAATATAGTTTGTTACCTAGTATGTATGTACATTTTTGAAATATGGCTACTGAGTTTTGCCAGCTTGATCAACCAATGATAGGGAGTTATAACACGAGTTCAAGCTCATTGATCCATGTTCATCTAGCCTCCAATATCCATATGCTTCCACTTGTACATGCTCTCTCTCTCTCTCTCTCTCTCTCTCTCTCTCTCTCTCTCTCTCTCTCTCTCTCTCTCTCTCTCTCTCTCTCTCTCTCTCTCTCTCTCTCTCTCTCTCTCTCTCTCTCTCTCTCTCTCTCTCTCTCTCTCACGCACGCACGCACACACACACACACACATACAAATGTTTCCAACTTAAAAATAACCAAAGAAACAAAGCAGAGGACTGGGTCAATTCCAGCTCTTAGATTTCATCTCTTCAATCTACTATTCCAAAAACCCCTCAGAATACAAAAAATTTTAGTTGTTATCTGTTTGTATCAATATAGTCCCCATGTTTTCTATGAATCCAAGGGACTTATAATACAATAAATCAAATTTGCAATGCTTGCATCATGGGGAAAGTAGGCTATTGTAATTAGTTCCTCCTGCTAAGATAATCGAGGTCGACAGACTCGTCGATCGGAAAGAACAACCAATGGGAACATGACAATGAAAGCAATGAGTGCAAGGATTGTTGAACCAGTGGCTAGACCCTTTAACTTGTCAGAGACAAATGGATCATCATATGTGGTTTTTCCAAAAGCTGCTGTTGTCCCAGAAATTAAAAGTAGGCAGCAAACCTGCGGCGGCAGATTATATGCCAACGGATCAAAACACGATTGAGGGCCATTTTCAAGTACACACATACAAATTAGAGCGGGACTTTTCCAAGCCATATGTAGTAAAACAAACAAAATAAAACAAAAGTGTGTGTGTGAGACATGCAATTGTATATGTGTGTGTGTGTGTGTGTGTGTGTGTGTGTGTGTGTGTGTGTGTGTGTACATGTGTGTGAGACATGCAATTGTGTGTGTGTGTGTTTGTTATGTGTGCATGTGTGCGCGCGATTCATTAGAAAATGGCTAAATCTTCTTGTGGATATTAACATAAGAAGTTTTTGGAAGAGTTCTCACAATTATTCCCACATTGTGACTTACCACAACATCATTAGGGAATTTCGGAGGTCATTTGGAGGGCCTTCTAAGAAAATGTATTTTTTGCACTCTCTCTCTAGAAAAAATGGCAAATAATAGAGCTGGTTCTTTCATAGTAAAAGTTCAAAAAGTGTACTTTAAGTAGATTCCTTACTCTTCTGAACATTCGTTCATAGTGATTGAGGGATAATCCTCTTTTCAGTTGCATTGAATGAACCTTGTCAATATGGAGGGAATGAGGCTAACATGGAGGGACGAAGGCGCAACCGCTATTCACTTTCCATTAAACCTGCACATTTGGCTAATGGCGCACTCCTCAAATGGCACAAATGTTACCCAGAAACGAGCCAAATATCACCTTCACATTGATTTGGACAATGAGTACCAACCATTGATTAAGCGTAGTAAAAAAAACACACATATACCTCCCGCTTCCATAGACACGCTCAGAGCTCAGGGAGCTAAACACATAGATATCTAGACTAGAGGCTCTCTCTACCCTAAGAATCCAATGACTAATGCGCCTCCACCGTTTGTCAATCCTACAAGCTTATTGACCTTTGCTGGTGATGGAGAAAAGGGCCTTCTGGGTTATTGTAAATCTCTTACAAGAGAAGCTGAAACTTACAAGGGCATTCTCCAAGCTCAACAATGTGAGATTGTTCGCCTTTCACATTTACATTCTACAGATCAGGTTACCATTTTGCAACATAAAACAGAGGTACAAGAACTGAAAGGAAAGGTGTGAAGTTGTCAAATGAAGGACACCATCTTGGGTGCTCGTATCCGAAAGAAGAAATTGCGCAATCTTGAAACATTGCAGCTTGCATCAGGAGGTCTCAAGAAAAGAATTCGAGCATTAAGGTGATACTTCTTGGTCGGCTACATTGTCTTAGTTAAGTAATCTTTTTGTTTTTTCTTGTTATGCATTGTTTTCATGTACCTAAATAGTGTTAGTGAAGCAAATTTTCTGTTATTTACTTATGCATTGTCTTCATGTAGAGATTCAATCTATCCTGACAAGGAAAACATTGACCCCAAAGCCAATATAGGAAAGATATTGAAGCCACTTATAAGTAGAAGCTTGGCAGCAGATATAGTACATGACAAGAAGTTTAAGGTCCTACAACGAAATGTAGTGGACCGCTTTATTTCAGAGAACTCAGTGCCTGCAAAAGAGATACAAGGCACACTTGATTCACTTGGTGTAAGCAAAAGAGAATATTCGGTTATCCAAAAGTCAGTCTCATCCATCTTTGTTAAGAAGGGTATAAAATCCAAACTTCTACCATCAGCCTCAAGTGTTTGGAAAGAGAGGCTTCAGCTTAACGAGGCACAGGGAGACTATCTTGGACAGCCCTTTCATATTAAAGCAACTTACAGTGGCCATGGAGCAAACATGGCATATGATGAGTTCAATAATATTTTTATGGACCTGCGGATATTACAGAAGAGAATGGTGGAGTTTTACAACATCACATTTGAAGAGTCACGAGGGGTATTACATTTTGTGTTAAAACTGGATGAGTGTGAGCTTGTTAAAAAAGCTAGAGCATGTTACTATTACTTTAATGAATAGAGCCCTCTCAAAGTGTCCCAGTGATGATCCTTTATATTTTAGTGTTCAATCAGAATCTAACATATGGTGGCTTGGTGCGTTTGAGGTAAGCGAGATTCTCAGGTAAGCTCAAATGTTCACATCTACTTAAGTCTCATTTGTCTTGTGTTGCATGTAAAGAAAGAAGATCATGAGATTCTATATTGGGTGTTCCATCGAACTAATATTCTGGAGGTGATTGATCGACAGACTAACCAGGGAGAGGTACTACGTCTAGATGGAAGGGGAGACTTTCAAGTTCAGTGGCATCTTGCAGGTGACCTCAAAACATTAAAGTGCATGTATAATTGTGGAATGGGTGCAATGGAAAAGTCGCCGTGTTTGTTCTGCATGGATCCTGCAAAGGTCATGGACCCAAAGTGGTGGAGAAAAGCTCCAACACGTCACATTGAGGATCCTGCTTTTCGACCGGTTTTGAAAATACCACTTGTGAATGTCCACATTTGTACAATGCATGCCCTTTGTAGAATTGTGGAGAAATTGGTCTACTTATATATCGGGTTTGCTTGGAAGATTAAGAACTCGGCAGAATGACAAGTAGCCCTGCAGTGCTTAGAAATGGTATTGTCGGATATGGGGCTTCATGGTGGCAATGTGAAAATCCAGCGGGATGAAAAGAGATCAACTACTGAGAAGGATGTCCCATGCAAACCATCCATTGGTGGGGTGAAGGCACGGAGGTTTTTATCTAAACCCTAAGGTACAAGAGATCCGAAGCTAACAAAACATGGAAAAATATATAACACATCTTATGTTAGCAACGTAGAGTATTAGAGCTGGAAAAAGCTACATATTGCAGTCAAAGACCAAGAACCAACTACTCATAACGCGAAGGCTGAGGTTTGGCGATCAATAGACATCCTATTTTTGATGTGCGACAAAGATGACTGGTCACAAGGTGATATGAACAAGTTCAAGGAGAATCTCAACCTTCTGAAAAAATCATTCAAGACAGCATGGACAGACACCCAGATTACTCACTACATGGTATTATCGTGTATTTCATTCTCTCTTATATGCAAATATGTGAGTGTAAAACATTCTAACTAATCTGTTTTCATATACAGCACATCATCTTCAATCATTTACCATATTTTATACAAAAGTATGGGAACCCGACAATATGGAATACCCAAGGGATGGAAAAGTCTCATTACATGGCGAGAAATGCTTATTTCAGGCACACACGACATGGTGGCTCTCGAATCAAGGCTAACAGTTTGAGAGAACTATTTGAATGGTTCTATCATAGAATCATTCATCGAATGCAGGCAAAAGAAGTCTTGGCAAATTCAGCAACAGCACAAGCCATCAGACATTTACAACAACAAAAAGTTAAAAGATCAATGGCATACAACAACTCCG